>NC_067241.1:29487137-29827840 GCF_019924925.1 Ctenopharyngodon idella
CAAATGTGTTACCAGGTAAACTATACATGGATGTGCACACTGACTGAAACGTCTGTATAAACAGCCGTTCTTACCTTGAAAGACAGTCCCTGAAAGACGAAAGAGGATGACTTGTTCTGTAGGCGCTCCTTATGTGCGTTCGGGTCACACTAGTAGTGACGTCATAGGCTGTCGCCGGCCAATACGATTGCCGTGATTTGATAGCATTTCAGACACCGGTTCCCGCGGAGGCGTTCCCCAAATGCGTTAAGACGCAGTGCAACTTCAAAACAACAGTTACTCCAGTTTTTGCACAAAAAAGGGGGCATCCTGTTCTGCAGACCACATCAAAATAGAGGAAAGTGTTTAAACCAATACCAAATAAAATCAAATAAAATATTTTTGTTTGTTTAAATAACTGAAAATGCTAGAGATTTCCAGTGGCAAAAGTCTCCCATTATGGATAGACTTATTCCTCTCTGTTTTACTGTGTCTTGTGTGATGTGATGAACAAGTACCCTTGACATTCTTGACACAAGAAGCAAAAATGTCCATGAAGGTGATAGGAACAGAGCTACGGCCTTAGCCTTGAGAGATGGGTACTGTAACTAATGATAAATCTCCCTTGTATTATACCATATAGTGCAGCATAATTGATTTAAGCTGAAAAGTTATGAATGTCAGCATTGTCACGGTGATCTACTGTAAAGTCTATAATGTAAGGTAATGAATGGTTACATAAACTGTGTGATATATGTAGTGATTTTGGATTAGCCTCACATGAGGGCACCACAAATGTAGTTATTTATGGTCTTAAATATTAATATTAATATTTTGTATTAATATTAATATTGAGTCAGATGATTCCTTCTAATATTTCGGGGCACCAGTCAGGAATCTCACCTTGACAATAAAGAACAATCATGAAAGATTGTTGACTGAATTAGAATTTTATAAATTGGAGGAAGTTTATCATCTGACCAATCTGAAGGATTTAGTGAGATTCGGGCGAGCTTGTAGAGCCTCTGATTATCAACTATAAACTACTAAGAAAATTGAATCAATAATCAAACAGAAACTACAAACTACAACACAAATGGATGTTAACAAAACTGAATGCCAAGTAGATGAGCAACGGATTGGATGAAGCAATGAATGGGTAATTAGCAGTCTATGAGGGAGTCAATTGTGGTCTTTCTGGATGCTGGTATTAAAAATAGTAAATAAGCATTTACTATGAATACAGATAATGTGTCTAATGTATCTATCTCTGTACGCTGACCCTAGATAAACAGTCTCTACACAAATAGCAATCTCATTTAGCAACAACCTAATGCCAAGGCCTTTGGGAAAAGGTTTAATTAGCTTATATTTACGTTTCACTTGGTCGGGTGATCAGTCCGAGAATGGGAAACGTTGTCCACTGGTATCCTTCCGTGTGCAATGGGAGACTGGATTGCTTTCCAACAGCTGCAGAGCTTTACTGAGTGCTGGAGGTCTTTGTGTAATCCAGAGAACTGTAGGTCAGATGGTGGTCGGTCTGTAGGATCTTCTGTAGGTTGGAGGTACTTGAGTTATGCAGGTCAGGAGTCAAAGTCCTCTGCAGAAGCAACTGCGCTGCTTGAAGATCTGTGCGGTGAAAGGTTTACTCGCAAGAGTCTCACCTTGGTCGTGCTGTTGTTCTTTCCTCGTCAGGTCAGAAACTCAGAACGAGGTGTAGCGAATCTGTACAGGTATTTAATTAATTTATGGGTGAAATATATGAATATAATAAATCATAAAGCTTTATGATTAATTATAATACATATACCGACCCGAGAGGGAATTATACATATATTGTGAATTAATTACAACGAATTATAATCAGTCACATATATGATTAGTTCTGGTTTGATAATAATTTAGAGAAACTATTAGTTTGTCCAGCAAACCGTTAGCTCCTCATAGCCGATTATAAAAGGAAGGTTTTTCTCTGGCCACGAGAAAGACTTCCTATTCTAGCATCAATGCGTAAAGCAAGGATACTGGATCGAAACGTTAAAGTGACCTGGGTTTGTTGCATGAGCAAAAAAAACAATCGAGCATGAATATAATGTATTTAATATATGAAACTACGGATACAGAGACTATACTACTAGACATACACAAACAATACACATATATAGAAAACGAAAGTAAAGTCAAGAAAACAGAGGTGATCAAAGGAATGGCAACTTACTAACAGTTAAAACCTTCGAGAGCCAGCAAGGAAACTCGGCTTACACATCGAGCTTAAAACGCTTTAAAAAGAATGGTTCTATACTTGCATAGGTTCAGGTGCTGTGGTCGTTTCGTGTTTCTGCAGGAGTTTCGGTGCGTGCGGCTGAAGCGATTGGTCCTTTTCCGAGAAGGTGTTCTTCGGCGGGATTTTCAAACAAGGGTTTAACTTAAGAGTAAGATAACCGGAAAATAAAGAAAAAGAGTCCGTCTCCTAGGCGATGAAGAGAGAAGACTTAGGGCGACGGATGAAGAGGGTTTGACAAAGAAACTTGTTGCCAAAAGATGGTCGTCCCGAAGAGAGGGGGCGCGTGATGGAAGCGCGGTCGCCGAGACGTCCGGGAGAGACGTGTGTGAAATGGCGAGAGACAATCGAGAGACATTGAGAGATGCGTGTCATTGTGTTTTAAGGACAACAGGCCAGAACGCCTCCTGGGATACATCAGCCAATGATGAGGGTGCGATTTTGGCGGGCAAACTCTTTCTTTGTCTCCATTTATGACCTAATTTACATGGTTTATGAAGTGTCCGATCTGAGTACATTTTCTTCAAAGTACCATTAAAAATAGAAGAATGCATTTTACAGTCATGTGACATACATTTTCAATTAGAGCATAACGAAAGCTTTACAATGAGACCAAACTTGTCAGATGGCAAAGACATAAAAGGTGAGATACAGTTTATACTTGAGTTTTATCGTTTAGAAGAAAACTAATACAACTAGAGTCATAGCTAAGCTTATATACTAGAGATAAATACATGCACCTTTAAATACAGCGACGGGTACATATTGGCACAGTCATATTTGGAGGATAAATGTACATTCACAATCTCCATGCGTGTTTGTGAGTGTCTGTATGTGTGTGTGTATTGGGGTTGTGGCCAGTGTCTGTGACCATATGTCCTTTAGTCCCACCAGGGTGACTCTTTGAAGTCTCTGGAGCTGGTGAGAATGTGTTCTGTTTTTCTTTACTGGGGTAACAAAGGTGCCAATGGGGCAATTGGTCCCGGACTTGCCGGAGCCGATTCATGATTTACATGCACAGTTCAGGAGGCTAAAAGCATTCTGAAATGTCCAAAGTTGATTGACTAGCCGGATCTATCCAGACGCTACAGAGGGTTTGTTCAATTGGGGAAGATTTTATTCCTTCCTGTTGGGGAGGGGATTACAAATCCCCACCTTTCCTGATGTGGTGATGTGATTGGGTCACAGCATTCAAGGTGTCCGTCCCTTAACACGCCCACCTTTCATCCTGTGAAACTTGTTGTATTGTCCCAAAATACACAGTTAAATAAAACAATGTCTTTAGGACCTTGGAAATGCTTTATTTCTTTTTCAAACCTTCCTCAAAGTGTTCTGAACTCGTAGAGTCCAAACTTGATGTGAGGTTGAGGTATCACACTTCTGTCTCAGTGCAGTTGCATTGGCTTTTATTCCAGGTGAGTTTTCCACTGTGTATGCACAGTTTCCTGGATGAGTAAAAGGATGTATAGGACATGTTCCTTACAGTATTCCTGTCCATTTTTGGTGATTTCAAGCCGATATGTTTAGAAAATGTCTTTCTTTCTCAGCATTTCTTTGTTCTTGCTGTGCTCTAGCCAGAACCAGTTTGGCAGCCCTAGGAGTCCATGGTCATTCACACCTTGAACTCAGGCATGGAGGGCTGAGGTGAACAAAGGCAACTCATGATGAGATTAGCCTATCATCAATGGGCCATTGATGTCATCTTTCCTGTCCTCCACCTTTGGTAGTTCTGATTACAATAGTCATTTAGTTGAGGGCGTTGAGGGTCCTATCAGACTCTTTTGTATTAATCAAAGTGGGACAAAAGAATGTCTGTTGTGAAGCTCTGGTGCCATCACGTCTGTTGTTCACTACATATAGAAACATTTAACTGGATAACTGCAACATGAAAATGAGACAAAAGTGTTAGAGACAAAAACAGTCAAACAAAACTGTACATTATATGCTAAATAAGACCCCAAACCCTACCCTCCACTGAAACAAAATACTCTTAATTTGTTACAGCCATTTATATATTTAATATATATATATATATATATATTATTTGGTTAAAACCTTAAATTTTGATTTAATATTAATCACAAATATTTATTTTGCCAAAGACAAAAACATTCATAAAAATGTAAAAAACATTATTATAGACCATATGCCATACTTAATCAATATATTTGTCACAATAGGGTCACAACGACATATTCAGAAAATAAGGAAACTGAACTAAACAGAGCTGGAAAACAGGAACTAAAAGAAAATGGAGCAAAATTTGAAAATAACAGACAACACCACAGAACATAACTGTAACAGTACTTCTTAGAGTCTACTAAGAGTCTAACAGTGGAGGGAGGGAATGAGGGGGTTTTGACCCCAATCGACTTTTCGTTAGTTAAAAAAAATGGTTCCCTTCATCTCAGAGGAATACAATTTTGTGACTTTTCCTACATTATCTCTCTATACATACACAAAAAAATTATTAATGTGGTCTTTGGGGTCAATATTTTTTCCATTTGTCAAAAAAAAAAATCAATAAATCCAGCATAAATCTGAAAATTTCCACACAGAAATGAAGGCCTGGTACTTGAGCACTAATGCAATGTAGAAAACACATGCTCACACACACACACACACACACACACACACACACACACACACACACAAACACACACATGTATGACTGCCACAGAGAGCATTTGTATAGAATTTGGCAAATAAAATCAGCCACAAATGCAGAAAAAAAAAAGATATAAAGGGGTGAGACCTAATGCACGCACATGTGCACACACACACACACACGCTCACACAAACACACTCTCACACACACACACACACAGACACACACGCACACATGCTCTCTGTCTCTCTCTCTCTCTCTCACACACACACACACTCACACACGCGCACACACACACACACACACACACACGCACACACACTCACACACACAGAGAGAGAGAGAGAGAGGTATGATTGCCACAGAGAGCATTTTTATCAATTTTGGCAAATGCAATCAGCCATACATGCAGAACACGTGTGAGTGAGACCTAATGCATGCACATACATTCGGAGAGAGCAAGAGAGAGATGAAACGGAGATCAAAGACAAGTGACCTTTTCCACTTTGAGAAAGTTTATGTTGAGATGTAAGAGTTGCACCTGTGTTTTGAAAACAAAGAAATTGTTCCCACGCAAAAGATATAAAAGAGTGTCTTTGGTGTCCTGCACATGGATCATTCTGTGCTGGCAGTATGGCAAAGAGGTACACTCTTCTTGAGACCCTGGACTATGTGCTGGATTCCAGCGAAAATGAAGAAGGCCTGGAAGACTCTGAGCCTAATGATTCTGAGCCAGAGGACTGCAATCCCCCTGAAGAGGAGGAAGAGGATTACCAGGGATCGTCGGAGGACTGTGAGGAGGCAGATGCAGACCAAACCTTCAGTTCTAAAAATGGGCAAATAACCTGGTATACTATTCCACCTCCACAGAGGCCAGGGAGATCACCAGCTGCACGAGTTAATAAAAGTTGACACCTGGACCAACAAAGTACGCGTATTCTCGTGTAGAGGACATAAAGTCCACTTTTTTATTATTTTTTCCATCAAGCATCCAAAGCATCTTGGTGGAGATGACCAATGTTGAAGGAAGGTGTGTATATGGTGCTGACTGGAGGGATGTGGACTGGACAGATATGGAAGCGTATATTGGTCTGCTCCTTCTTGCAGGAGTTTATCGCTCCAAAAATGAGGACCTGACCAGTTTGTGGGAGGCTGAAACTGGGTGTGCAATTTTTTGTGCTGTCATGCCACTGAAAAGATTTAAAACTTTGTCAAGAGTCATCCGATTCGATGACAGGGCCACAAGACCTGCCCGACGTGAAAGTAACAAGCTGGCACCAATTCAGGATCTGTGGAATTTATGGGTTGAGCGTCTCCCAATGATGTTCAACCCTGGTCCAGACATAACGGTGGACGAGTGCCTGGTGTCATTCCGAGGTCGATGCTTGTTCAAGCAGTACATGCCTAGTAAGCCGGCGAAATATGGAATAAAAATCTGGGCAGCATGTGACGCAAAGAAGAGCTATGCATGGAACATGCAAGTTTACACCGGCAAGCCTCGAGATGGACAGCCCGAGAGAAATCAGGGCATGCATGTGGTCCTTGATTTGACCACAGGACTCCAGGGGCACACAGTTACGTGTGATAATTTCTTCAGTTCTCCTGAAAAGGAAGTTGACCATGGTTGGCACAGTTCGCAAAAACAAACCTGAACTCCCATCTGCTCTTCTGACAATGAGAGACAGAGCTGTGTTTTCCTCTCTTTTTGCGTTCACTGAGACACACAGTCTTGTGTCATACTGCCCCAAAAGGCATAAAAACGTGCTGCTCATGAGTACATGTCACAAGGATGCTAAAATCAGTGACAGGAAGGACAGAAAGCCAGAGGTCATCTTGGACTACAATTGCTGCAAAGGCGGAGTTGACAACCTTGACAAATTTATGATTTGATGCATTATTTTGATAATTTTCAAAGTTGGTGATAGAGTTGTTGTTTTTTTTTTTTTGCCACATATATACTAATTTGTGTGTGTGTATGTTTGAAATATTGCAGATGGTTGCAAGCTACAGCTGTAAGCGCAAGACAAATCGTTGGCCAATGGTTGTCTTCTCTACAGTCCTTGATGTTTCGGCCATAAATGCCTTTGTGGTGTGGAGTGAAGTCAATCCATCATGGGAAAGAGGGAAGGGTACGAAAAGGAGGCTCTTTCTAGAGCAGCTGGGGAAAGCTCTGGTGTCCCCTCTCATGGAGCGAAGGCAACACCTGCCTCATGCACCAGCATCTGCAACAATCCTAAAGAGACAACAGGGTTCTTCCGACGCTCCAAGGCCCTCCATTGAACCTCCACCATCAAAGCGATCAAGGTGTCAGGTTTGTCCACAGGCCAAAGATTCGAAAACTGACAAGCAGTGTGTAAACGCAAAAGAGCCATTTGTGCTGCTCACACAGTGTTCTTGTGCCAGATGTGCATGGACTGATTATTTTGTATTTTACACTATGTATTTTACAAATTTTTGGTAGCTTGTTATTGCTTTTATGTTCAGTGTTCAGAATATGATTGTAAAAAATTTTGTTATTATTATTTGTTGTCCACTTTTACTCTTGTTCATTTCTGCATATCGCTGTTGGTTTTATTTACATATTATTTATTTGATTTTGTCTACATTCTAAAGTTAATTATTATTTTTTTACACTTGGTTCATTAAAATCAATAATATGCAACTACAATCTGACTCGGAGTCTTGTCCTTTAGGTGTGACTTATGTGGCATTTACAAGCAGTTGGCCATATCCAGTAAAATGAATGGCTTTCTATGGCCCTCTGCTAGTCAAAGCAATTTCTTTCTTAAACGGTAATCCCTTTAGGTTTATCTCTAACCAGCAAAAGGTGGAATTCTACACCTAACACCTAGATCAATATCTAGAAACAATTTAAATTAAATTTAGATAATCATTTAAGTGATTTTTTCATAAAAAATTGATATTTCACATGCAAGCTAATGGTGTAGTTGAGGATTTTTGTGGTAAATAGGTATAAAAGTACTTAAAATCTCCCAAAACACAGCTTTAATGTATAGATGAGAAGTAAACAAAAAAAATTATATATTATTTGTATTATTGAAAATATATATATTTTTTAAAATTACGCTTTCAATTTTGGGGTCATATTGACCCCAAAGACCACAAGTGTAAACAGGAAACGAGGACCATTTGAGGGTTAATAATACGACTAGGAACACGCAGGAGATCACAGGAGTAATATTCATAATACAAAACAACCACTCAAAACAAAGGTGATAACTGATAAACTAAGTGCAAGCTAAGGGCTATAAATACATGGAGTCAAGGGATCATGAGTAACTACAGAAACAAACAAGGACATAATCAGAAACCAAGGACATCTAAACTAAGTAGAACAGGGAAACAAGAACTAAGGGAAACAGAGCAGAATTTCAAAATAAAAGACAACATAACAGAACATAACTGTTACATTTTTCTTAAACATAAGCCAGAATGTTATTTTTTGTATATATATATATATATATATATGTATGTATGTATATATATATATATATATATATATATATATATATATATATATATATTCTTTGAAATCAAATAACTGTGGTTTCTTGTTGCATCGCTACATCAATAGGAAGAGAATTGCAGTAATATAAATGAAGTTCCAAGTTCCCAACCAAAGGGAACACTAATCACAATAATGGTGAGAAATTTTAGGAAATCAACGTGAATTTATGAAGTCAGCTTATGTGACGTTCTCCGAAAATGACAACAACATTCAAGGTGGCTTGGGAAAATTAGTGAATGCAACTAAGCAAAACAATAACTGCAGAAGTATGAAGTGAAAAGTCTATTAAGAATTGCCTCGCCTCAAAAGTGTGACTCTGGAGGCAAGGAAATATTTGAATAAGATTTATTTAACAGTTTGTATGCAAATATCGAATAGATGGAATGATAAAGTTCTTTGGCGTAGACCCCGTCCATAGTACAATCCGGAGGGTAGCAGACGTTTGCAGATCCTGCCTTAAGATGAAGGCGGGGGCGGAGCCTACCCCAAAAGAACTGAGAATGGAAAGAAAATACGCACCAGTTGGATGATTCTTGGGATGATGTTCCTAAAATATTTAACCAAAAGAAAGAGATAATAAAAGTACACAGACACTGATATAAATGTTAAAATCATTAACAGAAAGAATTGTTATGCCATAGCTTAAAGTATGTGAAGAATGCCACGTAGGCCGTAACATTGCTACGTTAGGCTAAGCATGAAAGCCGTATAGGCTGTAAGACTGCCACGTAAGGCATAGAGGACCACGTAGGCCATGGAAGAGGCCCCGAAAGGCCAGCAAGTGAGCATGCTGCGTAGGTCATGTATGATAGCAACAGTAGGCCATAGTGAGGAGAAGACAGAGTGGATGAATGAGTTGGCCTTGATGGCCAAATAAAAAAGCAAGCCGTATAGCTGTAAAATAATAGGTAAAGGAACTGCCACCATTACCAGGAGTTTCTGCCAATAGTATACTTACTGCAGGAGATTTAAGTATAAGGAATTTATGAGATGCTGTAAACGTACCTGATGCTTGTTAGAAACATAGCCTTGGTAATCTTAGATTTATCATAAAAGAATACCGGTAATGTAAATTGTGATTTGTTACTGATGATCAGGATTAGTCACGTTACTCTGAGGTGCTAGAAGACTGCAGAGTGGAACTTTGGTCCATAGAGTTAGTGGTTTGCTTAACCCTGAGTGGAGTATATAAGGAAATCAGAGCGAGTGATATTGAATCGTATGAAAAACACCACCAGCAGTAGTTTGAATTAGGAATGTGCCTTTGAATTTACCTGAGAGAGCTTGCTGAGCATTCCTGATGGTTTGAGCATCACATCTTATGTAGGATTTGAATGCTGAAGAAGAACATCTGCCCAGGAGCTTGATAGAGGATGATGGAATCCCTTGTTCGGCTGCTGTTGTAGCTGCACCGATCCTAAATGAATGTCCGGCATACAGATGAGGTGATAGCCTACAGTTCTATAGAACTGTCGCTAGTCAAGTCAAGTCACCTTTATTTATATAGCGCTTTTGACAATGTAGATTGTGTCAAAGCAGCTTTACATTGATAACTGGTACATTATTTGGCTGCACAGCAGCTCTTAAAGAATGCAGCCAGATCAAAGCACTGTTGAATATCAAATGTCAAGTCAAATGTCAAGTGTCCCCAACTAAGCAAGCCAAAGGCGACAGCGGCAAGGAACCCAAACTCCATCAGGTGACATCAGGTGGCAGACAAGTGGCAAATTGGTGTTAAAATGGAGAAAAAAACCTTGGGAGAAACCAGGCTTAGTCAGGGGGCCAGTTCTCCTCTGGCCAACAGTGCTTTGTTACGATTCAGGTTGCTATCGTAAGTCCAATAGGATCGCAAAATTCAAAGTATTTATTCCAGTTCCATCCAATTGAGGATCGTATTCATCACGCTGGTATGGACGGTTGTTGAGGAACTGTGTCGTGGCTGTCGTGTCGATGAGGCCCTCACAGTGGATGATCTAGTTGACTCAATCTCTGCTGATACTTCAGGGCTGCGTTGTGGTCGTGTCAAGGCGCAGGTCCTTGGTCTCACCTGGATACGGCCCGGATCCGGTTGACTACGGTGAACCTCGAGATAAACAGAAAGACTAATATTAGCGTAGATGCCATTCTTCTTCTGATGTAACGAGTACATCAGGTGTTATAGGAAGTGTTCCCGGTTCCGGCTGACCTAATTTATGCAGCCTAATAATCCTTTAACGGATTTGAAAATATAAATTGGCAATGTGTTGTGTGTATGCCAGGTTAAAGAGATGCGTTTTTAGTCTAGATTTAAACTGACAGAGTGTGTCTGCTTCCCGAACAATGCTAGGAAGATTGTTCCAGAGTTTAGGTGCCAAATAGGAGAAGGATCTACCGCCTGCGGTTGATTTTGATATTCTAGGTATTATCAGCTGGCCTGAATTCTGAGATTGCAATAGACGTGAAGGACTATAATGAATTAGGAGCTCGCTCAGGTACTGGGGAGCTAAACCATTTAGTGCTTTGTAAGTAATTAGCAAGATTTTAAAATCTATACGATGTTTAACAGGAAGCCAATGCAGTGTTGACAGAACTGGGCTAATATGGTCATACTTCCTAGTTCTAGTAAGAACTCTAGCTGCTGCATTTTGTACGAGCTGTAGTTTATTTATCAGGCGAGCAGAACAACCACCCAGTAAAGCGTTACAGTAATCTAGCCTTGAGGTCATGAACGCATGAACTAACGGTTCTGCATTTTTCATTTTCTGCATATATTTTTAAGATGGAAGAATGCGGTTTTACATATGCTAGAAACATGGCCTTCAAATGAAAGATTGGTATCAAAGAGCACACCCAGGTTCCTAACTGACGACGAAGACTTAACAGAGCAGCCATCAAGTGTTAGACAGTATTCTAGGATATTACGTGAAGAAGTTTTTGGTCCAAAAATTAGAATCTCTGTTTTTTCTGAATTTAGTAGTAGGAAATTACTGGTCATCCAATTTTTTATATCAGCTATGCATTCTGTTAATTTTGTGAATTGGTAAGTTTCATCAGGGCGCGAAGAAATATAGAGCTGAGTATCATCAGCGTAACAGTGAAAACTAACGCCATGCTTCCTAATGATATCTCCCAAGGGTAGCATGTACAGAGTGAACAGCAACGGTCCTAGTACTGAGCCTTGCGGTACTCCATATTGAACTTGTGATCGATATGACATCTCTTCGTTTACTACTACAAACTGATAACGGTCAGATAAGTATGATTTGAACCATGACAATGCAATTCCACTAATGCCAACATAATTTTCGAGTCTATTTAAAAGAATATTGTGATCAATAGTGTCAAATGCAGCACTAAGATCCAGTAACACTAATAGAGAAATACAACCACGATCTGATGATAAGAGCAAATCATTAGTAACTCTAATGAGAGCAGTCTCAGTACTATGGTATGGTCTAAATCCTGACTGGAAATCCTCACAGATACTATTTCTTTCTAAAAAGGAACATAGTTGTGATGATACTGCCTTTTCTAGTATTTTTGACAGAAAAGTGAGATTTGAGATCGGCCTGTAATTGACTAATTCTCTAGGATCAAGTTGTGGTTTCTTAATAAGAGGTTTAATAATAGCCAGCTTAAAAGTTTTTGGTACATGTCCTAGTGATAAAGATGAATTGACGATATTAAGAAGAGGATCTATAACCTCTGGAAGCATCTCTTTCAATAGCTTAGTCGGTATAGGGTCTAACATACATGATTTAACAAGTTTAGACAATTCTTCCTCTCCTAAAGCAGTAAATGAATTGAATTTTTCCTCAGGGACACTACAATGCACTATCTGACGCGATACTGTAGTAGACGGTTGCATGGTTATAATTTTTTTCTCTAATATTATCAATCTTGCAAGTAAAGAAGTTCATAAAGTCATTACTGCTATGCTCTTTGGAAACATCAGAAGTTGAAGCTTTATTTCTTGTTAATTTTGCCACTGTATCAAATAAATACCTAGGGTTGTGTTTATTTTCTTCTAAAAGTTTTGAAAAATAGGCAGATCTAGCAGATTTCAAGGCCTTTCTGCACTCAATCATTCTCTCTCTCCACGAAATGCGAAATACTTCTAGTTTTGTTTTCTTCCAGCTGCGCTCCATATTTCTGGCTGCTAACTTTAGGGCCCGAGTGTGCTCATTGTACCATGGCATTGGATTAATTTCCTTAATCTTTTTTAAATGCAAAGGAGCAACTGAGTCTAATGTGCTGGAAAAGACAGAGGCAATAGTTCTGTTGCAACATCGAGGTCCTCTAAGCTGTCTGGTATGCTAAGGCGATGAAACTGATCAGGAAGATTATTTATAAAGCGATCTTTAGTGGTAGAAGTGATGGTTCTACCATATTTATGGCATGGAGGCAGTTTAGCCGCCTTGACTAAATGTAGTACACACAAGACTAGATAATGATCTGAGATGTCGTCACTCTGCTGCAGAAAAGGAATTATATTTGAAAGACTTTTGACTAATACTGTAAATATTACTATAGATTACAGCAACACCTCCCCCTTTGCCTTTCTGACAAGCATTGTGTCGATAATCATAACCTTGAGGACTAGACTCATTTAAAGTAATGTAATCGTCCGGTTTTAGCCAAGTTTCTGTCAAGCACAGCACATCTAGATTATTATCTTTGATAATATCATTAACAATAAGTGATTTTGAAGAAAGGGATCTAATATATAACAACCCAAGTTTTATCATTTGTTTAGCATTATTATCTTTATTTTTTATTTGTTGAACATCAATTAAATTTTTACTATTAAATGGGTTTCGAAGTTTTTTGTTTTTACTAATGCGGGGTACAGACACAGTCTCTATTTGATAATATCTAGGTGTAAGAGTTTCTATGTGTTGGGAATTATCTGACTTATCTGACTTCTGTAACGTGAGGCAGCTAGCAGACGGTCGGTTTAGCCAGTATGTCTGCTTCCTGACTTGGGCCCCATTTTGTCATGTTTCAGTTCTAAGACTATGTGCCATATTACTAGAGAGAAGAGCAGCACCATCCCGGGAGGGATGAATACCATCTCTTTTCAACAGGTCAGGTCTGCCCCAAAAACTTTTCCAATTGTCTATGAAACCTATATTATTTTGCGGACACCACTTAGACAGCCAGCCATTGAGTGATGATAATCTGCTAACTATCTCATCACTCCGACGAACAGGAAGGGGGCCAGAGCAAATTACTTTTCCTGACATTGTACTTAAGAGTTCACACACCTCTTTAATGTTAATTTTAGTGATCTCCAACTGGCGAAGTCGAACATCATTAGTGCCGACGTGAATAATAATCTTAGAGTATTTACGATTAGCATTAGCCAGCACTTTTAAATTTGCTTTGATGTCAGGTGCTCTGGCTCCTGGCAAACATGTGACTATGGTGGCTGGTGTCTCTATTTTCACGTTCCGTGTAATAGAATCGCCAATAACTAGGGCACTTTCAACAGGATTCTCAGTGGGTGTTTCACTGAGTGGGGAGAACCTGTTTGATGTTCTTATTGGAACGGAAGAGTGGTGTTTTCCGCGGCTAGGCCGCCTCACCGTTACCCAAGTGCCCTGCTGCGCGGGCTCTACAGCCGGAACCAAACAATGTACAGAGTTCACTAAGCTAGTCCCATCCAAAACAGTATCTGAAGCCCCTGCATTCTTACTATCCTCGATTAAAGTTTGGATGCGTGTCTCTAATTCTGAGATTCTCTCTGTCAGCCTGACTATTTCCCTACATTTATGACATGTAAATCCCTCGTCGCTGACAGAGAGAGCTATGGTAAACATGTGGCAAATGGAACAGGTAACAATGCTGGGAGAGGATGACATGACTCACCGTGTTTGTAGACTGATCCGACTTACCACAGCTGTTTGAAGAACGCGTTGAAAATGGAGCGCGCGAGAGACTGTTAACAAGTTAACAAGCTAGCGCTGCAAACGCAAACGCGTTGTAACAGCGATTTAGATTCAATTTAGATTCAAAGATTACAAGCTTGCGACGTCAGATTAGTGTGGTAGTAGGTAATAAGGTAATAAAAAAATAAGCAACAATGAATAAAAGTAAAAGATTCAAAACAAAGCTATACGGAGTTACAGACGCAAACCAATCTGAGCAGCGAGGCAGCAGCGAGGTCAGTAGATGAGGTGCAGACTTGTTGGTAAAGGCTGCTAGATGGGTTCTAAACCATTCTCTTGATATGGGAGAACCGCTGGGAAGTATGAAAAGTGCAGAGTGATTAGGGGTGCAGGGACAAGCTTTGAGATAGCGAACCATAGAATTAAAGGGGCAGTAATTATTGTTAATTCTTGATATTGTGATGGTTAGACCTGAGCTTAAGGAGTCAGTCTTAGAATGATTTAGTAAAATTGGATAGAAATAAGGGGAAACACGTAAATCTCACTGTTGAAAAATAGTTTCAGAGCAGCGTCACAATTATAAACATAAAAGTAATCAAACTAATATGCAAACTTTATCAAATAAGAGACAAATTCAAATTCTGCTTTAAGGCAGCTGTTGTCATGTTCAGTTTGTGTAAACACACACAAAGATGGAGAGTAAACAGACAGTCTTTAATAATTCACACAGAGTAAATCTACCATATAGACAAGCAATCCAACAACTGTATTAAAGATGAAACCAGAGAACAATGAACAGAAACAAGGGAACTTAAGTACAAGAAACAAATTGGGTAATTGGTAACAAAACAGCTGAAAGCAATGACAAATTAAATCAGTAACCATGAGAACTAAATAAAAGGCGAGAAGATGGTGCAAAACAAAAACACAAAGTCCAAGCAGAGTGAAACCGTGACATTACACCTGTGGGATTACAAATTTAAGAATCTGTTTAAGATCTGCTGATCCTACATCCTGACATAACATCACATGAAATACTAAGGTGAAGTACATTGTATTTAACATATTAAGGTAAAGATGATGACATCAGATGAATGATTCTGTTAAGCAAAGTTTCCAGCAAGAGTTTTCTGCCAGTTCCTGTTCTCTTTATTGTATGTCTAATGAGTCAGATTACTGAGATTCTCACCTTTTGTCTTTCATGGCTCTTGGAGCCCCTGTCCCATTTATTGAATAGTTATGCTGATTGGATTAGGACTTGCGACACTCTAGAGTCTGGGGCGGGTTCCTATACCTGAATACTTAATTTGCATGCTTTGTTTAAGGTCGTTTCCCAGGTGCTTTGTCTCCATCCCTAAGCACTGCCCCCTAAAAAGTATATAAACTACAATGTACACTGCCTTAGTTGGACTTGGATGACTACAGCGACGCACAGCGCGTTTCTCAATAAAGAGTAACTTCTGCTTGAAAGATATCCCAACGTCTCCTGGTCTCTGCTTTGACGAGGAAAAAGTTTCCTACGCGCCCCCCCTCCTGGAAAGGCATGACCTCGTCGGGCTGATGGGAGACAGTGATGACTGGGTGGCAGGAGTGGCTGAGGACTGTAGAGGAGAGGGACCCAACAAAAGAAATACCAGGATGGAGCTGGTGGTGTTATGATCCGAAGGATGGCCTTGAGCAGGGACAAATGGGAGTCGATCTAGGCCACTTCACATAACCAATGAAGCTCCCTCAAGGACCCTCCCTGAACAATTGACCTTTGTTGGGGTGTTGAGTCCCATGAAGAGAAATGAACAAAGGCAGTTGTTCTGAAATTTCGACAGATGGGCGAGGTTAAGGAATTCTTCCACATGTGCCTCGAGGGAGCTATCTCCCTGCTCAAAGCACAATAACTGAAATAAGGGAAAAAGTCCATGGTGGAAAAAAAAGCAAAAAAAATCCATAAAAACACGCAAAACAGAAGAAAAATATACCTATATAGATATCACCACGTAAAAAATCACTTCTTGGTCTGGTCTTCTGTCACGTTCAGGTTGTGTAAACATGAATATGAAGATGAGAGTAAACAGACAGTCTTTAACACTCAGGAGTAGGCGGTCGTGCTGGCAATACCACCTCAGTTTTTTTCTTACAAGTGCGAAAGACACTCAAAATACTCTGTCAATTTTGGACATATAAATAAGAGTTATACATTATTAAAAACTGTGGAATGTCTTCTTTTATTTGTGTACACTCACAGTAAAAACAAAATATTGTGCTTTTTGCAAAATAAAAAAAACTAACATGATGTGCGAACTGCAGTCTCTTTCTCAATGAAGTCCATTCTGATAGTCATTGGAAAATGAACTGTAACTTAGTGAATACTTATCACACAAACATGAGACATATGTCTAAAGAAACATTGCAATGTCAGGTTTTAAATCATGTAAGTCAAATCGAAAACAAATATTATCCGTTTATGTAATCTGTTTGAAAAGAGAGAGATGTCAGTCATTGCGAGTTATCTCATTATCCGCTAATGTGGCTACTCCCACGGAGAGTGCGCAGCATTCAAAGGCAAATTCTGAGGCTATACATGCAACAGAGTGAATGCCCGCATCAGCTCAAAATAATGCATCAAGCTTAGTCAGATTCTTGTTTTGAGACACAGTAAGGAATAATTCTGGAAGAATTTACCTCAGAGGAAGAGCACGACTTTCAATTTCATTTCAAGGATCAACTTGATCAAGCCGATGATTGTGAATGGTAAGGTTTTTTTATTCTTAAATTCTTTATTCTAATCGCAATACAGTGTCTGTGAATATTAAACCTGCAAAAAGACTGTTTAAATATGAATCCTGCAAGTTTTGTGTCTTAGCTACAAACAAAAAAAAAAAAAAGACCGGACAAACGAACTTGAAATATTATTATGGTACGTAGTGTGTCAAACTGCAGTGTCATCAGTTTGCCTAAAAGAACACAGAACGTTTGAATGTTTTAAGCACCATTTACGCATGGCAGGGAGCAGGTGTACAATTCTTTTGTACCAATTAATATTTTGAAAATATGAATATTTTCATGAATCTTGAATTTAAGTCAGAATGATTTACACTATAGATTTATAAAAGATTCGTTCTGCTTGTGTTTCACGAATGAGGCCCAATGACACGGCATAAACCTGACACAGACTGCCCTTCTGCCCTTTATTTTTGTGAACTGGAATGAATGTGCAAAGGATTGTGGATGATTAGAGGAATGCGAAGGATGCACTTAGGCGTGTTGCGATATACCGGTATTGACGATAATCATGGTATTTTAAAAAATGAAATATTGTTATCGTGTTAATTAGGGAAATAGCCCTGACCCGTCGCGGCATGGACTACACTAGACCCCTGAAGGTGTGCTGTGGTATCTGGCACCATGATGTAAGCAGCAGATCCTTTAAGTCCTGTAAGTTGCGAGGTGGGGCCTACATGGATCGGACTTGTTCAGCACATCCCACAAATGCTCGATTGGATTGAGATCTGGGGAATTTGTAGGCCATGTCAACACCTCAAAGTCCTTGTTGTGCTACTCAAACCATTCCCGAACCATTTTTGCTTTGTGGCAGGGCGCATTATCCTGCTAAAAGAGGCCACAGGCACCAGGGAATACCGTTTTCATGAAAGGGTGTACATGGTCTGCAACAATGCTTAGGTAGGTGGTACATGTCACCTCTGTCACCGTTATCTTGCAGATTTGGCCACTGTAAGTTGCAATTATTTTGCTAGTCCTGAAACGGGAAATGTTACATTAACCTGTTAACTGCTGATGCCATTCTGTCTTTTATATTTACATACCTTGGGGATTTTAGTCAAATAGAATGCTCATTCAGGTAAAATGTATGTATCGTATGTTTACTTCAAATATCTTTAGAGAGCAGTATTCTTCTTTCTATTTTTACCCAAAATACGGTGATGTGATCATTATGGAATGCTAAACTCTCACATGTAATTTGTGTTTCATTCATACAGAGCACTGGAGGAGCCCTTGCGCAGAAAGTCCACAAGTGAGACACATAGGATTAATATAATTTATGACATTTCAGGAAATCCCTAATATGGATAAAGACATCTAACTCATGGTCTGAAGCGCATGGCTTTGGTGAACTTAGGCCATGTCCGAATCCACTTTTGCTAGTTTAACAACAGAAAAAAATGTTAGACGCACCAGGCACATGGTCCAACAGGGTTGTACCTCTACCTGTCTCTTAACGAGCAGTGTTGGGAGTAGCTAGCTACAAGTAGTGACGCTACTAGCTTAACTACTCGAAGACTTAAAGCACATACAGGAGGTGAATAATGGCCTTTTTAAAATGATTATTATCCTGCTTTATTGCACTCTATATCAGACGTCTATTTCTGATTTAATTATAAAAATGACCCGCCATGATTTCTGATCTGTCCCCCCAAAGTTTTGTAATGAACGTAAAAGATCACTAATCGAACAGAAAATAAAATAGTTTTCTATGGGAGGAAAACGCTTAATGTGAAATTAAATGCATTGCTCATCTACTTTTCTGTACATAGTATGGTTTATTAGTATGATATTTACAGAGTTGCGATGCAACTGTGTCCAACGACCGCCGGCTGGCGCGGTGAACCGCGTCTCCCATCCCGGGCCTGTAAATTCTCGTCGAGCTTGACGGAGAAAGCTTACAGAGCCTGCGGACAGGCCGCCTCTGCCTTGCATGCCATGGCCCTGCTACAGGTCTATCAGGCCAAAGCACTCATGGACATGCCATGGTCTTGACCAACAGCTGCTGGGGGAGATGCGCGCCGCCACCGACCTTGCCCTCTGGCGACTAAGGTGACGGCTCGCTCTGTTGGTCAGGCGATGGCTACGCTTGTAGTCCAGCAGCGCCACCTGTGGCTGACCTTGGCGGACATGAGGGAGACTGATAAGTATTGGTTCCTGGACTCCCCCGTGTCTCAGGTCGGCCTATTCAGCGACGCAGTAGAGAGCTTCGGCCAGCAGTTCTCGGCCGCACAGAAGCAGACTGAGGCCATCAAGCATATCTTGCCCCGACGGTCCGCTGCTGCCTCCACCCCACCGCCGGCTGTGCAACCTCAGTCTGCTCGTCGCCAAGGTTGCCTGCCTGCGTTGTCTTCTGCCCCTGCTAAGTCTGTGAAGCAGCAGCCTCCACCCGCCACTGTCACCTTGCAGAGTCCGACCCCACTTCGGGCCGCTCTGCCTCGCTGCCCCACGTCGGGTACGTCTGTGATGTCTTTGGTCCCGCTGGCTTCCCAGCCCGTCCCGCTGGCTCATTCGTACCATCAGACTCGGCTATGCGATTCAGTTCGCCCAGCGTCCCCCGGTGTTCAGGGGTGTCCACTACACTCGCGTGTCCCTGGACAATGCACCTGTTCTTCGGGCAGAGATTGCTGTCCTCCTGGCGAAGGATGCAATCAAGCCGGTTCCTCCAGCCGATATGAAGTCAGGGTTTTACAGCCCCTACTTCATTGTATCCAAGAAAGGCAGTGGGTTATGGCCAATCCTAGATCTGCGTGTCCTGAATCAGTCCCTTCACAGGCTGCCGTTCAAGATGCTTATGCAGAAACGCATTTTTGAATGCATCCGTCCCCAGGATTGGTTCGCAGCGATCGACCTGAAAGACGCGTACTTTCATGTTTCGATTCTGCCTCGACACAGACCCTTCCTATGGTTTGCGTTCGAGGGTCGGGCATATCAGTACAAAGTCTTTACCAAGGTTGCGGAGGCGGCCATTGTTCAGCTCAAGGAACAGAGCGTTCGCATTCTCAACTACCTCGACAACTGTCTCATTCTGGCCAGCTCGCAAGAGCAGTTGCGCGAACACAGGGACATGGTGTTAGCTCACCTCAGCCGGTTGGGTCTTCGGGTCAAATGGGACAAGAGCAAACTCGCCCCCGGGCAGAGAATCTCTTATCTCAGTATGGAACTGGACTCGGCCACCCGGACGTTGCGTACATCAACTGTCAGGGTGGTCTACATTCCCGTTGCATGTCGCAACTCGCCCGCCATCTCTTGCTATGGAGTCAGAAGCATCTGAGGTCGCTTCATGCCATTCACGTCCCAGGCGTGCTCAACCGTGCAGCCGATGAGCTCTCACGGCAGCCTCCGCTTCCAGGGCGAATGGAGACTCCATCCCCAGGTGGTCCAGCTGATCTGGCAGCGTTTCGGGGCCGCACAGATAGATCTGTTTGCCTCTCCGGACACAGCCGATTGCCAGTTGTTTTATTCCCTGACCGAGGGCACTCTCGGTTGTAGTCGGTCGTAGACACTATCACTTCCACTAGAGCTCCTTCTACGAGGAACCTCTATGCTTTGAACTGGAACCTGATTGTTGAATGGTGTTCCTCTCACCGAGAGGACCCCCGATCATGTTTGGTCAGGTCTGTGCTTTCCTTTCTGAAAGAGGGCTTGGAGCGAAGGCTGTCTCCCTCCACCCTCAAGGTGTATGTTGCCGCTATTGCCGCACATCACGATGCAGTCGATGGTAAGTCTTTGGGGAAGCACGACCTGATCCTCAGGTTCCTGAGGGGGACGAGGAGACTGAATCCGCCTCCCCCTTCCTCTATACCCTCTTGGGATCTCTCCCTGGTACTTACATCTCTCCAGTGTCATCCCTTCGAGCCTTTGCAGTCAGTGGAGTTAAAAGTACTGTCCCTTAAGACCGTCCTCCTGGTTGCATTGGCCTCGGTTAAGAGGGTAGGGGACCTGCACGCATTTTCGGTCGACGAATTGTGCCTGGAATTCGGGCCCGGTGACTCTCATGTTATCCTGAGACCCCAGCCTGGATATGTGCCCAAGGTTCCTACCACTCCCTTTCGAGATCAGGTAGTGAACCTGCAAGCGCTGCCTTCGGAGGAGGCAGACCCAGCCCTGGCTTTGCTCTGTCCCGTCCACGCTCTGCGCCTGACCTCAGATCAGCTCAGATTAAGACCTCAGATCAGCTCTTCGTCTGTTACGGAGGCCAGCAGAAGGTAAAGGCTGTCTCCAAGCAGAGGATGGCCCACTGGATAGTGGATGCCATCACCTTGGCTTATCAGTCCCAAGGCATGCCTTGCCCGCTCGGGTTAAGAGCTCACTCCACTAGAGGAGTTGCCTCTTCCTGGGTGCTGGCGCACGGCGCCTCGCTGTCAGATATCTGTAGAGCTGTGGGCTGGGCGACACCCAACATGTTCGCTAGATTCTATAGCCTTCGTGTGGAACCAGTATCTTCTCGTTTACTCACTTCCAGTAGCCGGTAACGCAAAGAACCCATTCTAGTGTCGGCTTGCTATGCCACTCCCGCCCCCTGGGCTAGATACGTGCATCCATTGCTCAAGTGAGTTCCCAGCTTGGCGAACCCTGTCGAGTTCCTCCACCTTTCCTTGCGGAGTCAGCTCTGCTGTCACCTGTCAGATGAGTCTCCCCCTATCTCTAGTCTGGAGCCATCCCAGGGACTCTATATGTGTACTGCCCACAGCCAGTCCATATGTGTATTTCCATGTAATTCCTCCCCTGTAAGGTAGGTTGTGGCCTCCACAGCGTCCCCTATGGGTCCGCTTCCCCAGTGTTGTCTAAGTCTTACTGTAGTGGGTCTTGCAGAACAGCAGTAGACTCTCTTAGTGTAAGCTCGCCCCCTTCTCCGCCACCCAGGTGCGCCGGGTGGCTGGAGCTTACGCTGGGCGCTGGAAGGGGTCAGTAACTGTGGCGCTTTATTTGGGATCCCATTTCGTCGGTCACTACTGACGTACGTCGAACGTGACCGACTGAAAGGGAAAGTCTCGGTTACGTATGTAACCCTCGTTCCCTGAAGGAGGGACACATTCATGCATCTGCTTCCCTATTTATACCCACCTGGCGGGGGCGGTGCGCATTATGCAAATATTGCACGCCAATTCCATTGGCTTGTTTATTTTTACTCGAAGCTGATAGGGCTCTCTGGCGATATCCCAATTCGTCCCAATTCGTTGGTCACTACTGACGTACATCTCCGTTCCCTCCTTCAGGAAACAAGGGTTACATACGTAACCGAGACGTTTTGTTTGTATACAAGAAACCCATCTATTGGATAGTTTACAAAATCAAACAATTGGGATTGTTTTTGCCATTAAAATGACTAGGAAAAAAAGTGTCCTAATCAACCTGAATTCACCCTACTCTTTGAAATCATAATTGCATTACATTATGTTGTTTTCAACCCGTTCTCATCAGTCTGCATATAAATAACACGACTTTCCAATTGCGTGCAATACATACGCCAAAATCCAATCTTGCGTGCAATACATACGGCAATCCTTCCCAATAACTTCGATGGAGAGCAGATGCGTCCAAATACCGCACATCTTCTTCAACGGCAATGACGTCACCAGCGATGCTCAGTTCACCCAGCCCAATTCACCTGATGCGCGCTTCTTCAAACAGGTACGGAAGGGCAAAAATCTTAAAAAACAATATTAATAAATGAAACAGTTTTTAATCATGTGACATAGGTCTTCATCTTTTAGACACGGCTGATGACAGCACTACAAATCAGCAGAATGAATTACTAGCTAACGTTTTTAGCTAAAGTGGTAATGTTAGCCTACAGGACCCCCCAGGGGTCAAAAAAGTGGGCTAATCAGTGCGCATGGACCGAATTTATTCCCAAATTGTGAGCAACAGGACAGCCTGTTTACTGCTTATAAATCGTTATTGCAGAAAAGGCATGTTAATGCATGCTGCATCTATAAATGTTTTAGGCCTGTGCAACTTGCGGGCTGCTGTGGTGTCCCTGTTATGGGTGTACATATTACCCGTGGGTGCGGGTGTGGGACCTTAACTGACGCCAGATCAGTATTTCAGATCATACGGCCTATATTTACTATTCAAGCCGATCTGAGATCTGCTAGAATAACAGACACGTTGGTATAATTCAGGCAGGCATTACTAGTTGCTTGCAGATGCATGGTACAGTATGGTTGGATTAGGCTTCTATTTCCAGGATATTTGATTTCTAATGTCATCATATAGTCTTTAGGTCCAACACAATTTATCCATGGTTGAAAATAAAGTAAATTTTATGTCCTTTTTTATCTTTATAGTCCTATTGGAAAGGCTTAGGATATGCTCAAATCATGTCCTCCCACAGAATTAAATATTTTGTTACATATAATTAATTTTTGTTTTGTTTGTAGTGAAAATGCTAGGTGGATCAACTCTTTGGCATTGCACCCATTGCCTGGTAAAGATCAATTTTGCCAATCGAAGATGCAGCAAGGTAAATAATGTACAATAGGCTACTGTACTGTCTAACTTCTGTACTGAACTCTACTGTACTGTCTAACTGCTTACCCCTATTTTCATGCATTAAAGCCAGAGTCAAAAAGGCTATACATCTGACATTGAATCTGTCTATTACAGACAATACATTGTTCTATTATGGAGGTTCTCAACTGTGGTCACCCAGTTTATTGAGATTATCCATAATTTGATTTCAAAATTCAAGAAAATGGCAACATTTCCACAAGCGCATGCGATAATGACAACTTAAGGTATGATGTCTCTAGCATCATGCCTTGAATATTATTAAAACATGCCAGTGCATCGACTCAGCTGCATATTTAGTCTGTCTGATCAATTAATTGCTTTCACTTGGTATCCAAGTCATTATTTAGGCCCTTGTTAATAGAGGGCTAGAAAGTCAGCAATGCTTGATCAACTGGACCACACTTCAGAACCCTTTTTTTTTTTCTGGTCATAATGTCTCCCCCTCACTCTCTCTGTCTCTCTCCCCTACTCTGTGTAAGAAACTGCTGGACATGAAGTCCAGGCAGACGGCGCCTATGAAAGTGTTCCGGACCAGAGCCAAGGAAGGTGCACGAAAAATGTCCCGCAATCAGGCAAAAATCTTTGACATTGCCCTGCTGGTAATAAACTTTTGGGTTTTTTTAAAAAGCTGTACTGTTTGACATTGTTATATTTTAGATGGAAAAGAGTGGTTTTACCTAGTAAACATAGTTTTACTGTGGAATTTGTAGTTAAAGCACAGTACCACAACACTTGCCATGCCATTAATACCTTTTTGTAATGTAATTGTAATTCAATATTTTTTTTCTGTCTTGCAGTTCCTTCAGATCACATACTCCTCCATCTCCATTTCCATATTCCACAACAACCTTTAATCCAACAGCTCTTTTAAGAAGCCATCTCTCGCAAAAGCTCACTTCCTATCTGTCTGTCCTCTCTCCCTCTCTCTCTTTCTCATGCCGGGAGTGAGCGTGGTGGGCTCTGTCGCTTTGGAATGGTTTCAGGTGCGTTCCCGAGACAGGTACAGCGATTGAGGACGTGCTGTTAGCAACAGAAGAACAGGTAAATAAAACAGGAAGGTAAAACACGAAATATTATTTCTACTTCTCGTATGAACAAGGCAGTTGTCGTTTTTTAAAAAAAAAAAAAAGGAACAACTGGTAATCAGGATAATTGAAAGTGGGATTTGGGTAAAGGAAACCTTTGTACCCATTACACCTCTTCATGCTCCAGCTGCAAAAGTGACAATTTCCAACGTACCCCCTTTTGTTAAAGATGATGCGATTGTGTGAGAATTGGCTCGGTTTGGAAAGATGGCTAGTGCTGTAAAAACGATTCCTTTGGGTTGCAAATCTGCTGCACTTAAGCATGTATTGTCTTTTAGATGACAAGTTTTCATGTTTTTGACGTCTCCTACAAAATCACTGGATGTTTCGTTTCGTATGACATATGGAGACAGTTCCTACATGGTTTACGCGAGTACGGATAATTTGCGTTGTTTTGAGTGTGGCAATATCGGCCACAAGAGATTTTCTTGCCCTCATAAACAGGCCGAGGAAGAAGCAGGGACGTCAGGATTGTTGGGTGAGAGTAGTGGAGCGATTGTGGTGGAAAAGCCGTTGAGTGATGCAGGTGCTCAAAACGAGGATAAAGAAACAAAAGGAGAACACGACGCTGGCGATGGAGTAAAGGCGAGTGCAAATGTGTCTGAAAGTACTGAAGGTAGAAACGAAGAAGTTTCGTCTAATAGTTGTATTGTTTCTGGTGCTTACAAGAAGGATAGGACAGGATGCAAGAAAGCATTACATGTTCAAACGATGAAGCTGAAAAAGAGTCCGATGATGATTCGTGCGTTGATGTTGATGTCAGTAGATTTGGAGATTTTTATTCTGTTGAGCAGATAAATCGTTTCCTAGATAAAACTAAGGGGAGGAGTGTAGATATTGAGGAAATTTTTCCTAACCTAGAGAAATTTATCGCATCCATAGTCAAAGCTCGTAAAGAATGTAGCGTTGAAGTTTTGTTGCAGCAAAAAAGGTTCAGATTAAAGAAATATTTGATAATAGTCCGACAAAAAATGAAAAAGAATAAGGGTAAACGTAGGTCTACTACTAACTCTAAATAAGTGCACATGGGGACCTGGCCTTTTCTGTGTTTTTATCTTTTTTTTTTTTTTCTCTCCCCCTGTTTACTATGGATGTTCTTAGAGTGGGATCCTTAAATGTAAATGGGACAAAGGACAGAAGTAAATGGCCATTATTAAAAGAATGTTTAAAGTTGAAAGGTATACAAGTTGTGTTTCTACAAGAAACACAAAGTAATGAAGATAATGAAACTGGGAAATGTGGTGGGAGGGAGACCATGTTTTGAGTCATGGTACCAACCTTTGTGCAGGGGTAGTAATATTATTTTCACCCAGTTGTAAAATAAAAATTTTGTCTAAAAGTGAGATAGTGAAAGGGTGCCTACTTGCTCTCAGAGTAGAAATAAAAAATAGAGTTTTTGTTTTAATAAATGTTTATGCTCCTACAACAGGTAGAGAGAGGATTGCTTTTTTTCTTAAACTTAAACTTAAAGTTTAAGTTTAGATTTTATGTCAAGAATACAATGTGTAGTAGAATTGAAGAGACAAATATAAGCCCAATCTTAACTTCCATGATAAATTTAATATTTTTTGGAACCATTGGACTGAACAAAAAAGAAATGATGAAAATCTGCTTCAATGGTGGGAGGTGGAAAAAGTTCAAGTTAATCTTTTTTGCCAACAATATTCATCACAAGCTTGGAGTAGTATAAAAAGGAAAATGTTTAAAGTAGAAGACGATGTTTCAGCATTGTATGGTTTGTTGATTAATAATAAAGTTGTCAAAGGGCTGTCCTTTCTCTTCTTCCAAAGAAAGGAGATTTGTGTTTACTAAAAAACTGGAGACCTGTTGCTGTTCTTAATTCTGATGATAAGATATTGTCTAAATGTATTGCAATTCGTCTTAAGACTGTTTTAGGTTCTTTGGTTCATGAAGATCAGTCTTGTTGTGTTCCCAAAAGAAGTATTTATGATAATTTGTTTTTAATGAGAGATCTGTTAGAATATTTAAGAATGTATAATGTTGGTGTTAGTCTAATAACTTTAGACCAAGAAAAAGCGTTTGATCGTGTGGATCATCAGTATTTGTTTTATATTTTAAAGTGTTTTTGTTTTGGTGATAAGTTAATATCATGGCTAAAAGTGTTGTATAAAGGATCTGTGAGTATGATAAAAATAGGAGGTGGGTTAAGTGTACCAGTTAAAATACAAAAAGGAATCAGACAAGGTTGCCCAATGTCTGGCCAACTGTACAGCTTGGCGATTGAACCCTTAATGTGTTTGCTTAGACGTAAATTAAAAGGTTTAACTATAAATGGCAGTTTAAGAAAAGAGTCTATTATATTGTCTGCATATGCTGATGACATAACTGTAATAGTTCAACAGCAGGAAGATATATTGAATTTAAAGGGGTCTTTAAAAGTGTATGAAAGAGCTTCGTCAGCGAGGCTTAACTGGGATAAAACAGAAGCTGTGTGGTATGGCTCTACTGAAAACGTGAATATGTCTTTGCCAAAACTCCCTAATAATGTTCAATGGGGTACACTTGGTTTAAAATATCTAGGAGTATATCTAGGTCAAGAGGAATATAAAAAGAAAAATTGGGAGGGTTTAGTGGAGAAGGTCTGGTTGTCTAGCTAGAAATGGTTGCTACCCCAGTTATCATATAGGGGGAGAGTACTGATTGCCAACAATCTCATCGCTTCAATGCATTGGCATAAATTGATGGTTGTAGATCCACCAGTGATGTTAATTGATGAAATTCAAAGGAGACTTGTTAACTTTTTTTTTGGTCTGGTCAACATTGGTTAAGAGCTGCTGTCCTCTATCTTCCTGTGAAAGAAGGGGCTAGAGTGACAGTCTTCCGACTGCAGGCTGTTCAGCATCTGCTATATCACCAAAATCATGGATGGATGGAATTAATGTGTGCTCTTTTACGCAAAGCTGGACGAATGGGTTTAGACAAACAGCTATTCACCATGACCCTAAAGAGAACTCCTTCAGGTGGTCTTAACCCTTCTTACCTCAATGTTTTGGATTTATGGCAATTGTTTTCCGTTTCCCCTTTTTCCTGTTGAGATTCTGAACTCTGAGACCATAAGGTCAAGTTTGCTTTCTGCTGGAATTTCTATGTTTCGGGATCTAAGATCAGGATGTGGGTGGATTGAAGCTGAAGAACTTGCTCAGAAAGCATGTTTCAGGTCTGTGCGTCTCGCCAAATGGGTGCTAGAGGACCTAGAAGCTGTACTTCCTATTTCAGCTAAAGATTTTCTCAAAGAGACTTGTAAGAGAGATGAAACAGAGCCACATTCTTTTACAGAATTAGTTTTTTTGATGAATAAGGATTATCAAGAAGAAGTTCCTACTAAATTGCTTTCTTTGAATACTCCAGAAATTTGGTTGTTCAATGATTTATCGAAAAGATCTCTATATATAGCATGTGTCAAAACTATGAACTATCAAGATCTTAAAGAACTAAAAGAAAGCAAATGGACTTTAGTGTTGTCAGGCTCTTCCCCGAAATGTAGCTGGTGGTCCCTGTACAAAAAACCCACTGAGAAGAGAGTGGGAGATCTGCAGAGGAAAATTGTACATGGAGTCTTAGCCACGAACAGACACATAGCACGACTGAATCCTTTAGTTGGGGAGGGTTGTCCTTTTTGTAATATATCAGAAACTGGATTCATACATTTATGGAATGTTATCGCTTAAATAATTTGATGCAGTTAGTGAAGATTTGGAGTCTGAAGTTAATGGGTTTGTTTAATATTTCTTTGTTTATTTATGGAGTGGTGAAGTTGGCAATTTGGTGTACTAGAAAAAACAAAGTTGAAGAAATAGGGTGTATTGATCCTATTTTATTGACAAAATGTTTTGTAAAAAAAAAAAAAAAAAAAAGGTTCATGGTAGAGTATGCTTTTTATAGCCTTACACATAATGTTCAGTCTTTTTTTTTTATGTTTGGGGTTTTAATCATTTTCTCTGTGAACCTGTGTCACGGTTCATGGATTCACTTACTCACCCTCGTGTGTTGTTGTGTGTGTGTGTGTGTGTGTGTATGGGTGTGAGTGAATGATTGTGTGGGCGTCACCCATTATGGTACCTTGTTAGTGGTTGTTATATATTGTGCGTGTCTTTATGTGGTCTTTGTCAGTTCGTTGCAGGCTGTTCCCGGGGTCGTGTTCTCTATGTGTTTCTTCCTGGTTCTTGGATTCTGGACTTTCGTCGTGTGCCCTGATTTCTGGGTTGGATTATCCTTGGTCTCTGATACCCGCTGTAGCCCTGCGCCACTTGGTGACTGCACGCCACCGCTCTGCACGCCACAGTCTCTGCCTCAACTGACCATTTTGGAGTGAAGTTATTGTACAGCGTTTTCTGTCAATAAATATTGTTTTACTTGCACTTGGATCCTCTGTCTGTGTTCATTCCCTGATGGGAATGGAAGCTTTAATTTAAACAATCTAATGTATTGATGAGAGAAAAATATATGTGGAATCGTTTAAAGGAAAATGTGATATTTGTTTGGTTTTATATATATTTATACTGATAAATCCCAAAAGTTATTGATTTAATAAAGGGATTTTAAAAGTCAAAAGTCTCTCTCTCTCTCTCTCTCTCTCTCTCTCTCTCTCTCTCTCTCTCTCTCTCGCATGCCGGGAGTGAGCGTGGTGTGTGAGAGGCACATGTGAGAGCGTGAAGTTTCCAAACTTTCTTACAGTTATTTTTTTATTTATTTATTTATTTTTTTTTTGCTTCCACAGGATTTATTTATTTATTTATTTATTTTTCTCTTTCTAAATCACTGATATATTGGATTGTGCTAAGTTTGCGCAGCGTTTTCTTTTTTTTTTTTTTTTTTGTGGGATGGCATCTACCCCCGGGGGGGAAGAGCCATCTCATCTTCAGAATTTGGGCAGGAAATACAGAATATGGTGAGTACTGACACCTGTATTCACCAAAACTATTTCTCCGGAGTTATTATTGACTTGCTTTTATGTCTGATTGTTTGAAGGAGGATGAAGTCAGCTGATGAAGAAATGGGCATGTTGTATATGTACTAAAATGTTTTCAGCACATTACTGATTTGTTATGACTGTTTGTGTTGTGTTCTCATTTTCTACTTGTACACAAAGACTACATCAAGAGGTAGAGGAGCTGGCAGCTGGCACTAAAAACACTCACTGCTGAGGTCAGACTTCACAGAAGTGGTCAGTTCGCATGGCCCACACTGAAGAGAAGCGGGTCTGAGGCCAGGGATGATGAAGTCTTTGTTGACAAGAGTGTTCTGTGGCCACTGAGTGCAGCACTGCAGCCTGAAACCATCAGTTATCCGATGCTTTCCCAGTTAAGACTGCTTTCCCAAACAGCTCTACTGTGACAACTCGGATGTTATGGCCCATAAAAGTAAACATCACAACCATGAGATTGTTGTGGAAGGATTTTTTTTTTTTTTTTGGCTCATGCCTCCAACAACCTCCAACAGGAATCAATGGTAAGTCCAGTTTAACAATTATAAATAATAATAATATATATTGTTTATTGATTTACCACCTCCTAAATACATGTTTTCTTATGTTAGGACTTAATCCCCTGCTTGAGAAAAAGCTACACCGCATCAGTGGTGCTGATGAACTATTTGAGCTGCTTCAAGTTCCTCCATGTCCATATCACCAGGGACCACACATGGCCCATCCACATTGATGCAGTACTGAAGAAGGCTCATCAGTGTCTTTTCTTCCTCAGACAGCTGAGGAAGTTCATTGTGAGCCCCAAAACCCTCAAATCATTTTACACATGCACTGTGGAGAACATCCTGACTGGCTGCATCCCTGCCTGGTATAGGAACAGCACCGCCCTCAATGGCAAAGCTCTGCAGAGAGTGTTACGAACTGCACAGAACATTTTTGGAGGTGAGCTTCCCTCCCTCCTGGACATCTACACCAGGTGGTGTGTGAGGAAAGCACAGAAGATCATCAAAGACTCGAGCCACCCGAGCCATGGACTGCTCTCACCATTACCATCAGGCAGACGTTATCATAGAAACCGCACCAGCAGACTGCGAGACAAGTTCTTTCCACAGGCAATCAGACTGCACTGAACTCTTACCAGTAACACCACACACAGCAGCACACCCCACACCACCAACCTCATATGCACTGCACTCTATCAGTTACATCAGTTACACTGACTGGACTCTGACTCACTAATATTCTGCACCCTGACATTCTGTTTGTACTAATTCATACACTACTGCACTGCAAAGGTACTGTATATGCACTCTGTGATTGTTTATTATTGTTTTCATTTTGTGCTCTGTGTATAGTAAAATATTGAAATATATTGTTCTTTACCTGTATTGAATCTCTTCTGTGTAATGTGTATATTGTTAATACTGTATATGTGTTGCATATATATTCTATACTTGTCATCCATACTGTCATGCTGCAGAGTTCATGGTATTGTGACAATAAAGGTGCTGGTCATATACAGTGGGTACGGAAAGTATTCAGACCCCCTTTTTTTTTTTTTACTCTTTGTTATATTGCAGCCATTTGCTAAAATCATTTAAGTTCATTTTTTTTCCTCATTAATGTACACACAGCACCCCATATTGACAGAAAAACACAGAATTGTTGACATTTTTGCAGATTTATTAAAAAAGAAAAACTGAAATATCACATGGTCCTAAGTATTCAGACCCTTTGCTCAGTATTTAGTAGAAGCACCCTTTTGATCTAATACAGCCATGAGTCTTTTTGGGAAAGATGCAACAAGTTTTTCACACCTGGATTTGGGGATCCTCTGCCATTCCTCCTTGCAGATCCTCTCCAGTTCTGTCAGGTTGGATGGTAAACGTTGGTGGACAGCCATTTTAGGAAGGGTTCTGGTCGTCCCAAACGTCTTCCATTTAAGAATTATGGAGGCCATTGTGCTCTTAGGAACCTTAAGTGCAGCAGAAATTTTTTTGTAACCATGGCCAGATCTGTGCCTTGCCACAATTCTGTCTCTGAGCTCTTCAGGCAGTTCCTTTGACCTCATGATTCTCATTTGCTCTGACATGCACTGTGAGCTGTAAGGTCTTATATAGACAGGTGTGTGGCTTTCCTAATCAAGTCCAATCAGTATAATCAAACACAGCTGGACTCAAATGAAGGTGTAGAACCATCTCAAGGATGATCAGAAGAAATGGACAGCACCTGAGTTAAATATATGAGTGTCACAGCAAAGGGTCTGAATACTTAGGACCATGTGATATTTCAGTTTTTCTTTTTTAATAAATCTGCAAAAATGTCAACAATTCTGTGTTTTTCTGTCAATATGGGGTGCTGTGTGTACATTAATGAGGAAAAAAAATGAACTTAAATGATTTTAGCAAATGGCTGCAATATAACAAAGAGTGAAAAATTTAAGGGGGTCTGAATACTTTCCGTACCCACTGTAATTAGAATATCATCAAAAAGTTGATTTATTTCACCAATTCCATTCAAAAAGTGAAACTTGTATATTATATTCATTCATTACACACAGACTGATATATTTCAAATGTTTTTTTCCTTTAATTTTGATGATTATAACTGACAACTAAGGAACATCCCAAATTCAGCATGTCAGAAAATTAGAATATTACTTAAGACCAATACAAAGAAAGGATTTTTAGAAATCTTGGCCAACTGAAAAGTATGAACATGAAAAATATGAGCATGTACAGCACTCAATACTTAGTTGGGGCTCCTTTTGCCTGAATTACTGCAGCAATGCAGCGTGGTATGGAGTCGGTCAGTCTGTGGCACTGCTCAGGTGTTATAAGAGCCCAGGTTGCTCTGATCGTGGCCTTCAGCTCTTCTGCATTGTTGGGTCTGGCATATCGCATCTTCCTCTTCACAATACCCCATAGATTTTCTATGGGGTTAAGGTCAGGCGAGTTTGCTGGCCAATTAAGAACAGGGATACCATGGTCCTTAAACCAGGTACTGGTAGTTTTGGCACTGTGTGCAGGTGCCAAGTCCTGTTGGATAATGAAATCTGAATCTCCATAAAGTTGGTCAGCAGCAGGAGGCATGAAGTGCTCTAAAACTTCCTGGTATATGGCTGCGTTGACCTTGGACCTCGGAAAACACGGTGGACCAACACCAGCAGATGACATGGCACCCCAAACCACTGGACCTCAAGCAACGTGGATTGTGTGCCTCTCCTCTCTTCCTCCAGACTCTGGGACCCTGATTTCCAAAGGAAATGCAAAATTTACTTTCATCAGAGAACATAACTTTGGACCACATTTAGCAGCAGTCCAGTCCTTTTTGTTTTCAGCCCTTTTTGTTTTCAGCCCAGGCGAGACGCTTCTGACGCTGTCTGTTGTTCAAGAGTGTCTTGACACAAGGAATGCGACAGCTGAAACCCATGTCTTGCATACGTCTGTGCGTAGTGGTTCTTGAGGCACTGACTCCAGCTGCAGTCCACTCTTTGTGAATCTCCCCAACATTTTTGAATGGGTTTTGTTTCACAATCCTCTCCAGGGTGCGGTTATCCCTATTGCTTGTACACTTTTTTCTACCACATCTTTTCCTTCTCTTCACCTCTCTATTAATGTGCTTGGACACAGAGCTCTGTGAACAGCCAGCCTCTTTTGCAATGACTTTTTGTGTCTTGCCCTCCTTGTGCAAGGTGTCAATGGTTGTCTTTTGGACAACTGTCAAGTCAGCAGTCTTCCCCATGATTGTGTAGCCTACAGAACTAGACTGAGAGACCATTTAAAGGACTTTGCAGGTGTTTTGAGTTAATTAGCTGATTAGAGTGTGGCACCAGGTGTCTTCAATATTGAACCTTTTCACAATATTCTAATTTTCTGAGATACTTAATTTGGGATTTTCCTTAGTTGTCAGTTATAATCATCAAAATGAAAAGAAATAAACATTTGAAATATATCAGTCTGTGTGTAATGAATGAATATAATATACAAATTTCACTTTTTGAATGGAATTAGTGAAATAAATCAACTTTTTGATGATATTCTAATTATATGACCAGCACCTGTAAACTGATTTGATTTGAATTGGTCACATGTCTTTTGTTCATTATTTGTTCTGTACAGTGCTGGATAACAATTGCAAATTGTGTATTAATATGGAAGAAGATTATGATAGGGAGATGTACAAGCAGGCAAGAGAAAGAAAAACAGGAGAGATCTGATGATGAGAAGGAAATTGGATGTGATTCTGTGTTGTTCAAGACATTTCACCATGCATGCATTTGTGTGGCTTCATCAGTTGTGAACTGATTAATGTCATGTGGCCATTTTTATTTCTCTTGAATATCATTTGTCTTTATATGCTACTTTAGCTGTCTTTATGCTGTATTCTCCAGTAAAATGTTGTACATGGTGTTGGATAATAAAGTATGGTGAATATTCTGTATTAAAGATGGTGTTTGGTAAGTACACAATTTTATTTTGTAAACAATACATAGAATTACCATGATTATTTTAATTGAGACATGAACATTTAGTCATATTGATGACATTTGGGACAATAATTTGCTAGAATGTTACCATTGCATATGCTTAGTGACATACAGTAGATGCTGTGTCAAATACAATAGATATGCCAAATTTCAGATACATGCATGGGCTATATTACTACAGGCACTTCATGCACAACTGAGGGCGATGTACCAGGGTAAGATCAACATGGATCCTGTACTATAAGCAAGATGAGAATGCACATTACTGATGTCCAGCACTTGAGGACAAAGATGAGAACATTTTGACAGAGTTTTACAAATGAGGATTTTATATTATGATTCATTGCACTGTATACATTTTATGACTTTTGACTTTATGACATTGACCTTGTTGAATAGTACAATAAAGTGTCAGTGTTTATTGGTTGTTTAAATTGATGTATTTGTTTACAGACAAAACACTCTTGTTCTTGTTCTAATGAAATAAATGCAGAAGCCCATTCCAAATGGGCATTTATGTAAATAAGCCTCTGCTATTCTATCGATAGAGCGCGAAAAAACATGCCGCTGTTATTTGTAGTTCAGTGAAGATATGCTTAGGGTTAGGGTCTCGGTAAAAAGGTAATTTCTGGCGCTGTTATTTGTAGTTCAGTGAAGATATGCTTAGGGTTAGGGTCTCGGTAAAAAGGTAATTTCTCACAACATAGCAACACTGCATTGTTAACTGAAGGTATTACTGACGTAATAATAACAACAAAACGTACTTTGCAAATTTAAGCGTTTTTTAATTTGGGTTAAAAGATAGTCCAATCACAGCGAGCCCTGCGAGTGCCAAGGGAAGTTCAAAGCCAATGGCAACCCAGTTGAGCAGGGGCGTCACACTCACTTGTCCATATATGGTCATTTATGACAGGATCTTCCAAGTTCTTACAGTGAATGGCCAGATTATCAGTTAAACATTTATTTGTCCCCATTAAATATAAAACTAAAATGACAGATTACATTGTGGGGTTAACCTGATGCAGCAGTCCATTTGTTTATTACAGTGAAACATTTTTTTCCAAGCAAGGGCCTAATGGTTTCCATTGCATACATTGTACACTAATATTAATGTACTTTTAAGCTAAAATACTGTTGCCGTTGTATACTGTATGACAAATTCATATTAAAATAATTCAAAATGTTTTATTTGCTTACAGAAAACTATTCATCTGATAATTATTCAAGCAAATGAAGTGCTTCTGTAACATTTACAGTGTATTTATAGTGTATTAAAGGTATACATTTAATCACTTCTCTTTCCTGGAAAAGGACTCTACAATCTTGCCATTCTTAGATGTACCAGTTCAGCTATAGGAATAAAAAGGAAAAAGGAAAAAATAAAAAATAAAAATCATAGTGAATGCACACAATTTGTAATCATTTCCAAATGTTTATTGATATGTCAAAATGTTTAAAGACAAATAAGTGCACAGGAGTTCAGAACAGCAACCTCTGTCACCCAGGTATGTCTCCAGTTTGTGCCACTATGAAGAAAAGAAAATAAGCAGTTGATTATTTAAAAAAAAAAAAAAAAAAAAAAAAACGTATCTGCATAGAGGTAAATCAATTATGTCAACTTAACATGACTGATTGATAAAGTTAATTGATAAAGTAATATGCAACTCAGAAATATCTAAATTAATCCCCTTTAAAACAACTTTGGCTAATATTCAAAAATAAAAGATAACTTGTGTATGGAAAACATTATAAGATTCCAAATAATATTTTTACAAACCAGTTGCAAGGCTCCCATCAGAAAGATATTCTTCTCTTCCCTTCAAATTATTAAGAACAATATTTTACATTATTAATTTCAAACTATTTGCAATCATTGTTCGCTTTGACTGTGACTAATTTCAAGGCAAAATAAAATTGTTAATAACAAGTATAATGATAAAAGTCAACTGTTTTCAGCAAGAAAATGCCTTTATAACATTCTAATTACCTTGAAGGTTTAAAACAGGACTACAACAATTAAGTGTCTTTTTAGTGGCTTTAGTAGCATTTAGTAGCATTTATGAATACAATCCATAATTTTCATTGGCATACCAGACTGATATTAAAACTGAACTTTGAAATATACATATATACATTGAAGTACATAATATGCAATTCAATAACATTAAGTTGACACAATTAAGGAAATAATGCTAAGGAAAAAAGGTGATCATTTTTACATTACCATTTCCCCTCTTCCTCTGTTTTGGCATATAGAATACAGTGGGAGAGAGAGAGAGAGAGAGAGAGAGAGATGTGGAAGGTTTTGGAATGGTTGGCTCTTAAAAGAGCCGTTGGGTCTGATATTGTAGAGAGCTGATGGAGAAGGATTAAGTAATCCGTGAGAAGTCCTGCAAGACAGGAAGAAGAATTTTATTAAATCATATGATTAACACTAAAAACATTGAAGCCAATCAGAATCCACTCGACTTGGCTTGGAAAACATAACTGCAATGTGCGCTTATAACAAACAGAACTTTATTGTTTGCTGGTGTGGATGTTAAAAAAGTTATCATTATAGTTATTGTTCTTGGTATAAACAACCTTAAGTGATCTGATTGAGACAAATTAATTGAAGACCTGATGTGTCACATGACATGTTAAACTAGCATTTCCAGACTCTTGCTTCTTAGACAGATGTGTTCAATAAAAATCAAAAAGGAAAGAAAGGCAGACTATGAACAGATACTATGTACTGGTGGAACGTGAAGAGACAGCATCAATTTGTAAAGGTTAATAAAAAGAATACAATGGACTTCATTTACACTTTGATATAAACATTTGATATAAACAAACATGTTTCATATAAACAGTCCAACTACTTACAATGGGCACAATCTGCACAAGAGTTCAGGCAATGGCAGCAGTAGGAGTTAAACAAGTCAGAATTTTTTACGCTAGTACAATGTCATATGAATTTGCTGACTTGGTAAATTGTATGAATTATTATTACTTCAACATGACATTTTGTTGGGTGTTCTTACTGATGGGGCCAAGGGGTACAGTATGTGAAACAAAGTTTAAGAAACATCAAATGTTGTGCAAAATGTAACTGCAGAAATGTTCAATCAAGGGTTAAGACCAACACAAACATACTATTGGAAATGTTTGCCTTTGCAGCTTTTTGTCAAGATGGGCAAATTCACCCCTCTCCACAAACAAGACTTTGGCAGCCCTTCTTTTGGTCTTCCTTTTCAGCTGAAACAAAGAGGAATATATACATGATGAGACAGTGTGTTAAAAATCTTGATCTGTGACCAAAATGTATAAGAGGAAGGACTTTAAGGAAAGTTAATAACACATAAAATAAGGATACATTCATTAAAGCAAACCAGTTATAACTAAATGTGTTCAAAGTTACCTGTGAAGACCTCTGAAGGACTTGTTCAGCCTCCCTGCCAGCTTCTTCAAGATCAGCATTGGGAACTTTGAGTTCAAGTTCAGCTTTCTGACAGAATTAGTCAACATTTGATTCTGAGTTTAAAAATATGCCATGATGAACAAATGAAAGAAAGAGAGCAAAAGAGATCAAGAGAGAGAGAGAGGACAGATAGGAAGTGAGATTTTGCGAGAGATGGCTTCTTAAAAGAACTGTTTGCTAGAGACATCATACCTTAAATTGTCATTATCGCATGCGCTTGTGGAAATGTTGCCATTTTCTTGAATTTTGAAATCAAAATATGGATAATCTCAATGAACTAAGGGACCACAGTTGAGAACCACCACAATAAAACAATGTATTGTCTGTAATAGACAGATTCAATGTCAAATGTGTGTTATTTAAAGGAACCAACTGCAAAACATTCAATCTCAACAGGTACCTTTCCATCAGGTGGGAAATGTAACGTTTTGAAAAATACCTACTGTGATGCAAATTTGTAGTATAACAAAACAAAACTCTGTCTTTTGTACGATGAACTTAATGTCTTCACTGCAAACTCCAGTTTTATTGTCATTGTATTGCTTGGGATATTTAACCCTCTGGAGTCTGAGGATTTTTGGGGCCCTGGAGAAGTTGACATGCCCTGACATTTGTGCTTTTTTCAGTTGTTCATAAACATATTAATGGAAAAAGTGTCATTACACTGTATTCAGCACGAACTTGGCTACCATAATATGTGAGCAACATGTACGTACATGTTTGTATTTTTGAAGAAATAACGTTTATGCATCGTTATTGAAAAAACAAAAAAACTTAAGTCACTGAAATAAGGCCACAAAACTAATATTATATATGTGTTCACAAGACTTCTGAGTATTGGAGGTTGTAGACTAGAGTTTTTGCTTCAAAATGATGTAAAAATTATCCTGCCTACTCATTCATATAAAACAATATATTGATTGAATCTTCATGAATAATGCTGTGATTCACACCTGAGAAGACAAAGACCCGCATAATGACCTGCATAATGAGCCCTTTCAGTCAGGTAGGCTATGTGAAAAAAACCATCTGATAACAGGATCATATCAACTGTATTAAAGTAAATATAAAGTCCACTCTTGACAAAAAAAAAACAAACAAAAAAAAAAACATGATTTTTGTGATCTCACGCATGCACGTATTATTGCTGTTACAGTAGGACCAGCCAGGAGACAGGAGATAGGTTAACAGGTTGTTTATTGAACACAAGCAGAGTAAATGGTGACAACGGGTGAGTATGCAGATGCAAAGTTCGTGACTGATGAATGGTATAGAGAATGATACTGTCCTTTGTGGTTGCAGAGTGCCGATGGAGAATGATACTTGCTGACTGGAGACGATGACTGCAGACAACACTTCACACACAGACTTAGAGACGATGGAGGGAATTCGGAGACAAGGGAACAGGTAAGTAGCGAGGAGAGTCCTTGAGGTAAGCATACAGGTAAGTCCTTAGATGCGAACGAGACCGGACAATGTGACTGTGTGTGTGAGTGTCTTAAGTAGTGCTGGTGATGAGTGAGCTGATGAGGTGCAGGTGGCGGTGATTAGTACTCCGGGGAAGGTGTGCGCTGTGATTGGTGGATGTTGCCTGGCGTGTCTGTGACAGTACCCCCCCCTCCACGGTCCGCTCCTGAGGGCCGAGGACCCCAACGTCGTGGTGGTCTACCTCTTCCACGAGGGGCAGGTCTGTTGGGATGAGCAGCGTGGAAAGTGTCCAGTAGGTTAGGGTCCAGAATGTCATTACGTGGAATCCATGAGCGTTCCTCCGGGCCATACCCTTCCCAGTCCACCAGGTATTCGAGCTGACCACCACGGCGCCGGGAGTCCAAGATCTCACGCACCTCGTATGCAGCTCCGTAGTCTAGTAGAAGTGGAAGGGGGGGGCTCGGCTTCGGTCACACCAGGCTCTGTGGAGAGAGGAACAGAAGGGTGGTGAGGCTTGAGCAAAGAAACATGGAAAGTGGGGTGAATGCGATACTCAGGAGGTAGTTGGAGTTTGTAGGTGACAGGGTTGATCTGCTCCAGGATGGTGAATGAGCCAATGAACCCGGGACTCAGCTTACGGCAAGGTAGGCGCAGCCGGATGTCCTTGGTGGACAGCCAGACCTTCTGTCCCGGTTGGTAGGAGGGAGCTTCGGAACGGTGAAGGTCTGCTGTCATTCTGCGCCTACGAAGAGCTTGTTGAAGTTGGTGATGCGCTGAGTCCCAGACCCTCTTGCTCTCTCGGAACCAGTAGTCCACAGATGGTATGTCCGATGGTTCCCCGGTCCAGGGGAACAGTGGGGGTTGGTAGCCGAGTACGCACTAGAAAGGTGTAAGTCCGGTGGATGGCTGGCGTAGGGAGTTCTGTGCGTGCTCGGCCCAACCCAGGTACTGGTTCCAAGAGTCCTGGTGGCCATGACAGAAGGTACGGAGGAAGCGGCCGATCTCCTGGATCTTCCGTTCCGTCTGCCCGTTCGTTTGAGGGTGGTAACCAGATGAGAGGCTGACGGTCACACCTAGGAGTGAGAAGAAAGCTCTCCATACCCGGGAGATGAACTGTAGTCCTCTATCAGACACAATGTCTTCAGGGATGCCAAAGTATCGAAATACATTGTTGAACATGATCTCTGCCGTTTCCATGGCAGTAGGGAGACCTTTCAGAGGGATGAGACCACAGGATTTTGAAAATCTGTCAACAACGACCAGTATGCAGGTATAACCATCCGATGCTGGGAGATCGGTGACGAAGTCAACTCCTAGGTCTGACCAGGGTCTGTCTGGAACGGGCAGAGGAAGAAGCTTGCCGGATGGTAAATGGTGTGGGCTTTTTGAAATGGCGCAGTCCCTGCATCCCTGCACGTACCTTCTGACATCGGCAGCCATGTTGGGCCACCAGAAGCGCTCCTTTAGCAGCGAGAGGGTTTCATTGATCCCCGGGTGGCCAGTGCCAAGTGAAGTATGTGCTGAGTGAACCAGTGGAATATGCCATGTGCGGATGACATATTGCAAGCCCGGTGGACAACCCGGCGGAGTGTTGGTGGAGGCATTGAAGGAGGGCAGAGTTTCCGCAGACCAAGTGATGGGGCTGACAACAATCTGCTCTGGGAGAATAGGTTCAGGTTCCTCTGTGTTTGCTTCTGGAGCATGAAGTCTTGATAGAGCGTCCGGTTTGACATTTCTGGAACCAGGCCTATAAGAGATGGTGAAGTCAAAACGTGTGAAAAACAGCGCCCATCGGGCCTGTCTGGGGTTGAGTCTTTTAGCGGATCTGAGATACTCAAGGTTCTTATAGTCCGTTAGGACCAGGAAGGGATGTTTAGCTCCCTCTAACCAATGCCTCCACTCCTCGAGGGCCATCTTGACTGCAAGAAGTTCTCGGTTCCCAATGTCATAGTTCCTCTCCGCCGGGTTGAGCTTGCGGGAGAAGAAGGCGCATGGATGGAGGCGGCTCGGGTTCCCCTGCTGCTGAGACAGGACCGCTCCTACTCCGGTTGTGGAGGGGCCCACCTCCACCACGAATGGTCTGTTGGGATCCGGATGTACCAGGAGAGGAGCGGTGGTGAAGGCTTCTTTGAGGTTGTCGAAGGCCTCTGTGGCAGCTGGGGTCCAGGACAGAGACTTGGGCTTGTTACGTAGGAGATCAGTAAGAGGGTTGGTGATGGAGCTGTAGTTCTGAATGAATCTTCTATAAAAGTTGGCGAATCCGAGAAATCGCTGGAGTTCCTTTACCGTAGTTGGAGTGGGCCAGTTCTTAATGGCTTCCACCTTCCCCTCGTCCATCCGGATGCCACTGTGGTCGATGTGATATCCAAGGAACTGCACTGAGGACTGATGGAAGGAACATTTCTCGGCTTTGAGGAAGAGCTGGTATTCGCTCAGGCATTTCAGGACCTCCGCAACGTGGTGGCGATGTTCGGCCATGCTCCGGGAATATATCAGGATATCGTCGATGTATACCAGAATGAACTTGCGGAGGAACTCCCGGAGCACCTCGTGGATGAAATCCTGGAATACGGAGGGGGCGCTGACCAGGCCATACGGCATCACGAGGTATTCATAGTGGCCGGTGGGCGTGACGAAGGCGGTCTTCCACTCGTCCCCCTCACGTATCCGGATGAGGTTATATGCGCTGCGGAGGTCCAACTTGGTGAATACAGTGGCACCGCAGAGATGTTCCAGGGCCACTGGGACGAGAGGAAGGGGATATCGGAACTTCACTGTAACGGAGTTGAGAGCTCGGTAGTCAATACAAGGCCACAAGCCTCCGTCCTTTTTGGCCACGAAGAAGAAGCTGGAAGCAGCAGGGGAAGTAGATGGTCGTATATATCCTTGAGCCAGAGCCTCCTTGATGTACTCCACCATGGCCTTCTCCTCCGGGATGGATAGGGAGTATATCCTTCCCCTTGGCACTGACGCACCCGGAAGCAGATCAATGGCGCAATCCCATGGCCGGTGTGGAGGCAGCTTGGAAGCTCTCGTGGGGCAGAAAATGTCGCTGAAGGGGGTGTAACACGAGGGAATGTCTACAGACCGTTTCTCGATGGGACTTTCAATGGAGGTGGTGCAGACAGGGAGACGATGGGAGTTTGGCGGTCGTGGAACTGGAAGTGCCGAGAAACAGGATGGAAAGCAGGTGTCGCCCCACTTCAGGACTTCTCCAGTCTTCCATGAGAGGATGGGATTGTGCTGCTCCAACCACGGGCGCCCTAATATCACGTCAGCGGTGGAACCCTCCAGGACCAGCAGATGGATGTCTTCCACATGAAGAATGCCGACTTGAAGTTGTAGATGGCCTATGCTCCAACTCACATGTCTTCTGCTCACAGGTTTGCCAGTTATCGAGTGGATCTGGTAGGTTGACGGCGTACACTTGGTCTTGATACCGAGCTGACAGCAGAGGGCGCCGGAGATTAAGTTTCCTGCTGACCCAGAATCGAGGAGGGCGGTAACTGGAACGGAGATATCAGCAGCAGTAAGTTGTACAATAGTGGTGAGTGGTTTCATGGTATTAATATGTGGGATGATAGCACTCACCATGGGACGAGGAGGACGTGTTGGGCATGTGGAGAGTACATGCCCTGGAGAACCACAATAGAGGCATAATTTCTGGGTCAGCCTTTTCTGCCGTTCAGTGGGTGACAGACGGTTAGATTCCACTTGCATAGGTTCGTTGGCTGGTTCTGGAGTGCTGATGGATTCTGGTCGGCAGAGGGAGGTATTGAGTTGTTGCTGACCCTGGTGCTCATCGAGACACCACTGCATACGAGTGGCGAAACGGATAGAGAGTTGGAGGAGGATCCAAACCCTGGCGATATGTTGTCATGAGCGCTTGTTCATTCCATCCGCTTCTGGCAGCGAGAGTTCTGAATTGAATGGCATAATCATTAACAGACATGCTTCCTTGTTTCAAATTATAAAGTTTCTCACCAATAGATGCATTCCATGAGGGTTTCCCGAAAACTTCTCTGAAGTGCTCGACGAAGCTGGTGTATGATTGAAGCACAGGGTTGTTTTGTGACCAAATGGAATCAGCCCATTGCAGCACCTTGCCGGATAGTTGGGAGATCACAAACGCTACCTTGGAGTAATCGTTGGGGAACAAGTGCGGTTGCATCTCCAGGGTCAGGGAACATTGCAGGAGGAATCCGTTGCACTCCTCTGCTGAACCAGAGTAGGGCGCTGGTTTGGCCATGGGACTGACGTACACAGGCGGTGAAGGAGAGGTGGCGGTGTTTGCGGAAGTGAAGGGGGGTGCTGACGGTGGTGGATGAGTGGAGAAAGTGCGACGCAAAGCGTCCACCAAATCCTGGAACTGATCGGGTTGACTCATGCTTGTGTTCTGCTGTATTGGTCTGGTCTTCTGTTACAGTAGGACCAGCCAGGAGACAGGAGATAGGTTAACAGGTTGTTTATTGAACACAAGCAGAGTAAATGGTGACAACAGGTGAGTATGCAGATGCAAAGTTCATGACTGATGAATGATATAGAGAATGATACTGTCCTTTGTGGTTGCAGAGTGCCGATGGAGAATGATACTTGCTGACTGGAGACGATGACTGCAGACAACACTTCACACACAGACTTAGAGACGTTGGAGGGAACTCGGAGACAAGGGAACAGGTAAGTAGCGAGGAGAGTCCTTGAGGTAAGCATACAGGTAAGTCCTTAGATGTGAACGAGACCGGACAATGTGACTGTGTGTGTGAGAGTCTTAAGTAGTGCTGGTGATGAGTGAGCTGATGAGGTACAGGTGGCGGTGATTAGTACTCCGGGGAAGGTGTGCGCTGTGATTGGTGGATGTTGGAGCCTGGCGTGTCTGTGACAATTGCACATGTGAAGAAAATTTTGTTTAGGCCTATTATAGTTTAAATTACAGTACCAGTCAAAAGATTGGACGCATTACTATTATAATGTTTTTAAAAGAAGTCTGAAGTCTCTAACCAAATAATGGTTTTCTATTTTAATATACTTTAAAATATGTATTTCTGTGATGCAAAGTGTCTGAACATTCATGTTACCTCTATGGCATTCCATATAGGCTATTATATTTGTTATATTATATAGCCTAAATGTTAATGTGCAGTTGACAAACTATACATCATTAAAAAGATCTAAGACTCAAGCTTCACATTTTGACCTCTGTTTTACTCTTCGTTACCTTTGACAAAACAACATCCATCAGGGCTTTTAGCTTAAAAGCATGCACATTTGGAGAAATATTGATGGATTCTCATATGTTTTTGTCAATTTTCTATACAGAGGAGTAATATTTATTCAATATTTATTGTCTTCACTATGAGCGCTGGAAACTGTGTTTTCAATTCATACTTGCAGCCGGAGGGAGCTCTGTGCACATTTAGTCCATAAATTAATCTAAAAAAGAACAGGACATTCCAGGAACTAACGGCATGTCTTCCAGAGGTCTCTAACCATGGCTTTAACATACAGATAAACACTTTTCAAGACAATAAATACACGACTGAGACGATGTATGCATGTATTGCCTCAGAATTTGCGTCTGAATAGCGCTCGCTCCGTGGGCGTGGCCGCATTAGTGGATAATGAGCTGAATCATGAACTTCTGACATGTGTCTATTTTCATACAGATTACATAAACACAGAATTTTTGTTTTCGATTTGACTTACACGATTTAAAACCTGACATTTCAATGTTTCTTTAGACATAAGGCTAATTTTTTTGTGATTAGTATTCACTAAGTTACAGTTCATTTTCTGAGAACTATCAGATTGGACTTCATTCAGAGGGAGACAAAAAATCATGAATCATGTTAGTTTTCTTTATTTTGCAAAAAGCACAACATTTTGTTTTTACTCTGAGTGTACACAAACAAAAGAAGATATTTCACAGATTAAAATGGTGTATAACTCTTAATTGTATGTGCAAAATTGACAGAGTATTTTGAGTCTCTTTCATACTGATAAGAAAAAAAACAAGGTGGTATCGCCGGCGCGACCAGCCAACCTCTGAGTGTTAATGCCAATAAAGTTTATTTGAATTTGGACTTAATGACTATGGCTTTAATGCATGAAAATGGGACAGTACAGTAGAGTACAGTACAGAAGTTAGACAGTACAGTAGCCCATTGTACATTATTTACCTTGCTGCATCTTCGATTGGCACAATTGATCTTTTCCAGGCAATGGGTGAATTGCCGAAGAGTTGATCCACCTGGCATTTTTCCTACAAACAAAACAAAAATTATAATTATCGACATGCCACATAACAAAATATTTAATTCTGCGGGAGGACCTGATGTGAGCATATCCTAAGCCTTTCCGATGGTGCTATGAAGATAAAAAAGGACATAAAATTTACTTTATTTTCAACCATGGATAAACTGTGTTGGACCTAAGGACTATATGATGACATTAGAAATCAAATATCCTGGGAATAGGAGCCTAATCCAACCATACTGTACCATGCATCTGCAAGCAACTAGTAATGCCTGCCTGAATTATACCAACGTGCCTGTTATTCTAGCAGATCTCAGATCGGTTTGATTAGTGAATATAGGCCGTATGATCCGAAATACTGATCTGGCGTCAGTTAAGGTCCCACACCCGCACCCACGGGTAATATGTACACCCATAACAGGGACACCACAGCGGCCTGCAAGTTGCACAGGCCTAAACGTCTCAGATTACGTATGTAACCATGATTTCCTGAGAACAGGGAACGAGACACTGCGTTTGAAATGCAAATGGGGAACGTCATCATGTGAACCGTTGTCTGAAAGCAATATCAAATCTCACCAATCGTATTGGCTGGTGAAAGCCTATGACGTCATCATAGACGTGACCCGGAAGTATAAAAGGAGCTCCTAGAGAAGCAGTCAGTACCTTATCATCTGAAGGGACTGTTCAGCAGGCAGCCCCAATGCATGGCAGGTAACGCAGTGTCTCGTTCCCTGTTTTCAGGGAACCATGGTTACATACGTAATCTAAGATGTTCCCTTTCGAAAGGGAACTCTACACTGCGTTTGAAATGCATATGGGGATAGATATACCAATGCCGCCATGTTTGAGGGGAGTGCATGCCAAAGATGGCTAGACAAACGTCAAAACTAGCAATTTCAACTGAAATACACAATCTGCTCAATCCTAGGATCTACTCAGCGCCTGATTATTTGCACTCTAAAGAGACCCCAAACAAGGGGAGTACAACCAGCCTAGGGGCTGATCACAAATAGGGAGGCCTTCAACCACTGACCAGACTTAGGGAGCTAAGTACTATGCAGAAAAACCCTCAAACGAGGGGAGTACTGGGCTCAACCTAACAGATAAACCGTACTGTAGGCACAAAATCATGGAGGCCCAGGAAGGGGCCTGCAACATGACACAATTCTTAATCTGCTTAAAGACACCCAGATGTGGGGGGAATAGCTTAAAGGGCGGCCTGTGAAGGCCACACACCTAAAGCAGCTCACTTGCTGATAAGACAAGATCCCACAAACATGGGAATTCATTCAGATTGAAATCGAGTTAAACTAGCAGATAAGACTGTAGAGCGCCCACATAACAGTCTACCTCAACACATTCCGACAAGCAGTGTACTTAGTAAAAACACTTTTTACTCTTTAAGCAAAAGGAGTACAAACTTACGCCATCATGCTCTGAAGGAGGCCCAAAAAAGGGCCTACGACTCCAGAAAGTGTCTAAGCTCTAAGGGAGCCAATATGATAACCAAACTCTCCAGTGAGGTTAACTAATATAACTCGACCTGAGCTAATTTAATCCACACATTCCACCAGGCAATGTACTCAGTAAAAACACTTTTTACTCTCTAAGCAAGAGGAGTACAATCCTACGCCATCATGTTCTTGAAGGAGGCCCGAACAGGGCCTGCGACCTCAGAAAGACATGTGGCGTCAGCTAGTGGCAGTGTCTAAGCTCTAAGGGAGCCATATATGAGAACCAAACTATAAAGTGAGGTTAAATATTTAGCTCAACCTGAGCTTAATTCTATTCAACACATTCCAACAGGCAATGTACTCAGTAAAACACTTTTAATCTCTCAGAAAGAGGAGTACAAACTATGCCACCATGCTCTGAAAGAGGCCCAAACAGGGCCTACTACTCCAGAAAGACACAGGCGTCAGCCAGTGGCAGTGTCTAAGCTCTAAGAGAGCCTAATCTGAGAACCAAACTATCAAGTGAGGTTACTTAGCTTAACTCAACCTGAGCTAAAATCTACACATTCCAACAGGCAATGTACTCAGTAAAAACACTTTTTACCCTTACAGTAAGGAGAGTACAAAGAATATATGCTGCCATGCTCTGAAGGAGGCCAGAACCGGCCTACTACTTCAAATAAACATGGGCATAAACCTGTGGCAGTGCTAGTACTAAGTGAGCAAAACTCTGACTACACATCTACCAACAAAACTTGTGATACAACAAGCTATTATGCTCTGAAGGAGGCCCAAAAACAAAGCCTTCTACTCCAAACAACACAATCAACATCTTGTGGCAGTGTTCAAACTCTAAATGGAGCTACATAAGAACCAAACTGAATAGTGAGGTTCACTAAACAAACTCAACCTGAGCTATGCATTCCAACAGGCCATGTACTCAGTAAAAAACACTTTTTACCCTTATTAGCAAGGGGAGTACAAACTTAGTCACCATACTCTGAAGGAGGCCAGTAGGGCAAAATAGTGAGCATTAACAGCCCTGAGAAACAGGGGAATGCTTCACTTTTCATTCATGCTACCCTGAAATTGAATTCCATGGGTGGGCACTTTTCACCAAAGACAGATTAGACATCTGTACTGAACCCTAGGGAACAGGAGCTAAATAAAGCTAACACTGTTTCACTCAACATTGAATCTTAATTCAAGGGGTTCAGGGGAAAAGACTAAACAAAGTATAGAATGAAAAGCTCTAGAAAAGTGGGGCCACAGCAACACTAGCATTTTCTTATTCACATAGTGATAAGGGGCCTACCACCTGAGACAACGGCACCAGGGAGACTTAGTAATAGTCTGCTACCTTAGCTGCAATCTATCTTGCACCTACACCAAAGGGGTAATGGGCCTTGGCCTGACAACCCTGATAAGAGGAGGCCAGAACTAGGAAAAACTACACTCTCCTTCAGTATATCACCTAAACCCTAGTTCTAGCCTAGGCCAGCTATAGCTGTGAGCCTATAGGGCCACACATAAGCATAGATCTGCTTGGGCTTAAACTCAGCCTCTAAAACTCTCAATAGAGAGGAGGCAACTCTGAAATAAACTCTATAAAACAAGAGCTCAGAGGAGCGAAGCTCAACCCAAGCCAAACAATGTCAGGCGGCCCCAAAGGCTGTCACTTAACATAGCTCTATCTGAAGTAAAAAGTGCCAATCTCTAATACAAACTCTAGCTATGACCAGAGGAGAATAGCTACTCTACCATATGGTGGTTGTAAAGGTGGCCATATAGCCAACACAAAGATAAGCAACCTAATGGGAACTTCAGGGCCCTAATTTCCCCTTCTAGTTCTTTTTACACACCCAGGAAAAAACTATACAGGAAAACTAAGGTCAATATATTTAAATATAGAAATATAGACCAAGCTTACTCCCTGCAGCTCAAAGAACGAAGACTTACCATCATAGAAGGATGGAATCTATGGTTCTTTCAAGCGTGAAAGAGCCCCATTCACTATCAAGCCAAAAGGCCCCTTCACTATCAAGCCAAAAGGCTTTCATAAAAGAATAGGCGAGAAGTTCCCAGATGGCCTACCCTACTGCATCCTGCCCAGATTCTGAAGCACTCATTGTCGGATACTTTTCTATCCCAGCCTTTCCAGAAGGCCACGGGAGAGGATACGTCATAATCAAACACGGAGGAGAAAAGTGACGAGGGTGTTTTCAAATGTGAGTATTGAAAACCAATCGTAAACTTTCCTGTCAGAAGCTCATGTACGATTGGTCCACTGAACCAGAGGAGGAATGGCCAGCACCGGACTTTAAAAGCCAGCGCACAATGCTCCTCCCTCTCTCTCTTGCTTCTTCGACGGACTGACGCCCTGCAGGGCGGCCTCTTCAGGCCAAGGCCTGTGGGCCTGGCCCTGTCCTGCACCCCACCCATGTGCTTAACTAGGAGAGAAAAGGACTCTTTCCCACTAAGATTCAAACTAACCAAGCAAGTTTGTCATCAGTTCTTCACTCAAAGCAGAAGATATCGATTGCAACTTCAGCACCATCAGACTGAACCCTCAGGACTTTCTACTGCAACAGTATTTTTGGGACGCTCTTCAAAAAGGCCGAGGCCTAATGCAAGTATCGTACAATATACTAAATTGCTGCTAGTTAGTTAAAGTTGTGAACCTCCTTTGTTAACAAAGGAGTTTTGTAATGAATACTGATGATTCTTTCCTGGTTTTTGGCTTCTCCATAGCTCCATTTCCTGTTCCCTCTTCGGTTCCACTCTATCATTCCTCATTTTATCTGTGTGTGTATGTATGTGTTTGTTAGTTTAGTTATGTGTTTGTGATTTAGTTAATAAAACTTGTGCACAATACATATTTGGTTCTGACTCCCCGTCTGTGAATAAATTGGCTCTTAAGTGATTTAGATCCTACCAGCTCTAAGCTTTAAATGCTAAGAAAGAATTACTTTTCTATGGCCATGAAAAATACCCTTCTCTTAGAATTAATTAATAATCAATACTGAGTGTTCACAGAATGAACTGATTGATTGATTGTAATTTTAATGTAGCTACATCAAGTTAATCTGATTAACTGATTCAAATATTCATTCACATTTTTCAATTCAATTCACATTTATTTGTATAGCGCTTTTCACGATACATATCGTTTCAAAGCAGCTTTACAGAGAATGCATATCAACATTACAATTTGGAGACTGCAGTTAGCTAATAATGTAATAATTTAGGCGATTAACATACAATCACTGTTAGCAATTTAATTGGAGGTAGAAGCAAAGAGCTCCTGGAAAAATGAATTACATAATTAGTCATAATTAATAATCATAATGAGTTATGAATAATTATTAATATTTCCCCTTTGAGTTAATTTGCTCCATTTCGTGGAGAACGGAGGGCATCATTTTAAACAATTGTTTGCAGACAGACCCAGTAATCAATCATGTGTTGTTCCATAAGCTTTTTTTAACATCTTAGACATGCACGTACAAGTTTCTGATAAAATCAGCAAAACTATAGCTTGAATGCGCCTTCCTTCGAACAGCAGAAAGTTCCTTGATGCTATAATGCATGTTTAAATTGTACAAAGAAACTAACCTGAAGAAACCCCCACGTTCAGCTTTAAATGCATAAGTCTTTTCCTGAGGAAGAAATCTCAGATTAAGCAGCATAAATTTACCTGTTTGATGAAGAAATCTCACTACAGTGTTTGTAATAGTGATCTGAGCGATGCTCCTCAGTCACAATTAAGGCTTTATAATTATTCGTTACGTCATCGTATTCATATTAATGCGCTTGACCGCTCATATGAAACAATTGCGTCGAATTTGTGGTGTAAATTCTAGCCTAGCTAACTAGTAATTCACCATTGTCTGTGAAGTGATATGCTGTTGTGATTTGTGAGTTATGTGTGATACGTCATGACTGACTGACCACGCTAGAGTTCCCAATGCATGTTCGCAGCACAGCCCGACCCTGCTCCCTTCGAGTCGTGTTGTGAGCTGGCATTGGTCTCTTGGCAACGCATGACAACAGAGCGTGTGGGCAGACACCTCTGATGGACTGATAACAGCACCCACGTAACAGACCGTTTGTTAGCATCCTGCTAACACCTAGACATGTGCGAGCGTGAAGTGTAACCTTCAAACCAGAGACTCCATAGACTCTGGGACCCTTTAAACTAAAGGACTTTGTTTTGAATTATTGATGGGGGGTACGAAGCTTTGTGAAGCTCTGAATCAAACAAATCAATTGCGTCACCAACGATTCACTGTTTCGAACTGCTCAAAGCGCCACAAGCTGGTGACCCCTGCTGGTCAGAAGAGTAAGTGCAGTGAAAGCTTAACTCAATGAGACATCTTTAATAAACCATTCATAAATGTTTTAATTAAGTTGTAATCAGTTAAAAGGCAATCAACGAATCATCTAATATCCTTAAACATGAGGTTTCTGTTAAGATGTGATATTTCAGTAAACTGTAGGGCTCTTTTATGAAAGCTGGGCTAATCAGACAAATAAGAGAATTTTAAATATGTCTCTTCCCTTTATCAAATGCGTCATTTAAATGTGTTATGCACATTTCATATACAAATCATATATAGACATTGGTTCATGAGACCTAGAGACGTACCATTGAAATTTAAAATCATTTTTGAAACAGTTATGACGCAGCACGAAGCCTCGTTTACTGAAATCACGTGACTTTAGCAGTTTGATACACACTTTGAATCAATGATTCAAAACAAATGATTTGCACGGGTTCCAAAGCTTCACAAGGCATTCCTCAAAGGTACCCATCACTCGTTTAAACCATGTGTGTGTGCGTGGTTGTTTTTATTATTTCGATTTTATTCCTATCCTATTCTGTTTTATTTTAGTTTATCTCCTTCGCTCACTTTGTTTAGCCTGAATATCACTATTCAGTAGGGCTGTAAATCTTTGGGTATACAGTGAATCGATTCGATTCACGATTCATGGGTGTTCGATTCGATTCAAGGACGATTTTTGCAAAATCAGAACGATTCGATTCGAGACGATTCACATTAAAATTCAATTATTCTCCATTTTAATATGCATTCATAGGGTTATTGAAATGCTTCTCCCAATGTGTCTTAGTCAGGATGAGAATTACACAGTGAACTTCAGGTGGTTAGACCTTTTGTCCATTATTTTTGTTCATTATTAATGTTAGTTCATGTTAGTTCTTAATGATGCTACATAACTTTATTTTAATAGCCTATAAAAATGGGCATTTGTGGAAATTTACATAAGCCAAAATTTTAAAAGGCTTTAAAAGTGATGTTAGGCCTAGTTCATGTTAACTATAGTGTAGGATAGTGTTAATAGCTACACAACCTTATTAAAGTGTTCCAGGTATATTAAACGTAATGCTTCACACCATTCAAGAAAAATTCTAATTTCACTTTTCATTTCGACTTTATTCCTCCTCTATTTTTATTTTATTTCATTCACATACTTTTGTTTAAGCCTGAATATCTCTATTCAGCCAAGTTGAATTTAATTAAATTTGAAATTTAATTAAATCAATGTGTGTATTTACTTCTCCTTTTTGTTCCTTAGAGCTAAAAGGACCTTCTACTTTTACTCTATTTTAGTTATTTTACCATCACCATCTTCCTTCTCTGTATAGGATTACAGTAGTTTCAGCAACTGGTGTTTCCTAATGAGTCATAGGTTTTTAACATCCTATTTCTTCGCTACCCCTCCTCACTCCTTAGTGTCCAAGTACATAAAGTACGGCTACCGCCCAATGCACTGTAGGCCCCAGAAAGATCTAGAAACACTTCCCATTGTTTCTTTTCCTGTTCACCTTGAGGTGTTTGGTGTCTCTGTTAGCCGAGCTAACAGTCTAACTCACAGCAGCAATTACTTGAACAAGTGACACCTGCTTAGCCAGATCTCTTAACAAAAAACTAAATAGGTAAAACCCTCTTTTCTTCCTTTCCCCTTTCTGATTTCATCTTATTGTTTTATTTCAGTTTGGTTTTATTTGTTATCCTCATGGTGACAACCTGTGGGAAAAACCGTCAGTATTCTGAGTAATAGTTTGACGACATGTACCAGCCCAGTCATCAGTCGACGCAGGATACAGCTGTCAGCAAAGATATACTCAAACCCCCTAGTTGTGTTCACCAATACTAATTCCCCTACTAGCTTCCCCCACATCAGCTATTCACACCTTACACAGCCCACATAGCTGTTTTCTTCAATACCGATAGCTTCCACCACTGTACGAACTTGCATTTGCCTTCACCATCTCTCTCTCTCTCTCGTGTCCCCACAAGTGTGCCACTTTGCCTAGGACATCCAGCCCTGCTGCCCAGGACCCCCTGGAGACCCGCCAGAACAGTGTGATGGGCATCCTTCAGCCAAAGCAGCCAACGACCTGCAACGGCAAGATGGCAACATAAGCAGACACTTGACACTCAGCCTGAGCCACAAAGAGCGTCATCTTCTCCTTAGCCCATGCTCTCACGGGCTTCCAACAGGAGGTAAATGAACAAACGCTGAAAGTCACAGAGAAAGGCACAGGACAGATGCAAGGACCCTGACAGAGTGGAGCAGCTGAGAGAGATCACCAGTTTTCAGGAGGCTCTGACAGCTGCTGAGCACAGAGAGCAGCTGAATAACGCCATCAAACAAGACCTGAAAGGAGAACTTTTATACTTAAAGAACATAGAGAACTGTTTGAATTCTTAAGACCCCATTGACTTTGAACTGCAAACACAAAAGCCAAAGTGGGCACCAGAAGGCACCCAGCATGGCCACAATGCCTTCCACATAGCTTCTACAAACGTTCCTAGTCAGCATAGGGCATAAAGCTTTTAAAGTAGGTGAAAACGTGTGTTCGCAGAAAAGCAGGAGTCTGCATTAGTAAAATATGAATTTTACTGATTGAAAGAATTGGTTTCCATGACAATGACTTGTCAAAGGAAACGCTAACTCGAGTGCATACGTCACCGTGACACAAGATTGAGTTGGTTATGCTAACACAGCCTCGCGCCATTCGCTTAAACCACCGTCCACCTAAAAGTGTGCCTTTGAATGTTTGATTCGCATGTGGATCAGTAGTTGCTGGCTTGTTAGATGCAGATAAAACAATAGCTTGAATTGACAGCTCTGCTGTAACAGAAAGAGTCTTAACACATCTAAACATGTGTCAAATGGTATCAGTATAAGGTTAATCCAACTTTAGCAAAGAAACTGTAATTTCAGTATTAAAGCGTAAGTCTGTTTTGACAAAAAAATCTCAACTCAGCGGCATGTAAACTGTACCAGAATTGATTATTCTGCTTCGGTTGAAGAAATACCAATTACAGTATTGCTTAACCTGTTTCTGATGAATAAATCTCAGTACATTGTTATATAAATGTAGATTTGGGTGATGAACCTAGCGGCCCTTCAGCTAAGGTGTAGCTAACTAATAACTTCTACACTAGCGGTTAGCATCATTTACTTGAAGCCTTTAACTACAGCTGTATGTATGCAGTGTGAAGTGAGCTAAATCATTTTCCCTTAGTCCCATTCTGGGTTTATGCTTTCTCTTTCCTTACCTTGAATTCTTCTCAGCTAGTATCACCTTTACCATTTTAGGTGTATTCCTCCCTGAACCATTTTCACCTAAATTTGCGGTTACTCTAATTAAATCAAAATTTAATTACATGTAAACTGCTTAGCTAGAGAATAATTCCTGTAGTCAGTCAGCTATTCACTTGTTTATTCTTTCACCTATTTGATTTATTTACATTTACCCCTATTTTCTAGTGAGGTATTTGTTTGCCCAGAGAGCCCGAAAGGAACCAGAGACGCTTTTTATTTATTCCCAACAAGTGCACTAGGTCCTATGACCCTGCTACTCAAGTGTTCTCAGTGATAACTAGGGCATAACTATAGTTCTTTGCACCGGCTATAAACCCAATCTGAATAGGAAAGCTGTTCTCTTTCCTTTTTTCTCCTCTTCTTCACTTTGTAAGGGATCTAGACTGTTGCAAGCCATCAGGAGATTCTGAGAAATAACTGACCATAAGAACCATCTTAGGTCATTTATTAAATCTCGGCTTATGCCTTTCAAAAACATTCTCAAAACCACACAAATCTTAGCATCCTAACATCCATAGCTAAGATTGTGAGCATAGAAGATACGCTTCACTAGCAATCTATGCCTGAAACAACAAGCTAGATGTTATATTCCTAGCTTGTTCATTACTTATGAGCTCTTTAGGGTCATGCATTAGTCCCTCACCCTTTCCCTCACCACAAGTGTGTCAAAATGTTGCAGATGCTCTGCTTAACCTCCCAGACGGGAGACCCAAAGGACTGACAAGCCATCATGGCTGCTGACGACCGGCAGCACCAGAGCCAAACGCAAATGGACAATGAGAGGAGAGGACCAATGACACATGACCCAAGCCAGAGTTACAGCCACACCGGGCTGATCAAGAGTATTATCTCCTTAGCTCTAGCTCATGGATCTGAAAACAGGAGGTAAACAGCCTCTCATAACAGATCACAGAGTCCCGCAAGAAGTGTACATGTGCTTAAAGTCCCCAGAGACCTAGCACAGATCTGTCACCATGGCAACAGCCCAGGTACCAGCCAAGCCCTGGGAGAAGCCATGGAAGACAGCACCCTCAACCTGCAAATACCAAAGGACGTCCCACAGCCATCAACTACAAAATCCCCGTACAAACCCTTCACACGGATGTCAATCAGAGGCTGCACGAGGACAGCTGGACGCGTCTGCCTCAGAGTAACAGGAGCTGTTGACACGAGCAAAAAGCTCCCTGAACAGGACTCAACCAAGGAATGCTGTGAAGTACAAGCTTCCGACTCCTCGTCCAACAGAGCTCAAGCCGGCTCAAGTCGGCACTGCCACAAAAGCAGAGCCACACTCCAACCTTCAAACTTCTTGTGACTTCTTGTAAGCGGAGGCCAACAACCCCCTGCTGACCTCCTGCCACCTGCACTGGGTCACTCTGAAACCCTCTTCATGCTACACAGAGCCCTAACCACTTCCTGCAACCACCAGCAAACCTCGCCCAAACTAACTGACTTCAGGATGACAGGTGACACACTGTCACGGCACCGGCTGCCTCGACACCTGCAGCACAAGCTCAGAGACATGAGATTGTCTACTGTCTACATCATCCACCATGCAACGACCACCACTCCAGGAGACACAAACAACCAGAGCCCATCAAGGCCTTCCAGCTTTATGTGCAAGAGATGTGTCTGATCTTTCCGCACCTTTAAGGTCGATCGCTGTCACCCATAGGAGGGACAACAACGATCGAAAGGGGAGATTGTAATGACTGAGACAAATCAGACACAACTATTTGCCATATTTAACAAATAATCTTTAAAACTCACTCTGAGGCCTGCGGGACCCTTCCCCACGGAACAGCCAGTTCAAGGGCCTCAGTTACCATGGCCCATCAGATAAGGCTTAGTTTTATTGACCAAAACTATGTGGCCATGTGAAAAAGCAAAGACAAAGAGACCCATAGAAAACTCTCAAAACAGACTTACCTGCATTCATTTACAGATGAACTGATCTATAAATGAACATGCATCCCAAGACATTGGGTTTATGATTATGACTGTTTTGTGCAGCGTCTTGTGTATGGTATTCTTTTGTAATGCAATCCTTAAAATAACCAATGGTTAACGTAACTTCAGTTATGCCATGTTTAGTGTCTATGGGTTCGTATCGTGAAGATTTAAATGCTTGTGTATATGATGTGTCGATACCTGTCGATAACATATCAGTATTACAGGAATCTTTAATAGTTTCTTGTCCATCTGTAACTAATCCAGTTACATGCACACAATCTGTTCAAGACAAAAGAATCGCAAACTTTTCTGTCGGAAGCTCACGTATGATTGGTCCACTGACCCAGAGGAGGAATGGCCAGCACCGGACATTAAAAGCCAGCGCACAATGCTCCTCCCTCTCTCTTGCTTCTTTGATGGACTGACGCCCTGCAGGGCGGCCTCTTCAGGCCAAGGCCTGTGGGCCTGGGCCTGTCCTGCACCCCAGCCATGTGCTTAACTAGGAGAGAAAAGGACTCTTTCCCACTAAGATTCAAACTAACCATGCAAGTTTGTCATCGGTTCTTCACTCAACGCAGACGATATCGATTGCAACTTCAGCACCATCGGACTGAACCCTCAGGACTTTCTACTGCAACAGTATTTTTGGGACGCTCTTCAAAAAGGCAGAGGCCTAATGCAAGTATCGTACAATATACTAAATTGCTGCTAGTTAGTTAAAGTTGTGAACCTCCTTTGTTAACAAAGGAGTTTTGTAATGAATACTGATGATTCTTTCCTGGTTTTTGGCTTCTCCATAGCTCCATTTCCTGTTCCCCCTTCGGTTCCACTCTATCATTCCTCATTTTACCCATGTATGTAGGTGTTTGTTAGTTTAGTTATGTGTTTGTGATTTAGTTAATAAAACTTGTGCACAATACATATTTGGTTCTGACTCCCCGTCTGTGAATAAATTGGCTCTTAAATGATTTAGATCCTATTACCAGCTCTAAGCACTATAAATGCTAAGAAAGAATTATTTTTCTATGGCCATGAAAAATACCCTTCTCTTAGAATTAATTAATCAATACTGAGTGTTCACAGAATGAACTGATTGATGTCAGACACAGACGGGAAAAAGAGGGTAAGTATTCAACAGGTGGTTTATTCAGAAACAGAGGCACGAACACAGGAACAACACAGGTGAGTAGTTTGCAGATATGAGCACGTTGAGTATAGTTACTTAGCTGAGCAATAAGAGTCCTTTCTCTTTTGCAGAAGTATCAACGAGGGAAAACAAGACTTGACGAAGAAGTGGGAGCACGGAGACATTGGAGGAGAGGTAAGGAGTCCAGGTATGTATAAACAAGTCCAGACACTGAAGTGTGGGAAGTGAGTGTTCTTATAGTGTTGGTGTGATGAGGTGCAGGTGCCGCTGATCAGTACTCTGGTGATTGTGAACGAGTGGGCGGAGCTTGGAGATCCGGTGACGATGTGTGCTGAGTGTTGGTGGTGGGAACTGACTCCGTGACAGTACCCAACCACGGGCGGCTCGTGACGACCGGATGGGGTGACGACGACGGGGTCTACCTCGACCCCGAGGAGCAGGACGGTCCAGATGGTTGTGATGGAACTGTGTCAGAAGAGAGGGATCGAGGATGTCGTGACAGTTGACCCAAGAACGCTCCTCGGGGCCATAGTCCTCCCAGTCGACGAGGTATTCTAGTGCAGGACCCCGTCGTCGAGAGCCGAGAATCGCCCGCACCCGGTAGATGTTCTCTTCCTCAGCAATGTCGGGAGGAGGAGGTACCGCATCGTCACCGGGATCTGTGGAGGGAGGAGACAAGGGTTCAGTGTGTGGTTTGAGTAATGAAACATGGAATGAAGGTGATATACGGTACTGAGGTGGTAAGTTTAGCCGGTAGGTAACTTCGTTGAGCTGCCTCTGGATGGTGAATGGAGCTATGTACCGGGGACTCAGCTTACAACAAGGCAGTCGGAGACGGATGTCCCGGGTAGAGAGCCATACTTTCTGGCCAGGTTGGTACTGTGGAGTTGGGCCTCTTCTAGCATCCGCTTGCCGCTTGTGTCTCCGAACTGCCTGTTGGAGATGTACGTGAGCTGAGTCCCACACTCTCTCGCCCTGCTGGAACTAGTGGTTGACAGCTGGAACCTCGGAGGGCTCACCCGACCACGGGAAGACTGGAGGTTGGAAACCCAGGACGCACTGAAACGGGGTGAGCCCTGTGGTGGTTTGCCGGAGGGAATTCTGGGCATACTCCGCCCAGGGCAGGAACTGGCTCCAGCTGTCCTGGTTCCGGTGGCAATATACCCGCAGGTATCTCCCGATTTCCTGGATCTTCCGCTCAGTCTGGCCGTTGGTCTGCGGGTGGTATCCAGAGGACAGGCTGACTGACACTCTTAGGAGCTTGAAGAACGCCTGCCAGACACAAGATATGAACTGAGGGCCACGATCCGAGACGATATCTTCAGGGATTCCAAAATGACGAAACACAGATTGAATAGGGCCTCCACGGCCTCTAGTGCTGTGGGCAAACCCTTGAGGGGAATGAGTTTGCATGATTTGGAGAATCGGTCCACAATCACGAAGACGCAGGTGAAATTGTTGGAAGGTGGAAGGTCCGTCATGAAGTCTACTCCCAGATGAGTCCAGGTTCTTTGTGGTATGGGTAGCGGAAGGAGTTTACCCTCTGGGAGCTTCCTAGGAGTGTCAGCAACGGCACAGACTGAGCATCCCTTGATGTGTCGGGAGACATCCAGGGCATGGATGGCCACCAGTACTGTTGCTGCAGAAGCGAGAGGGTACGTGAACTACCTGGGTGTCCAGAGCCCGGAGAGGAGTGAGCTAAGTCCATGAGGGGCTGACGATGTGCCGGGGGAACGTAGAGAAGCCCCTCAGGACCTCCCGGCGGAGCAGATTCGGCGGAGTTAGCCTCTGAGATCTGCTGGTTGATGGTCCATTGGATGGGGCTTACAATCATGGCTGGAGGGAGGATGGTTTCAGGGTCCGTGTTCTCAAGATCAGGCTGGAACAGACAGGAGAGAGCATCAGCTTTACCATTTTTGCTTCCTGGACGGTAGGTAACTGTGAAGTTGAACCTTGTGAAGAATAAGGCCCAGCGGGCTTGGCGATGATTGAGTCTTCGTGCTTCTCTGAGGTACTCAAGGTTGCGGTGGTCAGTGATGACTTCAAACGGGTGAAGTGCTCCCTCCAGCCAGTGTCTCCATTCCTCCAAGGCTAACTTTATGGCGAGCAGTTCTCTGCTACCGATGTCATAGTTCTGCACCGCCGAGGATAGCTTCTTTGAGAAAAAGGCACATGGATGGAGTCGTGGTGGTTCACCCTGCCGCTGGGACAACACCGCTCCAACCCCGGTGGATGAGGCATCCACCTCCACGACGAAAGGGAGTTCCGGGTTCGGATGGACCAGGATCGGAGCGGTGAGGAAAGCTTCTTGGAGCTGATGGAAGGCTTCTCGGGCAGATGGATTCCAGGACAGAGACTTGGGCAGGCCCTTGAGGAGAGAAGTGAGGGGTGCACTGAAAAGGCTGTAGTTGTGAATGAAACGTCTGTAGAAGTTTGCAAATCCTCGGAAACGTTGTAACTCTTTGACGGTTGACGGAAGGGGCCAGTTGCAGATGGTGTCCACCTTCCTCTGGTCCATCTGAATGCCATGTTGATCGATGATGTAGCCGAGGAAGTGAACGGAGGTGGTATGGAACTCGCACTTCTCCAGCTTGAGGTACAGATGGTGTTCACGTAGCTTCTCTAGGACCTGGGAGACATGTTGGCGATGTTCGGCCTGGTTCCGGGAGTAGATGAGGATGTCATCGATGTACACTATGACGAACTGGTGGAGGAACTCCCGGAACACCTCATTCATATAGTTCTGGAACACGAATGGAGAGTTGGACAGGCCATATGGCATAACCCTGTATTCATAGTGGCCAGATGGTGTAACGAAGGCAGTCTTCCACTCATCCCCCCTGCGGATACGAATGAGGTTGTACGCACTCCTCAGGTCCAGCTTGGGGAAGATGCGAGCTCCACGTAGCTGTTCCAGAGCTGCTGGGACCAGAGGAAGGGGATAACTGAATTTAACACTCAGGGGTCGGCTGGTCGTGCCGGTGATACCACCGTGCTTTTTTCTTATCAGTATAAAAGACACTCAAAATACTCCGTCAATGGTGCACATACAATTAAGATATTATACACCATTTTAATCTGTGAAATATTTTCTTTTATTTGTGTACACTCAGAGTAAAAACAAAATGTTGTGCTTTTTGTAAAATAAAGAAAACTAACATGATGCGTGATCTCTCGTCTCCCTCTGAACAAAGTCCAATCTGATAGTTCTCAGAAAATGAACTGTAACTTAGTAAATACTAATCACAAAAAAATTAGACTTAAGTCTAAAGAAACGTTGAAATGTCAGGTTTTAAATCATGTAAGTCAAATCGAAAACAAAAATTCTCTGTTTATGTAATCTGAATGAAAAGAGACACATCTCAGACGCCCGTGATTCAGCTCATTATCCGCTAATGCGGCCACGCCCACGGAGCTAGCGCTATTCAGACGCAAATTCTGAGGCAATACATGTATACATCGTCTCAATCGTGTATTTATTATCTTGAAAAGTGTTTATCTGCATGTTATAGCGATCTCTGGAAGCCTCTGTTAGTTCCTGGAATGTAACATGATATGCCTCTTCTTTTACTGAGATATTTGTTGACTAAAGGTGTACAGAGCGCCCTCCGGCTGCAAGTATGAATTGAAAACAGTATCCAGCGCTCACAGTGATGACAATAAATACTGAATAAATATTACTCCTCCGTATAGAAAATTGACATAAACATATGAGAATCCATCAATATTTCTCCAAATGTGCATGCTTTTAAGCATATTAAGAAATTACGGTCAATATAAGATTTTAAGAGTAAAACAGAGGTCAAAATGTGAAGCTTGAGTCTTAAATCTTTTTAATGATGTATAGTTTGTCAACTGCACATTAACATTTAGGCTATATAATATAACAAATATAGTAGCCTATATGAAATGCCATAGAGGTAGGAATGTTCAGACGCTTTGCATCACAGAAATACATTATATTTTAAAGTATATTAAAATAGAAAACCATTATTTGGTTAGAGACTTAAGACTTATTTTTAAAAAATGTGTCCAATCTTTTGACTGGTACTGTAATTTAACATAGGCCTATACAAAATTTTCTTCACATGATGTACAATAATATGTGCATGCATGAGATCACAAAAATCATGTTTTTTTTTGTCAAGAGTGGACATTAATCCTGTTATCAGCATGATCACAGAGGGTTTTTTCACAGCCTACCTGACTGAAAGAGCTCATTATGCGGCTCATTATGCAAATCTTTTGTCTTCTCTGGTGTGAATCACAGCATTATTCATGAAGATTCACGCCTCCACGCATACTGTGTTTCTTGACAAAAAATGTCTTAGAAAATTTAAATCTCTCTATTGTTTTATATGAACGAGTAGGCAGGATAATTTTTATATCATTTTGAAGCAAAAACTCTAGTCTACAACCTCCAATACCCAGAAGTCTTGTGAACACAGATTTAATATATTTTTTTGGCCTTATTTCAGTGACTTAAGTTTTTTTGTTTTTTCAATAACCACGCATAAACTTTATTCCTTCAAAAACACAAACATGTACACACATGTTCCTCACATATTATTGTAGCCTAGTTTGTGCTGAATACAGTGTAATGATACTTTTGTCATTAATATGTTTATGAACAACTGAAAAAAGCACAAATGTCAGGGCATGTCAAACTTCTCCAGGGCCCCAAAAATCCTCAGACCCCAGAGGGTTAACAGTCTGGGTGTTCAGATGACAGTAGTCAATGCACAGCCTCAAGCCTCCATCCTTCTTGGCCATGAAGAAGAAGCTTGAAGCGGCAGGGGAAGTCGATGGACGGATGAATCGCTGATTAAGGGCTTATTTGACGTACTCCTCCATGGCCTTTTGCTCCGGGATGGACAATGGATAAACTCTACCCTTGGGTAGAGTAGCCCCAGGCAGCAGGTCGATGGTGCAGTCCCATGGTCGGTGAGGTGGAAGTTGGGTAGCCAATCGCTTACTGAACACATCCTGGAATGCCCGGTATTCTGGAGAAATTTCAACTTTCTGATCCGTTTCTGGACTTTCAATGGAGGTCGAGAGAAGAGGGACATACTTGGAGTGGAAGGAGGTAGATTGGAATTTCGCCGGTGGCTTCTGGATCGGAGACAGGCAGGACTGGAAACAGTTGTAACCCAATTTCAGGATTTCCCCGGTGTTCCATTGTACTTGAGGTTGATGTTTAGTTAAACAGGGGCGCCCCAGGATGATGTCAGCCGTGGATCCTTCCAGCACCATGAACGTGATTTCCTCCGAATGCAGGCAGCTGATGCGGAGCGTCAGGGTGGAAGAGAAGTGTGTGATGCGACCACGACCCAGCGGTTTTCCTTGGATAGTTTGGACCCGTAGATCTTGTTGACATCGTTTTTGGCGTACGTTTAGTTTCTGAAGAACTTGGGCACTGATGAAGTTTCCCGCTGATCCAGAGTCTAGGAGGGCTTGCGCTGAAACACAGATGTGAGAGTTTAACAGTTGGACTTTAGCTCTTGTAAGAGGTGTGATACGAGCTGGAACTTGAATAGTGCTCACCGCTGGGCATGGTGGTCGAATGGGACACACAGCGATGACATGTCCTTCTCCCCCACAGTAGAGACACAGTCGTTGGAGAATTCTTCTCTGACGCTCCGCTCGGGTGAGGCAGAAGGAATCTACCCGCATTTGTTCAGGTGCTGGAGGGGCGACAGATGGTGAGGCAGGCGGAGAATTGGCAGCAGGTGGAGGTACAGAACATGTTGAGACGCGTTGAGCCACACATATAGACTTTTGTATCAGGCCTTCGAGACCCATAGTGTCATCGTACACGACCATTAACTTCTTTACTTTAGAAGTGAGCCCTTGGCGGAAGGCTGTAATCAGCTCGGTTTCATTCCATCCGCTGGCAGCCGCCAATGTGCGGAAGCGGAGTGCATACATACTCACGGTTTCTTCGCCTTTGCGTAAATTGAATAGTTGGTCGTGTACGGACAGGTCAGCTGTGCTTTGTCCGAAAACCTCTCGAAAATGGCTGAAGAAATCCCGAATAGTGGCTGTTACCGGAGCGTTAGATTCCCAGAGGGGTTGTGCCCATTGCAATGCTCGTCCAGACAGCAGAGAGATGATAAATGCCACCCTGGCACGTTCCGTTGTGAAGAAATGGGACTGTGCTTCCAGATACAGAGAGCATTGACTCCAATGCAGAAACCTGCTGCAGTCCTCCGCCATGCCTGAGAATGTCGCTGGTCGGGCCATGGGACTGGCAGAGGCAGCTGAAGAAGATGTTGCAGTGGGTGCTGGGAGGAGGAGTGCTTGGCGAACTGCGTGCACGAGGTCGGAAATGACTGCAGGTGATATGCTTGTGGATAGTGCTGTGAGGGAGGATCGCACCGCGTTCACCAGGGAGGTAAACGGATCTGGGGTGTGATCCTCACCTGTGTTCGTGGAGCTCTGCATAAGGTCTGGTCTTCTGTCAGACACAGATGGGAACAAGAGGGTAAGTATTCAACAGGTGGTTTATTCAGAAACAGATGCACGATCACAGGAACAACACAGGTGAGTAGTTTGCAGATATGAGCACGTTGAGTATAGTCACTTAGCTGAGCAATAACAGAGTCCTTTCTCTTTTGCAGAAGTATCAACGGGGGAAGACAAGACTTGACGAAGAAGTGGGAGCACGGAGACATCAGAGGAGAGGTAAGGAGTCCAGGTATGTATAAACAAGTCCAGACACTGAAGTGTGGGAAGTGAGTGTTCTTATAGTGTTGGTGTGATGAGGTGCAGGTGCCGCTGATCAGTACTCTGGTGATTGTGAACGAGTGGGCGGAGCTTGGAGATCCGGTGATGATGTGTGCTGAGTGTTGGTGGTGGGAACTGACTCCGTGACAATTGATTTATTGTAATTTTAATGTAGCTACATCAAGATTAATTGATTCAAATATTCATAATTAGTCATAATTAATAATCATAATGAGTTATGAATAATTATTAATATTTCCCCTTTGAGTTAATTCGCTACTCCCACTACAGTACAAAAGTAATAAAGCTACAACAAAAATTAGCATGTAAAAATATTAAATTAAATATGGCAAGAAATGGAATACTGGGTCCATGTCTCTTTTGGTCATTAGTTTTTTAATTTAATATAGAAATCGGAAAAACAAAAAATGGCACCTTTTTTGTTTTTTCAATTTTTTCAAACAAAACAAAAAAGAAGAATTAGGCTTGATTTTTTGTTTTTTCGTTCAGGGGTAGAAAATGAATAAACAACTTTAATATTTGATCTCTACATGTGGGCAGGAATGAAACACCCCTTTCTGCTGATTGGTCAACCAAACATTAAACCGTGCTGTCTTCAGACTAACGAATGGCTTGACACATACCATACTGAGGCAGAGCCTAGACAAGGCTTTCTTCTGTGTGTTTTAAATTCGGCAACCTACGCTTGTTTATCTCAGAAATATTATTATTATACTAGTTTATCTCAGAAGTAATAATTTACTTTGCACCTGCACTCACAAGTTCCTAATAGCCAACACCTTTGGCAGACTGCCTGTTTTATTATTGCTGGCCACCTAACAAAAATCTGTGTGGCAATGCTGCGCAACTCGCTGGACAGCACAGAGATATAGTGAAGCCCAGACCGGTATCAATTTAAGTCATCATACACAGAAGTCATAACTTTTGTTTTAGGCAATATACTGAGATTATTTAATTAATATTAATTAGGCTATTGGCCAGCTAACTGATGGCATACAGAATGGTTATTTTCTCTGCCAACTAAACTTCCAATGCAAATAAAGTCACAGAACCATTGTGCGACTGACTTGCAATAGGTGCACAGGGTTGTTTCATTCCTGAATGAATAAGAATGGACGACTCATTAATATAGATGATGATTAATATAGATGATGATTCAATGACCAATTAGTATAGACAGCCAGCCACTTGATATTATTCCTGAATGAATCAGCGTTTTCAATGAATCAGCAATTGAATAAATGACTCCTTCCTTAACACAATGACTTACTGTCCAAGTATCATTTAATTTTGTCATTTCATATTTCTGTATTAAAATGTTTAAAATATTAATCTCATTATATTATACAGTTGTAATTCCCATGTAAATGTATTTACTGTAAGTAGCTACATCTGAAAGCAACTTCATGCAGTTGGTTGATACTGCGCTGTGATTGGACGGTGTTGGAGCCTGGCGTGTCTGTAACAGTACAGGTTTTAACAGTGAGACATGAAAGGTTGGATGAATATTGTGGAGGTAGTTGGAGCTGATACATGACCGGGTTGATCTGCTTCGTGATGGTGAATGGGCCAATGAACCTGGGACTCAGCTTTCGGCAGGGCAGACGCAGTCTGATGTCCCTGCTTGACAGCCAGACCTTCTGTCCTGGCTGGTATGTAGGGGCGTTGGAACGATGAAGGTCGGCTGTCATCCTGCGTCTGCGCAAGGCCCGTTGAAGCTGGTGATGTGCAGAGACCCAGACCCTCTCGCTCTCTCGGAACCAGTAGTCGACCGATGGTACATCCGACGGTTCCCCTGACCAGGGGAACAATGGGGGTTGGTAACCGAGTACGCACTGGAAGGGAGTGAGCCCAGTGGAAGGTTGTCGCAGGGAGTTTTGCGCGTACTCGGCCCAACCCAGGAACTGGTTCCAAGAGTCCTGGTGGCCGTGACAGAAGGTACGGAGGAAGCGACCGATCTCCTGGATCTTCCTCTCCGTCTGCCCGTTCGACTGCGGGTGGTATCCAGATGATAGACTCACGGTCTCTCCATACCCAGGAGATGAACTGAGGTCCTCTATCTGTTACAATGTCCTCAGGAATTCCATAGTACCTGAAGATGTGGTTGAACATGAGTTCAGCAGTCTCCATGGCTGTGGGCAGTCCCTTTAGTGGAATCAAACGACAGGATTTAGAGAATCTGTCCACAATCACCAAGATACAGTCATTGGAAGCAGGTAGATCAGTTATGAAGTCAACTTCTAGGTGTGACCAGGGTCAGTTGGGAACGGGCAGAAGATGGAGTTTGCCGGAGGGAAGATGGCGTGGACTCTTTGAGATGGCGCATTCCCTGCATCCCTGCACGTACCTTCTAATGTCAGATGCCATGTTCAGCCACCAGAAGTGCTCTTTTAGCAGCGAGAGGGTTTCAGTGCCCAGTGACGTGTGGGAAGTGTGGATGAGTGGAGTGTGCCGTGTCCTGGTGATATACTGCAAGCCTGGCGGGCAACTCAGCAGAGTGTTGGCAGAGGCATTGGAGGAGGGCATGGTTTCTTCAGACCAGATAATGTGGCTGATGATGAGTTTTTCAGAAAGGATAGCTTCAGGCTCTTCGGGATTTTCTTCAGGAGTGTAGAGACGTGATAGGGCGTCCGCTTTGACATTCTTGGATCCTGGACGATAGGAAATGGTAAAGTTAAAGCGAGTGAAGAATAGTGCCCAGCGTGCCTGTCGTGGATTCAGTCTCTTAGCAACTCTTAGATACTCCAGGTTTTTGTGGTCTGTAAGTACCAGGAAGGGATGTTTAGCACTCTCCAACCAATGCCTTCCAGGGCCAACTTAATGGCGAGAAGTTTCCTGTTGCCGATGTCGTAGTTAACTTCCGCCGGGTTGAGCTTGCGGGAGAAGAAGGCACATGGATGGGGTCTACTTGGGTTCCCCTGCTGCTGAGATAAGACCATTCCTACTCCTGTGGTCGAGGCGTCCACCTCCACTACAAAGGGTTTGTCGGGGTCTGGATGAACAAGGAGAGGAGCGGTGGTGAAGGCTTCTTTCAGGATGGTGAATGCATTGGTGGCAGCTGGTGTCCAGGACAGAGACTTGGGCTTGTTACGGAAGAGGCTTGTTAGTGGACTGGAGATGGTACTGTGATTCTGTATGAAGCGACGGTAGAAATTTGAAAAACCAAGGAAGCGTTGAAGTTCTTTTACTGTTGAAGGGGTTGGCCAGTTCCTGATAGCATCCACCTTCCTCTCGTCCATCCGGATGCCACTGCTGTCGATGTTGTATCCAAGGAACTGCACAGAGGGCTGATGGAAGGAACATTTCTCTGCTTTAAGGAAGAGTTGGAACTCCTTCAGGCATTTCAGGACCTCCGCAACGTGGTGGCGATGTTCAGCCATGCTCCGGGAGTATATCAGGATGTCATCGATGTAAACCAGGACGAACTTGTGGAGAAACTCCTGGAGCACCTCATGTATGAAGTCCTGGAATAAGGAGGGGGCATTGACCAGACCATACGGCATCACAAGATACTCATAGTGTCCAGTAGGGGTTACAAAAGTTGTTTTCTGTTCGTCCCCCTCACGTATCCGGATGAGGTTGTACGTGCTGCGGAGGTCCAACTTGGTGAAGACAGTGGCACCACGGAGATGCTCCAGCGCTGCAGGGACAAGAGGGAGTGGATAACGGAATTTGACAGTGATGTTGTTAAGTGCCCGGTAGTCTATGCAAGGCCGCAAGCCTCCGTCCTTTTTCGCTACAAAGAAGAAAGTCAAAGCAGCAGGGGAAGTAGACGGGCGGATGTAACCTTGCGCCAGAGCCTCCTTCATGTAATCCTCCATGGTCTTCTCCTCCGGGATTGACGGGATAGATTTTCCCATGGGGCACTGACTCACCCGGAAGCAGATTGATGGCACAGTCCCATGGCTGGTGTGGAGGCAGCTTGGAAGCTCTCTTCGGACAGAAGATGTCACTGAAGGGGGCGTAACATGGAGGAATATCCACAGAACGTTTCTCAACAGGGCTCTCGATGGAGGTTGCACAGACAGAGAGATGTTCAGTATGTGGAGATGATGGAACGGGAAATGCAGAGAAACAGTTTGGGAAGCAGTTGTCGCCCCACTTCAGGATCTCACCGGTCTTCCAGGAGATGACTGGGTTGTGCTGCTCTAACCATGGGTGCCCTAGGATCACGTCAGCGGTGGATTCCTCCAGAACCAGCAGATGTTGTTGTTCCACGTGAAGTATGCCCACTTGAAGTTGTATTGGCCCGACGCTCCAACGTACTTGCTTTCGACTGAGGGGTTTTCCAGTTATTGAGTGGATCTGGTGGGTGGACGGCGTAGCCATGGTCTTGAGCTTGAGCTGATGGCAGAGGGAGCCAGAAATTAAGTTGCCTGCTGACCCAGAATCGAGGAGTGCATTGACTGGAATGGAAACATCAGCAGCAGTAAGGTTTACAACAGTGGTGAGTGGTTTCATCTTATTTATAGAAGGAATGATGGCACTCACCATGGGACGAGGAGGACAAATTGGGCATGTGGAGATTACATGCCCAGGAGAACCACAATATAAACGTAGATTCTGGGTCAGCCGTCTCTGCCGTTCAGTGAGCGTCAGTCTTGTGCTTTCCAGTTGCATGGGATCGTGGGTTGGTTCTGGAGGGCTGACGGATTCTGGTCGGCAGAAGGAGGTGGAGAACTGTGGCTGGCCCTGGTGTTCTTCGAGACACGACTGTAAGGAACCCTGCATCGGCCCAAAAACGGAATCCGACGGCCTGGGCGAAGGTTAACACGTGTATGCCTTTTCAGCGCATCTGTGAAGTTCACTTAATTTCACTCGTTTAATCTGACTCCAATTTTAAATGATTATTACTCTTAGGTTTTGTTCCCAATTGGAAATTAATCATTTGTTATGTATTAATTTAGATTTTTGATTATTCTGGGTATCTCATATTTTCAATTATTCGTTCATTACGGACCCATATCACTTAGAAAAGTCACTTCGGCCGGTGAGTGCCTTTCACGATCACAAATTCGCCAGTTCTGATCTTAGTCAGAGGGTGCAGAGTTTACTAATGCATTTGAGTCGAACCGCCACATGCTTGTTCATACAAAAACACAGTTTTCTTAGTCACGATACTGCAACTTGCTAAGCCAGTTGATAGATAAAAATCAAAAAGTCCCATGATGTGCCAACATGCTCCTTTCATGGGCCTTTAGTTTGAATCTATCCTGACGCAGATTTGCGGAAATATGGAATCCAATAATCTACTGGTCATAATGATTTCAGAAGAATCCAGAGTAAATCAAATATAACATTTTATTTGTCAAGTAAAAATGTATCATGTCAATTTCATAGTTGGACAATTAGAAGCCAATTCAGAAATAATAAATGCATAACATCAATTGAAATGCACATGCACACAGTGGTGGATTAGTGTTTGAAGACACTTGTCCATCACTGTGTGGGGGTCTCTGGCTACAGAAAATCCCCCCTGACTGCTTTGCACTTTACCTTATATACAGAGCAGAACAAAAGGATTGTAAATTTTTATTACACCAACACCTGTTTTGGGGGGAGAGGAGTGGGTTTTCAGAAGTGACACCACCCAAAAGGAGGACAGAATTCTCCTTAGTTTTCAATCTTTTTCATAATACCAGTGACTGCTGTGAAATTGAGACCATTTTACCAGTCGCACTGAGACATTTAAAATGATACCAAACATGAAAGGAAAAAACAATAGATACACCAGATACATTATACTTCTTGAAGAACTTTCAGTGACTTGAGTCAGGGGGAAAGGAAGGAGGGTGTGTGTGTGTGTGTTTTGGGGGGAGGGCTATTGCCTCCTGTAGATGTGTGAGGGCAAGGCGTTGTCCTACGCTATTTCTTTGAGATCTTCTCACACCAGATGAGTTTTATTGCTTTATTGCAGAGTGCTTGATCTCAGTTTTTGTCCTAGCAGGAAAATCAAGTCTTACACGACTGCATACGAGTGGCGAAGCGTATGGAAAGTTGGATGAAGCGTTCAAGCCGGATGGAATCCTCGTATGCAGCGAGATGCAACCGCACTCGAGGGTCCAATCCTTGACGGTAGGTGGTCAACAGAGCTTGTTCATTCCATTCACTTGTAGCAGCAAGAGTCCTGAACTTAAGAGCATATTCATTCACAGTCATGGCACCTTGTTTTAAGTTATACAATTTCTCACCAATTGATGAATCCCAGTCTGGTTTTCCGAAAACTTCTTTGAAGTGGGCTACGACCAAATAGATTCGGCCCATTGGAGCGCCTTGCAATTTAACTGAGAAATTATAAAAGCTACCTTTGAGTGATCGTTGGGGTACAAGTGCGGTTGCATCACCAGGACCAGCGAACATTGCACGAGAAATCCTTTGCAATCCTCCGCCGAACCAGGGAAGGGCGCCGGTTTAGCCATGGGACTGGCGTACACAGGTGGTGAAGGAGTGACGGCCGTGTTGACGGAGGTGATCGCTGGCTGAGGTGCTGGTGGATTAGTGGTGAGTGCTCGGCGCAAAGTGCCAACGAGCTCTTGAAAGGGATCCGGGGTGCTCATACAGGTGTCTTACGGTGTGGGTCCGGTCTTCTGTTACAGTACAGAAGGGTCGGAGACAGATGAATACAAGTAACAGGTATTTATTGACAACCAGCTGAGGTGAACAGGTATGCAGGTGAGTAATGGGTAATATTGTGGCGGAATAGTGAATGGTAGATAAGTGATACTGTCCTTTGTGTTGCAGTGACGATGATCCAGGGTGAATGGCGAATGGCTTGAAGAGGCAGAGCAATGGAGGCGACAAACAACTCACACGAAGACTGGAGACACAGGAGGAGACTTGGAAACGCTGGAGACAGGTAAGCAGATCGACTGGAGTCCTTGAGGTAAGCATAAAGGTAAGGCTTGATGCGAACGAGACCGGACAGTGTCTGAGTGAGTGTGAGTGTCCTTTAACTGGTGCGTGATTGGAGTGCTGATAGAGTGCAGGTGCGTGTGATCAGTACTCTGGTGAGGGAGTGCGCTGTGATTGGACGGTGTTGGAGCCTGGCATGTCTGTGACAGATACTGATTTAATTGGTAACAGCCTATAGTGTCATATTATTATTCTAATTTATTTGACTAAATTTAAGAATCTAACATTAAAGATAGCATACATATTTAATAAGATTAGGAAAGAAATTAAATCTAAACTTAAAAAAAAAAAAAAAAAAAACCCTGGAAATCATTTGTTTCATATGGGAAAGTTAATTTCTGACACTGGTAGATGGCATTAAATATGAAAACCCTATGAAATGACCATTCTGTTGGATGGCATTATGATATCCATCTGTGAAGTGTTGTATAAATAAAAATCATAATAGAACTATAATAGATGTGCTGTTAACATAAACTACGATACGATGTCATTTTTCATATCTGTCTTATTATTTCAAGTTCCTCCTTTGTCCAAATCTCAACGTATTGCCTAAAACAAAAGTTATAACTTCTGTGTATGATGACTTAAATTGGTACTGGTTTGGGCTTCACTATCTCTGTGCTGTCCAGCGAGTCACGCAGCATTGCCACACAGATTTTTGTTAGGTGGTCAGCAATAATTAAACAGGCAGTGTGCCAAAGGTGTTGGCTATTAGGAACTTTTGAGTGCAGGTGCAAAGTAAATTATTATTTCTGAGATGAACTACTATAATAATATTATTTCTGAGACAAACACACGTAGGTTGCCGAATTTATGGACACACAGAAGAAAGCCTTGTCTAGGCTCTGCCTCAGTACAGTATGTGTCAAGCTATTCGTTAATCTGGCTGTTTGATGAGAAAGAGATTAAATGCAGTTGCAATAAATGTGTTAAGAATCCATCGCAGTGGAGGACTATTATTCTGCTGCGCGTAACTGCGGAAGAACTGATGACGGCACAGTTTAATGTTTGGTTGACCAATCAGCGGAAAGAGTTGTTTCATTCCCGCCCACATGTAAAGATCAAATATTCAAGTTGTTTATCATTTTCTACTGCTGAACGAAAAATGAAAAATCAAGCCGAATTCTAGTTTTTTGTTTTTGTTTGAAAAAAAATGAAAAACGAAAAAGGTGCCGTTTTTCATTTTTCCGATTTCTATATTAAATCAAAAAACGAATGACCAAAAGATTCATTTTTAAAAAGAAAATGAAAAAACAAAAAATTGGCTTGATTTTTCGTTTTTTCGTTCTGGGATTGGAAACGAATAATCAGCTTGAATATTCGATCTCTACATGTGGTCGGGAATGAAACGCCTCATTCCGCTGATTGGTCAATCAGACATCAAACCATGTCGTCATCAGTTGTTCATCGGTTCCGCTCAACAGAATAAAAGTCCCTCGCTCTACAGCTCTACTGATTCTTAACGTGTTTATTCTAAATTTAATCTCTTTCTCATTCTCAACAAATAACCAGACTAGTGAATGGCTTGACACAAATCGTACTGGTGCAGAGTCAGGGCTTAATTCTGTGTAGACATAAATTCATCTACACATTGTGGGATTACAAATTTAAGAATCCTACGTCCTGACATAACATCATATGAAATACTAAGGTGAAGTACATTGTATTTAACATTTTGAGGTAAAAAGGATGAGTTTCTAAGAAAATCAAGTCAGGCAGCCCAGGTGTCTTTGGCATGACAAGCACAAGACACAGCTGTGCCTTTGTCTCTATGATAACATGAAAGTATGGGCTATACTGTCAGACTGATTGGATTAGCACCTATGCATTTGAATGACACTGTTATGCTGAGGGCATTTAAGGTGAACATGATGGCATCAGTTTACTGATAGAGTTTCCAGTGAGGAGGTTTTGTCAGTCTTTGATCTTCCTACTGGGAGTCAAACTATGTGTGAATGTTTACTGTACATAGTCTTAGTTCTCGTGACCAGCTACTGTTTATACCATTTGGGGTACTATTATCTACACAGTTGGGGGTAATTGCTTGTATTGTCTTTAGATGCTTTTGTTTTAGTGGTCACTTCTAAGGCTGTGTGTAAGGGCAACACCTTTAAGGACTGCCCACTGAATGCCTATAAAATATCATGTATACACTGCCTTAGTTAGACTTGGATGACTACAGCGACGCACAGCGCGTTTCTCAATAAAGAGTAACTTCTGCCTGAAAGATATCCTAACGTCTCCTGGTCTCTGCTTCGACGAGGAAAAAGTTTCCTACAACGTGCAATATTAGTTTATCTCATAAATATTAATTTACTTTGCAGCTGCACACAACTACCCCCTAGCCTACAACTTTGGCACACTGTCTGTTTTATTTAACTGACCAACTATGAAAATCTAGCGAAGCTGCTTGACGCACTGGGCAGCGCAGAGTGAATGTACAATACATTGCAGTAAAGCGCAAAGTACCAGTATCGATTTAAGTTTAAATAATATGAAGCAGTCACAACTTTTGTTTTAGACAACATGGGATGAATTTGAAATGATATGACAGACAGGCTATGAAAAGATATTTATTTGTGTATTTTACAGTCACAGCATATCTATTAGGCCTATTCTGTTTTGAGGGGTTTTTTTTTGTTTTTTGTTTTTCATAGAGAAGTGTAGGAAATGTAGGTTATCACTGGCGTATGATGTCAAATATACAGAATGTACAAAATATGCTACATGCTATTTTTTCCTTAAAGTCAAAACTTTTGTTTTAGGCAATATTCTGAGTTTACTTCATTAATATTGAGTGTTAATGAATGTCACACAAAACTGTGTTTTATTTTCTCTGCCAACTAAACTTCCAATGCAAATTAGAACCGTTGTGCGACTGACTCCTAGCGCACAGAGCAGTGTTTTGTTCCTGAATGAATCGGAGTCTTTGAACGAATCAGCTGACCGAGTGATTCAATGGCCTAATAGGTTATAGAGATCCACTTGATATTTATTTCTGAATGAATCAGTGTTTGGAATGAATCGGTTGAATAAATGACTCATTCATTAACACAATGACTTGCTGCCACCTACTGGCGACATTAATTTCATAATCCAAATATCATTTCATTTTGTCATTCATTTAATATTTCTGTACTCAAAATATTGTTTAAAACATTAATCTCATTACATTATGCAACTGTAATTGCTACGCATTTACTGCCCTCTCTGAGCAACACTATCTAACATCTCATTAAATAGATCTACAAGCAGCTTCAGATGCTGCGTCTTTGCCACCTCTGCAAGCCTTTGGTTGATACTGATTTAATTGGTAACAACCTACAGCGTCATATTATTCTAAGAACTTCACATTAAAGATGGCATACCTACAAATTTAATTAGGAAAAAAAAAATCCCCTGAAAATCAATTGCCCTTATGAAAAGTTAATTTCTGACACCAACAGATGGCAATAAATAGGCTATAAAAATACTCTTCATCTCTTTAGTGTTATTTCAGGGCTTTGATATCTTATGCTGCGTTCCAGGCAGGTTTTTGAGCCCGTAAATCACGATTTCAAAACACAACTCACGACTTTGTAGTGTTCCAGGCAAGTCACGCCAAACTGCCTGAGCTCAAGGAATTGTGGTAGCTAGATGTAAACAAACAAGCATGGCGGAATGTAAGGGGCTTATGCTCATTTACAATCATTTCTATCACCAAAGGTGCTTAACATTATAATACATAATCGTGTGTGTATTATTTATAATTATTATATTATTATTAATTTGATTGCAATGTTATATTGTCCTAAAGTCTATTTCTCACCTGCTATTGTTGTTTTGCGGGCTACGTGACGTCAGAGCGCGGAACTGGGAGTACATCGATCTAGTACGAGTTCTCGGGTGGGAATTCACAGGTTTGACTGCCCTTCCAGTGCATTTTCACGAGTAAAAGGGTTGGAAAAACACGGGTTACGGGTTGCCTGGAACGCGGCATTATATCTGAGAGAGCACTATAATGGCTATATTTAACACTATAATTATTTAACATTAACCCTAAAATTTAATTCTTTTATTTTTTATTTTTTACTTTTTTTTTTTTTTTAATGTGTGATAGCCTATTTCAAATTGCCATCAAAACATGACGTCCAATTCCCATTACAATAAATTCCATCTCTGAACTAATAGCACCGCTTTGAGGATCTAATAACATTTAAATTAAAAACCGAATACACAAATTTCATTCGCACAAAATAAATATTGACTTCTTTTCAGATTTTTGTTTATTACGTTTTGGATCTTTATTAATCAAAATTAAAAATAGACAGATTAAAGTCGAAGAAATGTCAATTTACAAGTTTATTACATGTTTCTCCTACACTTTCAAGAGCTATGTCTCTGAAACCATGATAATAGATGACTTGATTTTAAAACTGAACGGGCATTGCAGAACCTGTCCCAACATGGTGACTGGCGAGATTGCTCCCCTCTTGTTCCCATTAAAAAGTCAACCCATTCTCACTCTCGAGGAGTCCAATACTGCCGCATGTCCAAGAGAATGCTATACTGGCGGCAAACGCGTCCTGTGAAGCGGGACATTCTAAAAACACTTAATGTGAAAAATGTTTAAAGGGTTAGTTCACCCAAAAATGAAAATAATGTCATTTATTACTCACCCTCATGCTGTTCCACACCCGTAAGACCTTTGGAACGCAAATTAAAAGATATTTTTGTTGAAATCCGATGGCTCAGTGAGGCCTGCATACAGTGGGTACGGAAAGTATTCAGACCCCCTTAAATTTTTCACTCTTTGTTATATTGCAGCCATTTGCTAAAATCATTTAAGTTCATTTTTTTCCTCATTAATGTACACACAGCACCCCATATTGACAGAAAAACACAGAATTGTTGACATTTTTCCAGATTTATTAAAAAAGAAAAACTGAAATATCACATGGTCCTAAGTATTCAGACCCTTTGCTCAGTATTTAGTAGAAGCACCCTTTTGATCTAATACAGCCATGAGTCTTTTTGGGAAAGATGCAACAAGTTTTTCACACCTGGATTTGGGGATCCTCTGCCATTCCTCCTTGCAGATCCTCTCCAGTTCTGTCAGGTTGGATGGTAAACGTTGGTGGACAGCCATTTTTAGGTCTCTCCAGAGATGCTCAATTGGGTTTAAGTCAGGGCTCTGGCTGGGCCATTCAAGAACAGTCACGGAGTTGTTGTGAAGCCACTCCTTCGTTATTTTAGCTGTGTGCTTAGGGTCATTGTCTTGTTGGAAGGTAAACCTTCGGCCCAGTCTGAGGTCCTGAGCACTCTGGAGAAGGTTTTCGTCCAGGATATCCCTGTACTTGGCCGCATTCATCTTTCCCTCGATTGCAACCAGTCGTCCTGTCCCTGCAGCTGAAAAACACCCCCACAGCATGATGCTGCCACCACCATGCTTCACTGTTGGGACTGTATTGGACAGGTGATGAGCAGTGCCTGGTTTTCTCCACACATACCGCTTAGAATTAAGGCCAAAAAGTTCTATCTTGGTCTCATCAGACCAGAGAATCTTATTTCTCACCATCTTGGAGTCCTCCATGCGGGCTTTCATGTGTCTTGCACTGAGGAGAGGCTTCCGTCGGGCCACTCTGCCATAAAGCCCCGACTGGTGGAGGGCTGCAGTGATGGTTGACTTTCTACAACTTTCTCCCATCTCCCGACTGCATCTCTGGAGCTCAGCCACAGTGATCTTTGGGTTCTTCTTTACCTCTCTCACCAAGGCTCTTCTCCCCCAATAGCTCAGTTTGGCCGGACGGCCAGCTCTAGGAAGGGTTCTGGTCGTCCCAAACGTCTTCCATTTAAGGATTATGGAGGCCACTGTGCTCTTAGGAACCTTAAGTGCAGCAGACATTTTTTTTGTAACCTTGGCCAGATCTGTGCCTTTCCACAATTCTGTCTCTGAGCTCTTCAGGCAGTTCCTTTGACCTCATGATTCTCATTTGCTCTGACATGCACTGTGAGCTGTAAGGTCTTATATAGACAGGTGTGTGGCTTTCCTAATCAAGTCCAATCAGTATAATCAAACACAGCTGGACTCAAATGAAGGTGTAGAACCATCTCAAGGATGATCAGAAGAAATGGACAGCACCTGAGTTAAATATATGAGTGTCACAGCAAAGGGTCTGAATACTTAGGACCATGTGATATTTCAGTTTTTCTTTTTTAATAAATCTGCAAAAATGTCAACAATTCTGTGTTTTTCTGTCAATATGGGGTGCTGTGTGTACATTAATGAGGAAAAAAAATGAACTTAAATGATTTTAGCAAATGGCTGCAATATAACAAAGAGTGAAAAATTTAAGGGGGTCTGAATACTTTCCGTACCCACTGTATAGCCAGCAATGACATTTCCTCTCTCAAGATCCAGTAATGTACTAAAAACATATTTGCAAACATATGCTTTCAATGAGAATTGAGAAACATTTCATGTCAAACCTCCACTGAGGCAAAGGGCATGGGAATTTTGTCTTCATGAAAATTACATAGGCTATTATATATGTTGGGGTATTTTCAATTTGAACAGCCGGACATCAGTGTAGGCCATAGCATATAAAGCAAATCCTAATCCTAAAAAAAAATTCTCGATATAAAACAATATAAAACACCTAACAGAGAAAATAGTCACAGTAATTTAGATGTCGTTTTAGCCTCTATTCATATAAAACAGAGTGAAAAGCAAAAGGATGGGATCATACAAGCGGGAACTCTATATGTGTTGGAGTACTAAACAAGAGCTAGGTTTAGAAATGGCCCTTAGGTTAAAATATAATTGTAAAAACATAATTTAATGAATTAGAATGAAAATTAATCAGTGTCTTCTTTTTAGGCGTTTTGATGCGAGTCATTCTATTGACACCAGAGGAAAAAGGCACTAGAGGGCGCTTTTAGCGTGTATGCTGCAAAAACAGTAGAAATTAAATTTAGCATTTTTACATATTAAAAAACAAGTTGTATATCATTTATACTATTTTTAATAAAATAATAATCTTGCATAAGGAAAATTAGCTTGTATCTGCTAATTCTATTCATCAGTGTTAAAATAAAAAAAAAAAGAAGAAACCGCATTTTCCATATTTTATTTCTGGTTTAAAAAGAGAAAAAAGAATGGACGCAAAAGTACACAGACCATGCTGACATGAATTGTAAAACGTCTTAATCTGTTTAAATATTTTACAGGTAGTCATGCTCATGGAGAGCAGGCACACGAATGTTTGGAGCAGACACAGTGGCAAACAGATTGTCCTGCATATCTTCTCCCACTCTTGCTTCAAGGTTGTGGGGTTCAGGGGTCCATCATCATGGTCTTCCTCATCCTCTGGATCAATGATGTCAACATTGAGAAGAGCAGTAATGAGGGACATGATAGACGGCAAAGACAGGTGAAGGTGTTCAAGGTGGTCAGCTGCTTCATCAAAATAAAGCTGCAGAACTGGCACAGCTGTGTTGAGATGGCAATAGGATGTGGGATTCACTGACTGTAAATACATGATTGTTAGAACAATAAGTTTGAATAAAGCTTTGTTTCATGTGTTGTTGACTTGTATATGTATTTATTCATTCTTTTACTTATTTATTCATGTTTCCTATTGTTGTCAGTAAATAAAATATAATTTATTAATTCATGTAGGCCTATTAATTCATTACTTGACTAAAAATTGTGATATATTCACATTGGTTGCACTTGTCTAGTGTGTATTCATGCATAGCTATGTCAAATGACAAAAACTTGTGCGTAAGTGTTGGGCTCAATGCAATTCATTCCGGGGTAATGTTATTTTTAGTAGTAATAATTTTTTATTTTATTTTTTTTTTTGGGGGGGGGGGGGGATGAACAGTCTTCTCCAAAGGCAAGATCTTATGATTACATACAAGATCAGGGAAAATACCATGGTTGTATTTTTAACAATGAACAACCATAATGACAATAACAATAGTAGTAATAATAATAATAATAATAATAATAATAATAAATCATAATCATAATATCATGGGTTCACAGAAAAAAGCACAATGACAATGACAATGTTAAATGACAATGTTAAATATATTTGAATCATTCATTATAATGCATCAAAAAATATTTATTTATCTGTTATTGTCAGCGGATAGACGAGGAACACAGAGGTAAGTGATATAAACAACAGCAGGTTTATTGAATGGAGATGAAACAACAACACAGCAGAGAAAGCAGTCCAGGTCAAGTGGGTTGGGATATGGAATGTCTTGGTACAGCTTATCTGCGAATGATGCAGTCCTTGTTTCTTTTCAGGAGATCCAGTAACAAACGAGCATGGAGACGACGGAGAGCAGGAGATGCGGAGAACCAGGACTGCTGGTGGGAACAACTGGTGAGTAGAACACAGGTAAGACAGTAAGACAGTCGTGGAGCTTGACATAGGCATAGACAAAAAAACGTTTTGCTTATCCATAGACAATGTGCTTGCCATTGACGAGACCCGAATGTGAATGGAGTGTGTGAGGACCTTATGAATGGGGTAGAAGATGAGTGGCAGCTGGTAGTGATCAGTGATTGGAAATGGAGTGCAGGTGAGGAACCAGAGGGATGCTGGGAAGTGTAGTCCGAGGAAGGTGAGACGGACGGTGATGGTGACAGTTATCTATAAGCCAGGGGAATGAAATGAGTTAAATTCAACAAGAAAAAGAGGAAAACATAAAGGAGATTTAAACCACTTTTGCTCATGGATGAAAATTCAAGAGATCGTGATTTTGGGTATTCGTAATATTAGTAGGGTTAAAAATATAAGCACTTAAATTAACCCTAAATTTATTGGTTATACTACAATCACAGAATAAATGGGCAGCTGTTTCTTCAACAAGACCACAAAATGAGCAAGTTTAATCAATATCAAGATATTGACAGACAGATGAATTAAATCTTTCACTCATATCTTTTAAGTTGTTGCGCTTGTGATAACGTCATAGGTCACATGATAACGTCAACATGGCGGATGATGTCTAGATCGCATTCATCCTCAACAAGATCAGGCTATATAGTACCTATTCTTTTAGCACTCATTAAGTAAGTACTTATTGAAATTAAGTACCTACTCAGTGAGTATGCGGTTTCGGACGCAGCCAGAGTGTCATCTCCCATTCCCTTTAAAAGCCAGGTGCACTTGCAACATGGCGGATTGCTAGTTACATGGCGGAATATAGACACCCTTAATCTGAAGAGTCAGTTTAAATACATGTGTGTATTGCCATTATTGGTGAAATAATTAGCCGATTTCATTTGGCCTTTGATTCAATGACTGTCGATTATGACATGTAAGAATTTTTATCTTTACGTATACAATAATAATCTTTTACATCGTAAAAGATTATTTATATTATTTTATAAATAATATTTTATTTAAAATATTTGTTTTTTATTTATTTATAAATAAAAAACATGTATAATATTTGGCATGTTTGTGTGGTGCTGCGTCCCTGTGTGTGTAACAAGTAGAGTGTACGCACGTTGTGCACCCGCTTATAGGCACATAATACTAACACACCCTTTAAATAACAAAAAAATAAATAAAAAAAATACTGCACTATTGACTTTAGACCAGTTTTTTGTTGGCCAATGGCGCAGTCTTTTTCAGTTGCCTCAAAAAAGCAACACGCCAACAATGTGCCTGAACACACCTCATTTTCAGACCAGCACGCCCATGGGCGAACAGATGGGCTCAAGTGCATTTGCTATTTAAACAACATGGGCGCTGGACGTGAAACTAGCGAAAAAACTAGCGACTGAAACTAGCAAAAAACACTTGTGTCGCACCTGGCTGGTCAGCTGAATTTCTGAAAAATTGGTGAGATTGCTAATGCCTCTTCTGTATTATCAGCACAAGGAAGACAAAGGTGTAATAAAATTAATTTTATTAACAAAAGATAAACAAGAGTAACTAACACAACTATTAAATGTCATGTTATCTTATGGAAAGATAAACTGTTGTTTCTCTAAAACGAATAAGGTGAAGATTATGCATCAAAAAATTAATAAAAGATTATTATGTTCCATTTATGATATTTATGTTCCACATGGTTGAGTGAGCAGTCCGATGACGGTGATTTCTTCCTCTGGTTGTGCTGGGTGACAATGCAGTGGGATGCAGTGGGAAACCTGAAGACTTGAACACAAAGCTCTGTGGGATGCTGATCACCTGGAGCACCAAAGGGTCTTAAAATTTGGAACACGCAGTTGAAGCCCCGACATAGGTGCAGAAGGTCCTTAACAATCTGGAACACACAGACAAATGTACCTTAAAGTACCAGTTTCTCACTTTCCAAACCACCACCAGAATACTTTTGGCTATATTCTAAACAAATAGAGACCAAACATGGTGGAAAAAGATTGAACTGTCATGCATTCATTCATTTGTACATTAACAGCTGAATTTGTGTAAGATGTTGCGCTACAAATAGCTGTCACTGAGAATACTTATTTCTCTGAATAAGTATGAAATGGATGTGTGTAGTTTGCATCAATTTTAAAGTTTACAAACATAGTTATGAACGGATATGGATGGATCACTGGGCCCTGAAATGTGCTGTTCACCAATGCGATATATCGTTATCATGAATTCTTCTGGCCACGATAATCATGTAGTGAAAAATCTGATATCGTGACAGCCCTAGATACACTTGATGCATCTGTAAAAAAAAAAAAAGAAGATTAATATGATTAACTATTGCAGTTGATAACTATTATCAGTTTAAGTTAACTGCAACATAAAGAGTGCTAAGTCAAAATGATTAATTCATAAGGTGATGTTTATTATTGTTCTAATTCTGTTGGTTAACCTAAAAAAAATTTGATGTAATTCAATGAGTGTCCAGTAGGGGGAACTCAAAGGCTGCCGGAGTAGCTGACACGAACTATGCTGTGCGTCACATAGTGATGGGAAGTTCGGTTCTTTTCCGCGAACCGGTTCTTTCGGACAGTTCGATTAAAAAAAACCGGTTCACCGGTTCTTTTACGCTCCGACGTAATGACGTCATCCGCGATGACGTCGTCTATCGCGGGCCGGATTAAAAAACACTTAACACATTCAAATATATAAAGTCAGTAATCATAACATCAGTCAACTAAAACATCATTATAATCTGAAACGTTTCTTACAATTTATTTTTGCATCTAAAGCATCCATATACAGGCAGTGATGTGCAAACGAAGTTTTACAGTTATAAAGTGAATAAATTAGTCTTCATCAGCGCAGAAACCATGATCCTTTTACATTACGATTTATTTGTAATTAAATAAACTTACGTTTCGCCAGATTGGCCCCTCATTCGAGTCCTCTCATTGCATCGGTGCTGTGACAGTCATTACTGTTCTGTAGCTTTAGATCACACGCTGAATCACGTATGCGCAGTATCATCAGCTCATCGGTTCTCAAATCGGACACGTCCGAAAGAAGTGGTTCTCGGTTGTGTACTGGTGATCCGAAAACCGTTGCAACCGATTCTACTGGAGAATGAGATGAGATTCGAGAACCGCGAGAGCGATTCGTTTGTTTGCTCTCGTTGTAGTTTGATTACGTCATTTTTTATCTTTATATCACCTTGTTTAGAAATTAAACAAGCTGTCCATGGATTATATATGGAACAAATAAATGTTTAGTTTGATAGTTTTACAAACAATTAATTGTTTCCAAACTTTTAAAAAAAATTAACTTGAAAGCACAACTGCACAACTTTTACTATATTGCTTTTTAAATAACATTAATATAGAAAAAAAAAATGTAGACCTATTTCTGAACAGTTTGATCTGTGTACAAAATATTATGTTCATGTTGGCATGCAGTTTATTATGTAGGCTACAGTATTATGTACAGTATTTTGTATGCTATCTGTTATGGTGTATTTGGAAAAGCACAATAAACTTTTTGTATTTTGAATTAAGTCATAAACATATTTCCAGTATTTTTTATGTTATCACACTTTTCGATGTTCAACAAAACTTGACTAACGTGCTTTTCGTTCTCTTGAAAAAGTAAACACATGCGCAGTATCATCAGCTCATCGGTTCTCAAATCGGACATGTCCGAAAGAAGCGGTTCTCGGTTGTGTACTGGTGATCCGAAAACCGTTGCAACCGATTCTTGACTCGAGAACGAGAACGGTGACCGGCCGTGTACGTTCGTTCTGTGCGCCGCGCATGCGCACTCATATCAGCTGCTCTGCTGCTCGTGCTCATCATCATCAGTTCTCTCTTCACAGCAGGTAAAGTCAGCGTACTGCTGGAGTAACTGAATAACTCCGGGATGTTGGTTTATTTCGAGAGGTAATGTCAGGCACGTCAAAAGTGAGTAACTTTAGTAATTTGTGGATTAGTGTTTGCTTACTGGAGATGCGAACTGTTTGGAACGATTCAGTCCGATTTGGTGAACTGATTCGACCGGTTCACTGAAAAGAACCGGTTAAAAAGAACGATTCGTTCGCGAACCGGACATTACTAGCGTCACAGCCAATACAGCTCAGCACGCAGACAGCAGCACGAGTCAGTGTCTCTTCATTTATTTATTAATATATATTTTCCCCCTTTTCAAGGTATGGAATTTTTATTAATGTCTTCCTTGTCATAAGTTAAGATTGCACAGTAGTTTGTAATGCTGTCTATTTTTGAACGTGTGTAAAATGTGAGGTTTGATTGTCATGTTAACCATGCTAACCACGAGGAATTAACATGCTAACCATACCTAAGTTGTGATGTGAAAACATAATTTATCAGTGGAAATGGTTGAGAGTATATAATATTTTGGATGTAGTCCATGTTATTTTTGTATTTCATGGTTAACCTGTTGATTGATAATGGGCTACTGAAATATTGTTCAAATAGTTATTTTATTTTAGTTTCAAATAAGTCATAAAAATGGATAAAGAGGACTGAATGTTTAGAAATGTAGGTTTAGGGTTATTAATTATAAAACAATTATAAAAGTGAAAAGTTATGAAAATGTAACCAAAAAATGTATTTAAACTACAGTGTCATACTGACTGTGATACATCTGTATTTCTAATCTAGTCTGGATATTAATGTGATGTTTTATACCTGGAAATTAATGTCTTGTTGTGTGCACTCAATTTAATGTTATATGGTATGTGCTGTGTGACACAGCCAATACAGCTCAGCACGCAGACAGCAGCACAAGTCCGTGTCTCTTCATTTATTTATTAATATTTTCCCCCTTTTCAGGGGGTGCAACACATCCAGCCTTTACATCTGCTGTAATATCGCATGTTACCTTTTACCATTGTAATATTTGTTTGTATTATGATGCTTGCTACTGCACCCTTGTATGATCTTGTAGTGTGACATCAATGAAGCCATTCATCGGAAAATGTGTGGTTGATGTTACAATCTAATCTTTACACACCTTGTATATATGAATGATGGACATCCTATATGTTTAAAGCATACTGCAAAAGTAATTCTTGTACATCTGCATAATACATATACAATACAAGAATGCTTGTACATATGCATAATATGTATCATCTGCAATGTTGATGGAACATTTTGGTGAAAGGATTTCACTTACTGTTACACTTGTATATATGGTGTAGTGACAATCAAGATATTTGTTGAAGACATCAAAGGCCAATCATATTTTATGATATTTTTGTTGCACATTCATCATCACTGGAAGTAGCCAAATTAGGATTCCGATCACTACTTTTGGTAAAGTGTTGTGTCACCACAATTTTAAAGCAATTCCTGAAGCAAAACCAACTCAGAACTTCTCTCACAAATGGAGATAGAGAAACATGAGTCCTGGCATGTTTATTGGCTGCAGCCAACTAGATCTATGAACAATTAGAGAACAAAATAAGGAATCAAAATCTTGCATAATATAAGAAACTAACTTTTATAGTTTAAGCCAGTATTTCTCAACTCCAGTCCTGCATGGGCACCCACCTGCCAGAATGTTTTTGATGTCTCACTAATTAAAACACCTGATTCAACTCATCAGCTGCTAACGTGTTGAATAAGGAGACATCTAAAACATTCTGGGAGGTGGGTCCTGAGGACTGGAGTTGAGAAACACTGGCTTAAGCTACAAGTTGTGCACTAGGCTGTTTCTTTGATTTTATATGTGATCTATCTTTGGTGCAGTGGGTACCCATTTAAAACCAGAAAATATAACAATTTTTGGATTTTATATGTCAAATTATAAAATTATTCCACTATATTTTTCCTAAAGTTTTGCATTACATTCCTTATTGAGAGACTGTATGAAGATGTGCACAATAAAACCATCTGGGTTCGATCACAGGGCACTGGAGACACTCTGTTTGTGTGCTGCTAGTGTTTTCATTCAGGCAATTTTATTTTTTATCTGCACTGAACTGCATTCAGAAGTAGCCATTATATATATATATATATATATATATATATATATTATATATATAATATGAGAGAGAGAAATTCAAAAATACTGATACAAAAATTTGAATATTTACTATTAATCTGTTAGCCTGTATTTACATTGCTTTACAGTGCATATCTATTCTGACATATTTTTGTCTGGTTATTATACATCAATTATTGCAATTTCAGAAGTGAATGTAGATGTATGTAGATGTCACTTCCGAAACTTTGCAGCGTGTAATTGGTCGTCAGTCCTCTTAGCAGCATGAAACTGCAAACTGCAATGTGGTTAATAAGTATCACTTTCTCTAAATGCAGGATTGATATTTGTCTGGAAATATCAAATTCAGGTTGACTCACTGTTAAAGCATGTAATGCTGTGGGAATAGGTGAAGAAGATACTAGACCCAGCTGAAGAGTAGCATTTCCTTGCAACTCAGAGAAGGACTCCCCATCTCCCCATTGCATCTCAAGCTAATGTGTTCTGACTTGTAAGAGCTGACTCTGGTAACGCTACTGACATAATTCCACTTTTAACTAATTTAATTGGATAGCTATCAATTGTTCCTTTGGTGAAGAAGGGTTACCGGGATTCTTGCAAGATGGCATCTTCAGGACTGAGCTCTGCTTTCACAGATTCCAAATCTTCAGACAGTGTTTAGTTATTGCATCACCTGTAACCTTCAGTAAGATTGATGAGATCTTTTATTTTACTTGCAGCATGTGGAAAACCTCCTTAATCTCCTTCTTGAGTGCATTTCAAAGCATGACTATATAAAAAAAAAAATAGCAACCACTAGCAAGTCTTTGCAAAGAAACTGCTCCAATATGGGCATAATGAGTTTTATCAGCACACAAAAGCAATAAAATGTCATGTTATGTTAGATTCTTGCTTTGTCCTCACTTGGGGAGGAAGCAAGACGTTTTGCTGTCCTTTTAATGTTTTTGATTCGCAGCAGATTTTTAAAGAGCACTATGACTAGTGGGGAGTCACTGTTTGTTTGTTGATATTACAAGGACAAGAACATGTGGACAAACAAAATGAAGAGGAGAAACACAGCATGTGAAAATCTGACAGTAGAACCACCCAGTTATTAAAATTTCACTATATCACATCAGTAGGCTACATGCATGATTCATTCGCATGATTTAAAATACACATATTTTACAGATCCTTGATAAGTCGTCAACTTGGATTTATAAGGTTCTATCTGACATTTTTGTCAAAATTTAGTTATTCACATATTCTTATTCTGTGACAACTTTTTGTATACATTTTGGGACTTCTTTTAGAAAACAAAAAGGTTCTATCTACAAAGGAGTATGGAATGGAAAAACTGAAGCTCAGTATCTCAAAACTGCTCAGAATGCACACAGAACTTTATAATTCCAAGATGGCGAAGCATACATAAATTCATTCATCTCTTATTCTGTTGCTTCTTTTTATATAGTTTATAAGAGAATGATATTAATAATAGAAGCCGAGAGTCTCACAGGATGTGTGATAGATTCATAGTATGCCTGCTCCTCCACGGATCCTTTTTACGTGTCTTATTTTGGTTTTTAACTCGCTTCTCATTATTTCTATTATCGATTTTGCTCATCCAGCTAAAACTGCATGAGCTGTAATTGGCTCTCACATTAATGAATGCAAATTAGAAACTAATCTATAGAGATTTCAGAGGACTGGACTCGCCAAATTGGCAACAAATTCACAGCACAACCTCTGTTCTGTGAGTAACATGATTAGTATATTTACTGTGAAAATTGCTAATTAAAGTTAAAGGAAAGGCTGTCAAAATTGTGGAAATGAGCAAACATTTGATGAGGTCAGTTGTGAGTTGAATGGACACAACCTTGCTGCATGTAGAGGAAAAAAAAAAAACACTCATAATATGCATAACATAAATATGCATTATGTAAAACCATCTGATGCCTGATCTCAGAAGAGTCCACAGACCATTAAAATGTGGTGTGGAAATTTAAGACACATTTACATATAAACATTCCATAGTGGCCTTATTCAATATCCTACAACTAAATAGGGGTGAACTTATATTGGAAGGAATGTCCCTTTTCCTTTGTGTGTTTTCCCTAGGACCCATATATTGAAGATATTTTTTGTTCTTTTGTTTCCATGGACTTTTAGTTTGTATACTGTTCCGTTGTTTCCATTCTCTCATTTCCCCTGTTCATTTCCTGTGTTTATATTAGTTTCCATGGGTACTGATTATGTTCATGTGTCTTGTTCAGTTCCTTTTTTAACGGTTTGATTATTTTTGTAGTAGTCATAGTTCCCTTTCACTACGGAAGCCCTAAACGGCCATGGATTATTATTTTTTTCTATCTTGTTTTGTTGTGATCACGACTTAATTTTCTCGTGATCTCGAGATAACAAAAGTTGTTTTCTCGTGATCACGACTTAATCTCTGCTCTAAATTACACAAATGTGCCAACAGGTGTCAGTATATTACCAAATATAACTGATGATGTGCAGTAAATATCTACCTTACTGTATTAGTTCATATTGGCCCAGATTGTACGAGTTTCGGACAGACAGAGTCTTCGTGATCGCTTTATTTTGTGCAGTATTGTGTGCGTTAAGTAATTAACTGTTAAATGCTTGAATATGATTATTTTGCTTGAATGTGTATCTGTTATCGTTCTGACTAGTGCATGACTCACCACAGTTTCACGACCGCAATAGTTCGGTGTGATACTAAACTTATTGCTAATTAAAACTAATTTTGATGTCACTGTATAGTATCCTGGCTGCGTCCGAAACCGCCTACTCAATGAGTAGGTACTTAATTTCAATAAGTACTTACTTAACGAGCGCTAAAAGAGTAGGTACTTAATAGCCAAATCTCGTTGAGTATGAATGCGATCCGGACATAATCCGCCATGTTGACGTTATCATGTGACCTACGACGTAATCACAAGCGCAACAACTTTAAAGATATGAGTGACAGGTTTAATTCATCTATCTGTAAATATCTTGATATTGATTAAACTTGCTCATTTTGTGGTCTTGTTGAAGAAACAGCTGCCCAGTAATTTTGTGATTGTAGTACAACTAATATGTTTTGGGTTAATTTAAAGTTCTTATATTTTTAAATACTAATGTGACCCACAGTTTATTTTTTGTTACGAAACCCCAAATTCACATGAATATGTTGTTAATTTCTTTATTTTATATGCAAAAATGTTCATCCACAAGTAAAAGTGGCATAAATCTCCTTTACGTTTTCCTCTTTTTCTTGTTGAGTTAGCTCTAGTTTCATCCCTCAGGTTTATAAATAATAAACAAATACTTTTTATGCATTATGATGTATTCAAAATATTTAACCTCCTCATCATGCTTAATCTCAAACTATGATGTATACAAACCCATATTTGTTTTTTGTTTTTTTTTTGTCATTATTATTGTTCATTGTTAAAGATACAACCATGGTATTTTCCCTGATCTTGTATGTAATTATAGGTCCTACAATAAAAGTAAAGATATGAGCAACAGGTGCACTAACACCTCACAGCACCAGTAACTCCACAACCCTACCTTGTGCGGTTTTCCTCAGTGTTTGCAATGTCTGCACAAAGACGACGTCGGGCAGCTGCTCGAAGATCTCGCCTTTGAAGAAGACTGTTGATTTTATACTCAAAAAAAATTTAAGTATAAACTACTTAAAAATTAAGATTACCCCAGAATGAATTGCATTGCTAGCCCACCCCAACACTTATATACAATAATATTGATAAATGCTGACCAAAACTTAATTATATTACTTTTCGTTTTACTTCTTTAGTAAAACAAGCAAAATGTAATGTTTTGTCATATGACATAGCTACGCATGAATACACACTAGACAATTACAGCTGATGTGAATACATCTCAATTTACAGTCAAGCAATGAATTAATGCATGAATTAAAATATATAAATTTACTGATAATAACATAAAAAAAAGTAAAAAAATTAATAAAAGTAACAATGACAATAAATAAATGCATATACAAGTCAACAGCACATGAAACAAAGCTTTATTCAAATTTATTGTTCTAACAATCACGTATTTGCGGGCGGTGATCCCCACATCATGCTGCCATCTCAACACAGCTGTGCCCATTCTGCACCTGACCACCATGAACACCTTCACCTGTCTTTGTCATCCATCATGTCCCTCACTCCTGCTCTTCTCAATGGGGACATCGTTGATCCAGAGGATGAGGAAGACCATGATGATGGACCCCTGAACCCCACAACCTTGACAATCTGGCTGCCGCTGTGTCTGCTCCAAACATTCGTGTGCCTGCTCTCCATCAGCATGACTAAAACAGATTAAAACATTTTACAATTCATGTCAGCATTCTGTTTCTTGCCATATTTCCTTTCATATTTTTACAATTACAGGCTAATTTTTGTTGTAGCTTCATTACTTTTGTGGTGTAGTGGGTTAAACTGCTGAGCTGGTCAGCAGGTTTCTGGTTCGATCGCCGCAGCCGTCACCACCAGTGTGTCCTTGAGCAAGACACTTTACTCCAGGTTACTCCACAGGGATCATCCCTGTAATAAGAGCACTGTAAGTCACTTTGGATAACAGCATCTGCCAAATGATCAAATGTAAATGTGATTTTTGAAAATCCTTTTTTGTTAGTGTCTTAGGTACAAATGCTAATTAAAGCTGCTTATTTCTTAAAGTTTACTTTTTCAAGGTACTATAATATAAATGCATACATAAATTTCATACAGTTTCTATTTGGGTGCATAAAGGGTTAGTTCACCCAAACATATAAATTCAGTCATTATTTACTCGCCTTCACGCTGTTCAATCCCTGTGTTCATTTTTTTTTTCTTCTTCTGAACACAAAAGGTGATTTTGGTCAAGTTTGTCCTGCTGGTTTCTGTTCATACAGTATCAGTCAATGGAGCCTGAATTCCAGAAGCTTCATTACATTATTTGATGATGCTTTTGAAGCTTATGAAAGTCAGGCTCCATTGTATGAACAGAAACCAGCAGAACAAACTGGACCAAAATCACACCCTCAATGTTTTTTGGTCTTTTTCTAGATGCTCTTGCTGGCTCTGGGCTCACTGAGAAAGAAGAGACCACAGCAACATCCAGTCCAGATGAGGCAGTAAGGGCAGGAGGAGTGATAGAGGGTCTTATCCATGGCTCTACACCATTTCCAGGATCTGCTGTGGCTCTCAGTGCTCACACCAGTCTGAGGACATTTCACATCCTACAAAAGTGCACAAACATCATACAAAAGCAGTCATTTTAACAGCATAATGTCATCTGAATTCTGTATTAGAAGTAACAAAATTATGTTACTTTATATTTTTGTTTCAGTTTTTCCCTTTTTTTCCCTACAAATGCTGCCGTCACCTTGCCTTGCAGGTCCTGCTCCACAAAAGCTCTGCAGCAAATGTACAGACATCAAGAATCAGAAAAGTGCTGTAATAACTCTGTTTGAAATTACAATAATTAAAATAAACTACAACTTAAGATTTAAGTAGATTTTTTATTCATTTCTGTAGTATCGTCACTCAAAGCCTTTGATGGCATCATTCCTTCATCAGCCTCTCTCCACTAGATAAACACACGTGATCATCTGTCCCTGTAACATCCAGACAAGATTCAAGTTTCCTCTGAGATTTATGTGCTCAATACTACATTTACATGTTGAGGTAGCTGATGATCTGTTAACTCACTTTTTATCCAACACAAATGTTCCTTAATTTATCAACAGTACTAATGGACAAATACAATAGATAACTTATATTTTTGGTAGATTTATTTATTTACATTATTTTTCATTCATGTAATGTAAACAGTTTTGACAACAGTGAATTCTACATAATAGCACACATACCTCACTCATAATACATAATCCATCACTCATAAGTCATAATACTTAAAGAAGATGTTCCTGTCAGATGTTAAATAAACATTTAGTAAGCATCTTTATGATGTATATGGTTCAGAATTCATGTAAATCCACTTTGGAGATGAACGTGTGTTTACTTAAGCTCCCCTGTTATCTATACATAATAAAACGTGTTTTTACTGCAAAATCACAACTATACTAGCATCTTTACACATTCAACAGATTACTCTACAATAGCTCAACAAATGCGATTTTAACACAAGGAACCGTGTTTACTCACATTTGAAAGCATCCGTGCCGCTTTTCTCCTCCGTGTTCGATTATGACGTATCCTCTCCCGTGGCCTCCTGGGATAGAAAAGTATCCATCCAGGAACACTTCAGATTCTGGGCGGAAGCAGTAGGCCATCCGGGAACTTCTCGCCTACTCTTTTATTACTGAGGTTTCAGACATACTTATTTGCTCGCCTACTGCTTTTCCCCTACTAAATAGCAGAGAAGTAGGCGGTTTCGGACGCAGCCCCTGTTTGCACCTTATTGTGTATCTTTAAGACGCCATTTTAATCATCACAGTTTCAGTGTTCGTTTCACTCACTCAATGTATATTGATAAGAAATATATGATTTATAGCCTATGTCATTTAATTCAGTGATAGTGTGTAACCTATTGTATTTTCTACATTTCTTTGTTGGAAACAACACACATACATAAACACTCTTCTCAAACAGCATCCCAAGATTGTTTTAGCCTATATCAACTGGATTAAAGTTTTGTTTTTTGGAAATCTGGAGTATTGCACCCCTTTTTAATGGAAGCTGGAGGAAGACAGTTTAATGATATCACAGCCTACATGACGAATGAAAATAAACATTATGTAATATAATTTTATTTCAAACGAATGAGGAAAATAAAGTGGGTTTAATCTAATAATTTTTAGAATTATAGAATAATCTGGCATCTTTCTGAAGGCACTCTGGCTGCGCTGAGATGTTGAATGCTCTGTTAATCATTAAACATGTTAATTACACAAATAAAATGTTTAGCCTACAGTTATTGAACAGTGATTGATTAGCCTATATGTATTTATTTATTGTAAACTTTATTATTAAGTGAAGTAAACATTTTGCTGAAATATCCACAAGATATAAGAGCGCATGATTTATCAGTCGATCAGATGCGCGTGAAAGTTGTGTTCGTTACTATAGCAACAGTAGAATCCGGGTACAGTGTGTTTCAGAATCAATCACTGTAAAAAGAACTTTTACGTCGAGATGACGACAAAACAACTTTTGTTATTTTAAGATCACGAGAAAATTAAGCCGTGATCACGACAAAACTAGAAAAAAAAAATAAAAAAAAAATAATCCATGGCTGTTTAGGGCTTCTGTACTTTCACCCAATCTCATCTTTAGGTTGGTTGTGACCTCTTCAGTTTCCTGTGTTCTTGTGTCTTGTTTTGTCAATAAATTACTGCTTGCACAGATCCTCTCTTCAACTCCTCAACCACACCGTGACAATGAATAATTAGATTCAGTATGTGTCTGCTATAATTTACTTTCAGGTAATATAGATGACACATCTTGTCAGCTAATGCATCATAGAAGATACAATAAACAGTTTAAAATTTATATTCCCTGAAAACAAATTGTAATATCTTGCACCATTTTTCTTTTTGAAATTAAATGTTTTCTTAATTAAGTGGTGAATTGTTAAAACGCTTAGTACTCTTCTAAAAGATACTTTAAAATAACTGCAATTTTGAGTATTTCAGCAATTTTTAATTGACTGTACAATGAAATTACAAAATACCTTTTACACCACACTACATATGTATTCACCTGGCCATGATCTCCTCTGTTAGCGGTATCCATTGGCCAGTTGCATGAAGCTAGCTGAACAAACTGAGTTTCAGAGTAGTGTTATGACCGTCTAGGGTCAGCCGTAACATAAATGAATGTGTGCTCACTCGAAAATAAATTTAACAAAGGTAAATTTATTAACAATATATAATGAAAACCATAAATAAAGGGATTCAATTCAGGAGTGGACCACGCCAAAATAACAAACAAACAACTAATTTAAGTACCCTCTAAATTCCCTAAAAAAAATAAATAAATAAATAAATAAAAAGAAAATTACAAAGCAACTTCCCTAACTCCCTTAACCCAAAACACAGAATAAAGATATATGCAAAAAGAAACGGCGTCACACTCCCTTCTTCCCTTAAAGTATACAAATAATATTTACATAATGTAACTGAAAGCAAAAGCAATACTAAAAATTATAACTCAAACTGAACAAAAGCAAATTTTACAAAGCACATACAAACACAGGAAAAAAAAAAAAATCAAGACAGAGCAACAAACAAAATGGCACAAAGTCGGCCTCGATATGGTGTTTGGGGTGGTCCTTATATCGCAGCAGGAAACAGCCAATCGGGCCCAGACCAATCAGGATCTCTGCACAGGCCACACCTTCTCCTGCACAAAAACCACTCAAAACATACATGGCAACAGTGCCTAAAGACATCGGCTGTAACACCCCCATCCTTAAAAAAAAATAAAAACCATAGGTTTTTAAGAATGGATACGTGAAAGAGTGTCAGCAATCACAGTTTCAACTCCTCTTTTGTGCTGGATATTCAGATTAAACCCTTGACAAATTAGTGCCCAACGCATGAGCCTGTGGTTTGCATTTGACATGCGTTGAAGGAAAACCAAAGGATTGTGGTCTGTAGTGGTCAAAGTGAGGGGCAGAAAGTACAGGTGCGCTACACAACAGAGTCTTCAATGCTTCAAAGGCAAACTGACATGCAGGAGTCCACTCAAAAGAAATCCCTTTACGGAGTAAACCTGTAAGAGGATTCGCCACATCTGAAAAGTTTCTACAGAAATTTCTATAGTAGCCAGTCATGTCTAAAAAAAAAAAAACACCTAAGCGCTCTCTTCGTCATAGGCACAGGAAAATCCAGAATAACTTGAATTTTGGAGCCAAGAGGTCAAACTTTGCCATTTCCAACCTCCTTTCCTAGATAGGTTACAGTTGCACAAGCAAATTCACATTTTGCCAAATTTATTGTAAGATTGGCCTCTTTCAAACATTTAAAAAACAGTTCAGGAGTTTGACATGCTCATCCCAAGAATCCGAATAACAGACATCATCAAGGTAAGCTTCACAGTTGGGTACATTAGCGAACACTTTTGACATTAAACGCTGAAATGTTGCACCAGCATTCCGTAGTCCGAATGCCATAACCCTATATTGAAGGAATGCATTGGGAGTAGCAAAGGCAGAAATTTCAGAAGCCTTCTCAGTAAGTGGTACTTGCCAGTATCCTTTTAATAGATCAAGTTTAGTGACAAATTTTGAATTCCCAACATGGTCAACACAATCTTCAACACGAGGCAATGGAAATGAGTCAGGTTTAGTTAAGGCATTGACTTTCCTATAATCGGTACAAAACCTGGACGTACCATCGGACTTGGGGACTTACAAACACGGTGAACACCAGGGACTACTACTGGGAACTGCTAAACCATGTTCTAACAGATAATGGGTTTCCTGTTTCATGAGATTCCTTGACAGGATTAACTCGGTAGGCATTCTGCTTGGCAGGGGCATGTGAACCGACATCAATGTCATGTTCTATGACATGCGTTGTTGTGGGGAAATCATTAAATAATGTAGAATACTTATTTCAAATTTCTGAGGTCGGCTTGGGCAGAAACAAGTAAATGTGATAATTTGGTGGACAAATTCTTCAAAGTGTCAGAGTTTAACAAACGAGCAGACAAAAATGAAGCACTTCTCATTTTTGAATCATCACTCTCGAGTGAATAGTCAGACAGAGACACATTCACAGGTACAACAGTTGCAGCAACAGCCATCTTTGACACATCAGAACGAGCTACATATGCCTTAAGCATATTAACATGACACACTCTTGATTTTCTCCTGCGATTAAAAGTATTCACAACATAATCAGTCTCTCCTAACTTTGCCTGAATTTCATAAGGGACAACAAATTTAGCCTTCAACGGAGAGCCTGGTATTTGCAATAAAACAAGAACGCGATCCCCAATCTGAAAAGAACGTTGCAAGGCTTCACAATCATAGCGAGTTTTCATTTGCTCTTGAACAGCACTGAGTTTCTTGCTAAACTCCATGCAGTATGCAAACGCTCACGAAAACTACTGACATAATCTAAAACATTGTTCAGCTGAGAAGAGCACTTAACACCTAATATTTGTTCTTGCAGAACTTTCAATGGCCCACGTACAGAATGACCAAAAATTAACTCAGGTGGACTAAAACCAAGTGATACTTGTGTCGTGTTACGCACCCCAAACAACAAAAGAGGAATTTCTTCGTCCCAATCACACTCTCGCTCTACACAAAAGGTACGAAGCATAGATTTTAACGTTTGGTGAAAACGCTCAATAGCACCCTGCGATTGTGGGTGGTAGGCACTCGACACTTGATGTTTGACATTTAATTGCCTCATTACTTTTGCAAACACTTTGGACATAAAATTACTACCCTGATCAGATTGAATATACCGGGGTAGACCAAACGTAGTGCAGAATTTGACAATAGCTTTAATGATAGCTGGAGCTTTCAGAGTTCGTAATGGGATTGCTTCAGGAAATCTGGTTGTTGCACACATTAAAGTTAAAAGATAGGAGTTGCCAGATTTTGTGTTTGGCAGAGGGCCAACACAGTCGATTAAAATACGCTCAAATGGTTCTCCAAGTGCGGGGATTGGTTTTAAAGGAGCTGGGGGAATAACCTGGTTAGGTTTACCGGCTAACTGGCAGGCATGACATGACTTACAGAACTTGGCTACATCAGATTTCATAGATGGCCAGAAGAAATGTTTTAGCAAACTATCATATGTTTTCCTGATACCAACATGGCCTGAAAGTTCATGTTCATGTGCAACGCTTAATGCGTGCAGTCGGTAAGGCTTTGGAACCACAACCTGGTAAACTGTACTCCAATCTTCCTCAGCCTTAGGCGGGGACCATTTACGCATCAACACCTCTTCATCGAAATAATACGCAACAGAATGCTTCGGTAAGGCAGATTGTTTCACAGCGGTTGTGAAGCAAGAGACCAAAGTGAGATCAGCATGCTGTGCTTTGATCAATTCCAACTTACCTAAAGGCAGATTAAAACTAGGAACAGCACACACATTCAACTCATTCGCATTATCTTTTACACATTAATCAGGAACTTTCGTAGACAAAAAAAAAAAAAAAAAAAAATACTCGGAAAGATCCACCATCTCCTCAAACTTACGAGACTGAGCACGAGTCACCGCACAGGTGCTAAACACATCAGGAAATGTTTCGCGCAACACATCGTTACATTTATTTACATCTACAGGGTCATCGGTTACTTCAGGTAAACAGAAAACTTTCTTACCCGCCAAGTCATTACCAAGAATGAGCGAGACTCCCTCAACAGGTAATTCAGCACAAACAGCCAATTTGACACGTCCCGAACTTACGCCAGACTGTAAAAACATATTGTGCAGGGGAACTTTAACAACAGCCAAATCAATTCCTTTGACTAATACATCAGAACCACAGCTAGAATGAGTAGAAAAGTTTAGCACACTTCCTAAAATAAACGACTGAGCCGAGCCCGTATCTCTCAGGATGTGGACAGGTTTGGCTTCAGACATCGACTCATCAAATGACACTGTTCCATCAAAAATGAACGGTTCGAATGCAGATCGAGCATTAGATGAAGATGCACATTCTGGTAAACACGTACGACGATCAACTAAAGCCACACTCTGAAGAGTTAGCCTTTCTGCTAGACTTCCTTTTCAAAGCAGGACAGGCTGCAATGAGGTGCCCAGCCTCATGGCAGTAAAAACATTCACGGCCTTCCACATTGTCACTATCTGCGTTCTCTTTATTCAGTCACAACCTCTTTATTATTCCGGGTACGAACATAGGAATTACGCTTAGGTAGTGATGAAAAAAAAAAAACACTCGATGAGTGAGCACAAATTCATCAGAGAAAACAGCTGCCTCTGTAAGATTAGACACTTTCTGTTCATTCAAGTAAATTACAGTTTTCTCTGGCAAACTATTTTTGAATTCTTCCAGCAAAATCAATTCCTTAAGTTGTTCTAGAGTTGTAACTTTATTCGCAGTACACCACTTTTCAAAAAAATTTGCCTTGTCACGAGCGAATTCAACAAACGTTTGCCCTGGGGATTTTACATGATTCCTAAATTTTTGACGGTACGCTTCGGGCACCAATTCATAGGTACGCAACACAGCATTCTTCATCGCGTCGTAATCTACACTCTGCTCAAGCGTCAACGCAGAACAAACTTCTTGAGCTTTCCCAACGAGTTTACACTGCAAAAGTAGTGGCCAAATATTTCGCGGCCATTGAAGCGTGGCGGCGATGCGTTCAAACACAGTGAAGTATGTATCTACTTCACTTTCACGGAAGAGCGGGACTAACGCAATTTGTTTACTAATATCAAAACTTTGACTTACCTGCAAATTGCGTCGAGACACAGCATCCGGGCCAAGAGTGGAAGTGCTATCCAAAGAAGACACAGGCGTACTCGCGCCGGGTGGACCAGTAGTTGGAGGCTTGTTAGGAACTTTAGTTTTAAGTTCGAGCTCCAGCTCTTTCAGACGAATTGCGCGCTGAGTCTCAAGCTCGACTGTTTTCACGTGCAACAGCTGACTTTGATACTGCTGCCGGCTTAGTTCCAAATCAAGCTCCTTTAGCTTAATAGCCAACAATGGGTCTCGTGGAGATGGCAGCTCAGCGGGATCTATGCTAAACGGTTCCGCGGGTTTGGTCTGCTCCGCTCCCTCACCCACGGAACTCGCAATTTGATCTGCAACACCCGCTTGCGCGCCCTCCTCTGGCAGGACCCCATTCTCCACCAAATGTCTCACTATCACTCCCTTAATCTCCCTCTTTACTGCACCCCGAAGCACCTTGATCTGATATAAATCCGCGATTGCAAATAAGTCATCTTTACGACATTTTTCTAATTGTTGCGCCGTGGGCCGAATTGCAAACTCCTCTAAATCAAATTTAGAAGACATCTCAAAAAAACTGCCTAATTCCCTTACCCTAAAAGTAAAAACCCCAAGGCAAACGATAAAAAACAAGGCAAATTTCATCAGATCGAATAAACGATTTGTATGTATGCTACTGAATTTGGTTGCTCAAACCGGAGAAAGTTTGAACTGGCGGACGAGCCCCCAATTTATGTTACGACCGTCTAGGGTCAGCCGTAACATAAATGAATGTGTGCTCACTCGAAAATAAATTTTCAACAAAGGTAAATTTATTAACAATATATCATGAAAACCATAAATAAAGGGATTAAATTCAGGAGTGGACCAGGCCAAAATAACAAACAAAAACAACTAATTTAAGTACCCTCTAAATTCCCTAAAAAAAAAAAAAAAAAAAAAAAAAAAAAAACATATAAAAAGAAAATTACAAAGCAACTTCCCTAACTCCCTTAACCCAAAACACAGAATAAAGATATATACAAAAAGAAACGGCGTCACACTCCCTACTTCCCTTAAAGTATACAAATAATATTTACATAATGTAACTGAAAGCAAAAGCAATACTAAAAATTATAACTCAAACTGAACAAAAGCAAATTTTACAAAGCACACACAAACACAGGAGAAATCAAGACAGAGCAACAAACAAAATGGCACAAAGTCGGCCTCGATATGGTGTTTGGGGTGGTCCTTATATCGCAGCAGAAAACAGCCAATCGGACCCAGACCAATCAGGATCTCTGCACAGGCCACACCTTCTCCTGCACAAAAACACTCAAAACATACATGGCAACAGTGCCTAAAGACATCGGATGTAACAGTAGGTACAGTTTTGACAAATCCATACAAATTCAACCTGGTTTAGATCAAGTTCAGCGACTTACAACACTGTATAAACGTTCTCTGTCAACTCAGGTCTGATCCACAGTTTGTAATTAACTCTGAAGCAGCAAACAGCCAATCACACAAAACATGGAAATCATCACTTTGATTCACTTCTCGTGGGAGAGCACTTCTCTGCTGAAGATTAAAGGTGGGGTATGTATTTTTTCAACTACACTGTTTGGAAGTTAGTCAGGCCGACACCAACAACAAACGTCTAACCAATCAGCATTAGGGGGTGTATGACGGTCGAGGAGAGAGAACGAGCAAGAGGGAGATTTGAAAAAAGAAAGAAAAAAAAACATGCGGAAAGAGAGATGATGAGGCGCAATACAAAAGAGCTCAAAAGAATATCACTGGAATGAAGGTTTATGACTGGGCAAGCACTTTAGGACCAGCGTTAATATTAGAAAAGCTTTCCAGCACTGGAAAGAGCTAAGCGGAAAGGCCTGAAAACAGAAGCGGAGGCTGCTTTGAGGCTACTTCACATGTGAGTAACACTGGGTTTGAGTGTCATGATTGTCTGGAGCTGCTGTGCTGTTGGCGACTAACAACGAACACTTGTTTGTATTTACTCGTACTGTATGTTCATTTTTTGTGCTTCCTAGTCGTTAGTTCATTATCGGCGCTTTATTTTTCGTGAAGCATTTTGTTGCACAACAGCTGTGATAAACAGACATACATTCGCATTGCATGTGTAACAGAGGCCAGATAGTGAGAGTTGAGCAAGTAAACCACTGCACACTAACGACCGCTAGAGAATGCAGTGTTTAGCGTCATTGTTAGTGCACTCGCCTCACATGACAGCAGCAGACGGGCTGTGGTTCGAGACTGACTCGGAGCAGGGTGGTTAGGATTGGAGGGTGAGTTTTGGAGGTGGAGTAATAAAGAGAAGGGTAGGTTTGTTTGGGTTGATTTCAAATATTAACAATGTCCAACAGCGTTGTTGAAAAAATACATACCCCACCTTTAAGAGATCATTATGAAAAATATCATGATTTTAAACACATTGTAAATGTAAATTGTAAATGGCAAGAATAAACACTACTGCTGCAGTGAAAGTTTGAGAACGCAGCTGAATGTACAGGTGCATCTCAATAAATTAGAATGTCGTGGAAAAGTTCATTTATTTCAGTAATTCAACTCAAATTGTGGAACTCGTGTATTAAATAAATTCAGTGCACACAGACTGAAGTACTTTAAGTCTTTGGTTCTTTTAACTGTGATGGTTTTGGCTCACATTTAACAAAAACCCACCAATTCACAATCTCAATAAATTAGAATACTTCATAAGATCAATAAAAAAAAGGATATTTTAAACAGAAATGACAGGCTTCTGAAAAGTATGTTCATTTCTATGCACTCAATACTTGGTTGGGCCTCCTTTTGCATGAATTACTGCATCAATGCGGCGTGGCATGGAAGCAATCAGCCTGTGGCACTGCTCAGGTGTAATGGAAGCCCAGGTTGCTTTGATAGCGGCCTTCAGGTCATCTGCATTGTTGGTTCTGGTGTCTCTCATCTTCCTCTTGACAAAACCCCTAGATTCTCTATGGGGTTCAGGTCAGGCGAGTTTACTGGCCAATCAAGCACAGTAACACCATGGTCACTGAACCAGCTTTTGGTACCTTTGGCAGTGTGGGCAGGTGCCAAATCCTGCTGGAAAATGAAATCAGCATCTCCATAAAGCTTGTCAGCAGAAGGAAGCATGAAGTGCTCTAAAATTTCCTGGTAGATGGCTGCGTTGACTGTGGACTTCAGAAAACACAGTGGACCAACACCAGCAGATGACATGGCAGCCCAAATCACCACTGACTGTGGAAACTTCACACTGGACTTCAAGCAACATGTTTTCTGTGCCTCTCCACTCTTCCTCCAGACTCTGGGACCTTGATTTCCAAATGAAATGCAAAATTTACAACAGTCTAGTTTTTTTCTCCTTAGCCCAGGTAAGACGCTTCTGACGTTGTCTTTGGTTCAGAAGTGGCTTGGTACGTGGAATGTGACAGTTGTAGCCCATTTCCTGAAGACAGATGAGCGGTGGCTCTTGATGCACTGACTTCAGTCCCCTCTTTTTGAAGCTCTCCTAAGTTCTTAAATCACCTTCGCCTGACAATCTTCTCAAGCCTGTGGTCATTCCTTTCACTTGTACACCTTTACCTACCACACTTTTTTCTTCCAGTCAACTTTCCATGAATATGCTTTGGCACAGCAGCCAGCTCTTTCAGTAATGACCCTCTGTGGCTTACCCTCATTGTAGAGGGTCTTGATGATCGTCTTCTGGACAACTATCAAGTCAGCAGACTTCCCCATGACTGCTGTTGGGATTACTGACCTAAACCCAGTATTTATACCCTGAGAATAGTAATTTAATAGAACTTGAAATTAAATATTCTAATAATTTGAGATAATGTTTTTTTTTTTTTTTTTTTTTTTTTTGATGAGCAGCAAGCTGTAATCATCAAAATGAAAACAAAAAAGTCTGGAAATATTTTACTTTATGTCTAATAAATCTAGAATATATTTAAGTTTTACTTTTTGAATTAAATTATAGAAAAAAAAAAAAAAACTTTTTCATGATATTCTAATTTGTTGAGATGCACCTGTATATATCTGACTATATTAATGCAAGTGAATCAACTGAATTTAAATAATTTATATAGGTTCACAAAGAGCTCAAAAGAAAACACATAAGCTTAGTCATTTTAAAAGCTTTATATATTAAAGCTTGTATTTATATGTATATATTTATATTAATTTAAATGCAACATTTTATATTAATTGTCAATTCATATAATAATGACTACATGACTATTGACTATATGAATTAATCATAATTATAATTCATATAATATAGGCCTAAATATAATAAATTATTAGAGGCAAAATACGGGCAATTTTGTCTCTAAACTGCTTTAATTTGGAGCGGGAGATACAGGGGGAGTGGCTTCATTGCATCAGATATATGTCACTTTACTCACAGCTGATTGGTCCCGTTTTGGTTTGCGATCTCTAACCCAGAATAAAACCTGCTCCGGAGCAGGTTAGCCGTGTAGCGTAAGTTACCATGGCTTTGAACACTGCTAAAAACCAATCCACCTTCTTGAGCCTGAAAAAAACAGAGTTTGCTCAAACTAATCTCAAACTTACCTGGAAAGCAACTGAGATGGCTTAATGCAACAGTCCTCAATTGTTAAAGGCGCAGTAAGGGATTTCTGAGAAACGTTGTTGAAAGTGGATTGGACCGAGCACCAAAACACACTTGTAGCAAATCAGCTGTAAGAGGCATATCCAACTCAAATCGCCTTCTGCACCTTTAAGTCTGACATCATAGGTGCCAATCCTGTGGGTGCTCACATCGGGTCATAAATACACAAAATTCTACTGTTATATTTAGCATTATAACATAACAATGAAACATAAAAGCTTTGCTTTCTGTTTTTTGCACAGTGATAAATTGCATTTTAAGTAATTAACTAATTAATATTCATCAGGTATATCAGCAAGAGAGCGACTCGTGAAACACTCATGGAAATAATTTTTTTTTTTTTTGGGTTGGTTGGTAATGTATTTGCAGCCCGGTTATCATTTGCTCTTTGAAACAGAGGTGAATAAAGATGTGTTTATATTTGGTTGGTAATGTATTTGCCCTTGCAATTGTTTCAATACAAAAAGAAAAAAGAAAAAAAAAAAAGGCTGATGTCTGATGTTACGGTCATTGTGTTAAGGAGGGGGTGGGTATGGAGTGTGGGCATCCACTGGCAGAAACATATATCGGCGCCTCTGTCTGACATATGCTCACTGTGTTCTGTAGTAGGCCTACTGCCAAAATACCATGATCCTAACCTTGATATAACCACAAGCTCTATGACTATAAAAAATGGTCTGTGACCGAGGGTAGGCAGATCAAGTGTGGTCATGTCCAGTGGGAATACCACAGCTAGCTCAGCTAATGCTAATGTGGCACTCCTGTCTGTAGGGCACTCCAGTCGGTCGTGACCTATCGAATACTGTTTCTGGGTCCAAGCCTCTACTCCATTTCAACTGAGAATACGATCTCAAAAGCTGTTTATTTATAGCACACATTTAAGCTAAGATTTCAAAAACACGTGGTGTACAGTCTCCAGGCTCAAGTTGCTCCAGACACCAATATTTTAATGCAGAAACGATAACTGTCTGGCCAACAGAGATTTCAGTATGGAGATCAAGTTAGTATTGAGCATAGTAGTTAGCATTGGCTGGCACAAAACTGCACCAAGCCTTTAACTCGTGTGCCTGTTTTTAATGTTATATCATACCAGTATGATATACTGGTGCACTATGCAGCTGCAATTAATTATTTGTTCCTTCTTCTGTTTTTCTTTCTTTCATAAAATGCCACCATATATATTTTGTATATTCTAAATGAATAGTTTTTGTTGTTTGTTTGTTTGTTTGTTGTTGATTTTTTTTTTTTTTTTTTTTTTTTTTGCTTAAAACAGATTTTGGAATCAATGTATATTAAGGTAAAGAAACAGCTAAGGTTGGCACAAGCAAGTTGCTGTTTTAACCTCTTCTCTTTCTAAATCTTTCCACAGCATCCCTCCTACACTCTTTAAGATGAAAGAGTTTTATAATTGACCATGAAGTACATTTGCATTATATAAGCTTTGAAATACTGCTGTCTCTGATAATTGCAACTAGAGTAATGAAATCAGGAACACACTTTATATTAGTGGCATGTGCGGATTTGAGTTGCACATTTCCTCGAAACGTCCTCAAGCTATATACATTCCACTCAATTCTCTCAATCCAATAACATTGGATTCCTCTCCCTCCTCTCTATTCCTCTCCCTCCTAAACCCCTTCCTCTCAAAACCGGGGGTTCGGGCCAAAATTCCGAGCTTGGAGCCCTCTGCCCGGACACCACGCCAAATATGCATAACCTTTACTCTATTTAATTATATGTAAGTGTGAACTTGTGAAATGTCATTCATAACATACTGACCTAAAAACACTAACAACAGGAAGGATTACATAAATGAAGTTTTAATGACTTTTTACATAAATCAGCATAGGATTAAAATAAGATCTTTTCATTTTACTGACTGTATTGCTGCACAAAGAATGAATGAGAAATGCAGCAATTTGTTTTGTTTTTTTTCTATATCTTTACATATAGTAATGTGCTTGCAAAAAATAAAAAGTTGAAATAAAAAAAAACACAACAAAAACAAAACAAATTGAAACAATTTTTACAAAAACAAACAAAAACATCAACAACATGAATAGTAATGACGTATGTGCCAGGAGGCCTTTCTGTGTGGAGTTTGTACTGTATGTTCTCCCCATGTTGGTTTCCTCTGGGTCTCCCCCACAATCCAAAGACATACAGGACAGGTGAATTGGAGAACATAGGTTTGCCTGTGAATATGTGTGAGTGTGTCATCCTTGTGATGGACTGGGCATCTGTCCAGGGTGTTTTCCTGCTATGACCCAAGACTCTGGGAAAGACTCCGGCCTCCCCACGACAAGTGGTTTGGAAAAGGTATGGAATAGATGGATGGATAGATGGATGGGTGGATGTTCAATTCCTCCCTCTCTCTGCCACTCTTCTTTCCCAACCAATGTGTCTTCCTTGATCTATGTTTCCAACAAAACCATTATGTAGATTTATTAGTTTTTCTCAATCGATTTGACACATTTCTCCAAACTCAGGTCACTGTTCTCGAAACAGTTAACTCTTTGTAATTGTCCTAAACAGGTTGTAAATTTGCCTTCATTTCATGCAAATTTTAAATCACATGCATCATTTTCTCAAAACACTGTGCACAAAATTCCCAAATGTTTTCACAGTTGTTCATACATCCAACCAAAACTTTAATATATCAGGCGAAATCAATTGCAGCTCTTTTTATTGGTTTTTACAAAAATCACAATCATTTGTGTACCATTTTTCCAAACACAACAAACAAAACTCCGTTATTTGTTAAAATCTCAGTTGTACTTGGAATGTTCTCAATTAGCCCCAAATAAATATCTGAGTTAGTAAACCACACAACACAGGAAATACAAATTTCCTAATTGTTCACACAGCTATCTCAATTACAAAAACTATAAAAGGGAAAAGAAAAACAATAACAACAAAAAATGAAGAAGAATGGAAAAGGAAGAGATGTAAGAGTGAGAGGTTTTGGAGAGGATAGAGGAAGGGTAATACCGAGAGGGAGAAGAACAGTGGAAGAGGTAGAGAGAGATGGGGGAAAGGAATAGATAGTATAGGAAGAGGAGATAGAGCAAGAAGAGCTGAGCATGTAGGAAGATGAAAAGAGGCCGGAGTAGAGGGAGAAGATATGGTAGAGTGGAAGGCAATGGTATTAGTGGAAAGAGCAAGAGAAGAAAATATAAAAAAAACATGGACAGAAGGAAAGAGAAGAGCAAGGTGTAAGAGGAAGGAGGAGAGGTAGAAGAATAGGGTACAGACGAGTTTCATATGAAATCAGAGCCAACCTAATTGCCCATGTCATAAAGTATGGTTTTTCCTTGAGAGAAGCTGGACAGATAGTTCAGCCCAATATAAACATTGTGCCACAGTCAATGTCCCTGGACAACAAGTGCTTCAATCCACTGGTGCTGTGGCACACAACGCTGTCTTGGGGCTGCCCAACACAGAAAGGCTTGTTTAAACTCCCTCAATGAAATCAACTTTCCACAGGGTGATCAGGAGCAAACTGAGCAAAATTGTGTAGTTGTGTGGGACAATGTCCACTTTCACCATTCAGCACCGGTACAACAGTGGTTTAAGCATCATCCACCCCTTACAAAAAAGAACTGCAGTATATTGAAGTACAACTGCAGTAAAACTGCAGTACAAAGTAGCATAACTGCAGTATAATTAAGCACAACCATAGATTTTCAGTATAATGAAGTATAATCACAGTACAACTGCAGTACATTGAAGTTTAACAGCAGTAAAACTGCAGTTGTATTGCAGCTATACTGCAATATTGCAGTTTTTTTTGTGTGTCCAAAAAAACTGCAGTTTTCTATATGTAAAAACTGCAGTAATCTTTTGTAAGGGACATTTCAGGATGATGTTCCTTCCAGCATAATCTTCTCTTGGAGATGGAAAGCATATGATCACAACCTTTACAACCAAGTAAGTCTTCTTCAAGTGATAGAAGAGGCTTATGGAGAAGTTGAGGCACAAGGATGGATCCAACATTCAATGCTTTTTTTCCCACGATGCATGACTCGTGAAAATATATGCTGAGATGTTGATTTGCCAAATTCTTTGGCCAGATGTAAATGAGAGGCAAGATCTATAAAGTTCATTGATTCAATGATTATGGCACGGACTCCGTGCCAAAATCAAGCGTCCAAATGACCGATCGATCGAACGTCAAACCGAACGTCTATCCGAATGTCTTGTACTTTGAGCATCTATCTGAGTGGGTGACCCACGTGACGACCTGCTGTGACGTCAGCGTCTTGAAATTAACTGTTTTTTAACCACGTAAGGAGCCAAGCTGATGTGTAAAGACTATAAATGGACATTACAGGCACTAAATAATAGATATTTTTTACCTAAATACTAAATACTGAATCATGGACATTACAGGTAATGCACACCTAAAACAACACTAACATATTTTTTTTCCTGAATCCATGTGCTTGTGAGTGTTTTACTTTCAAAAAGCAGACTGTCCATACAGACATTCCATATTCTTAATTTGACCTATATTATCATTCTAACTTGTTTTTATTGTTAATTTTATTGCCTGCTGTAGCTGTAGGTGATATCATGTGAAGCCTCAGGAGAGCCTTTAAAAAAATTTTTTGAATGAATGTTTAACATTAGAATTCCTTTAGTGGACAGTTGCTCTTACCCTCATATGGTCTTTGGGGTCTGTTTCCTTCATTTCAGTTGAATGAGATTTTGTGACAAAATTATCTGTAATTATCTGTAAAATTATCTATCTACACACACAAATAAAAACTGGGATTGATTTGGTTGTTTTAACCCTTTGACGCGTACGATCACACCGATGTGATCAGTCTGGGCTGGTCCCTAGAGCGTACGATCACACCGGTGTGATTAGAACGTTCAGTGCATCATGTGATCAATTGCCAAATTCAAATGTGCGTGCGCGCTTTGGCTGGGGCTAAACCAGAGACGGACGCGCGCAGCACTTTTCATATATCACAAATATGCAGTGTTTTCAACCACATAATGTTTATTTTAGGTTGCAGACATTTAAATACACATGAGTACTAACAAAACAATACATTCAGAATTTGTAAAATACACATTGATGTCTATGGAAGCGGCAATAACAATCCTTTCCATAATAATTAGACGACACATTTTATTCATATCAGATACACATTGTGTATGTAAGTTTAAAGTTTGCTGTATTCTTCTCACAGTTCACTGGCCCACTTACTTTCATGTACTTCGGGAGAAGTGGATGAATTCGCGTGTCGTAAATCCACCAGATCCGATTCTTTGTACTGCTGCGCAAACTAACATGGCGGCGCCCATCGCGCATATAGCTCAACTAACGCGATCGTTATAAAGGTGTTTAAACAGCAAAACACATCCACTTGCACATATTTGTCAATCGGAATGTCAGATCTTTCATGCTATAGTTAACAAATTTGTGAATATTTCGAATAAAAAAGGAAAAATGTAATAAAAGCAGATCATCAGTCATACAGCGCTATTGTGGCTGCGGTGTCACATAACAAGCGATGACGCGTCACCATGGAAACATTAAAGTGACACGTTCCAAATAACGGTCGCCTTGAAAAACTCACGCTGGGGGGTCAGCCAGAATATTCTAAACTTACGTGTGAAAGAGTTAAAGGTATGTACCCCTCAAAAGTCAATATTGAGGCATGCCTTTTAGAAAATATATTATCTATATAGCTTGTAAATACTTTACATTCTGTAGAAGTGTGTTGCTGTGTTTTTATTTTATTATCAGACATGACCTCAAAAAATACATACTTTACAGAAACAATCACCAATTAAAGGGTTGCTATATAGCATTAAACACAAAACCATATATTCAAAATACATTTACAAAACCCCTGACCCATCTAGCAAATTCAAACTATTGGCTCAAAACCATTTCACCTGCACTCAAAATCAAACAGTGCTTTTAGATCATAGACACAGCCAGTCAATATATAAACTCTACAGATCATTCATTAGATTAGACACTACATAGGGAATGAATATTATACACAGTAAACAAAATTTGCAATTTTTGCATAAAACAATTATAGTAATTGCAGTTTAGTAAGGTGAGTATATTGTATACTGTACGTACTGCAAGTATAGTATTGTACTGAATATTGTATAGTATTGAATGTCTGTATATTTAGCACTTGCATACCAAAAATGCAGTACTCCAACTGCAAAAGCCCAAAGTTCAAAGAAAACTCTAAATGACAAGCGTATTACAGTACACTCAAAAAAGTTGTGCAACTACAAAATCAAGGTCAAAGAGAGATTCATTGTGCCTCAGCATCACGTCTTTGTGTTGGGTCCGGCCTCAGGACTTTGTCCACATCACAGACAACACCGCCCACACCTTGCTCTTTCTCATCCTCTTCCTCCTTGTCCACCACCTCTTACACATACTCTTCTTCCTCTCCCTCTCAGATTGTTTCCATCTATTGTTGGTATCAACATTCAGTGCACCTGTCACCTGTGCACTCTGAACTGGCTTATGGTTTTACACTTGGTTTGATCACATCATTAGAAACAAGTGTGAACAATTTTGAGCCGTTGGGTGTAAACTATGTAAACTGTGCTGTAGTTGTGTTTAACTTTTGTTACTTGTGTTTACTGTTTTGCAACACAAGTGTATCACGGTGCAAAATGTGTTTTAGTAAGTGAGAATGTGTTTAGAGTATTGCAAAAAGAGTGTATAAGATTTGCAAATGGTGTCTACATGTAACTGCCTGAACTTGTTTAAGGTTTTGCAGAAGGAATGATTTATTTGACAAATTTAGTTTGAGAATTTGGTTCAGAGAATGAGGTTTAGTGTTTTAGCCATTGTGAAAAACTGTAAATACTAGACTAGTGATGACAAGTCTGAAAGCAAAAACACTTGGAGTAGTAAAATAAATTATCAACAAAATGAGGTTATAGGAAACATTTGACAGTCTTGTAACCAAATTAATGCATTAACAATGCAAACCTTTACTTACCACACATGACAACTTACTATTAGAACATTTTGTCACTAAGAGTCAACACGTTTTCAGTGAATTTATTGTATTTTCATTTATTGATTGTTGCATTTGAAATGTAACTCATAGCACTTTAGAATACTGTTCCGTCATTAATGAATAACTACACAGGAACAAACACTGAAGTATTACCAAATCATTCAGAAGGAATTACCAGTTATTTGGAATTGTACCCTAAAGTGAAAAGCATGATAACTCTCTAGTAATGACTGAAGTCATTGTAAGCTTTTGATGTTTTTGTAAGGTTTTTCTGAATGATTTGGCAATACTTGAGTCATTACTAGTGGGTTACCACAATCTTCACTTTAGAATTAATTATACATTATGCATTATTCGCATTAATTATGAACCTGTATATAGTAGTTCTTAGTAGTCCCTGGGAGGCATTAAAAAAAGTAGTAGTTACTGATTAGCTAATAGTGAACTACCTCATTCAACTGAGAGCTATTACTTAGTAATTCATTAATCAGAGTTTATTGGTAGTCAGTTGTAGTTACTAGAATGTTAATAGTGTGTTACTCATTTGTTCCTCTGTAGTTATTCATTAATGATGGAACAGCATTCTAAAGTGTTACCAATGTATTTTATTTATATATTAATTTAATTTTGTCTTTTATATGGCTCCATAAAAGGCTGTCACATTGCAACCTAAGTCACTCATTCACCCTACTCCTTCTCCTGTCTCTCTGTATATTTCTCATTCTGTCTTTGATGTGTCTTTTTTAACAGTAGGTTTGATCAATGGCACAGTTACACCATGTGTCCATCTCACATGAGCACCCCCAATCGATCACTGCCTTCCTCTCACATGTAAGTCACACATCTCAGATGACAAAGACAAATTACAAATGAGATCTATCACAATTGTTTCTCCTAGGCAGCAATGAGCAAATGGATATGGATACTTTGTTAATACCTCCTGCTTAGTTAATATTGTGCTCAATATACTACTTTTTTACTGTAAGCATTTGTGGTTGTGAATACAGTATTGCACATTACAAAAGAAAATAAATACATCAACCATGTGTAGTTTGACCTAAAAAAAAAAAAAAAAGAAAGAAAAAAAAACTAGCAACCAAAAAAACTAGCATAATTTTGAAAAAGGTGAATATTCCAAAGGAATGGTGTGTATGTGTGTCCTGGTAGGGGACCAAATGTCCCCACAAGTAAAGTAATACCAGTGCATTTTGACTTTGTGGGGACATTTTTTTAAGTCCCCATGAGGAAACAAGCTTATACATAAATAATACAGAATGATGTTTTCTGTTTTCTATATAGAATATACAGTTTGTACAGTATAAAAACTATTCCGCCTATGGAATGTCCCAATAAAACATGGAAACCCAACATGTGTGTGTTGTGTGTGTGTTTGTTGGTGGGCAAGATGGTTGGGTGTATCTAGGCTCCATCTCTCCTCCTGGATGGGTCCGGCCACAATACTTCCACGTCACATGTTATGTTCTCTCTTGTGTATCCAACCTTGGATGGAGGCAGCATCAGTGTTTCTACATGCCTCCTCCACTGCCTGGAGAAGTGCTATGTTGACATAGGGACAACGATCGTGCACTTTCCAGCACCAAGTGGAGAAAAAAAAAATCCTCAGTAGGGTTTAGAAAATGATGAATATGGAAGCAAAGTTGTTCAAAACCTATAACTTGACCATGGCCTATTTATAGGCCTATTCTAAAGCCATGATTGGTTGGTGTTAAGTAAAGCAATAAGTGTTTGCACTTGTGAGGAGTTAGTGTGAGGCACGGATTAATTAGTGTGGCATTTTGATTGGTTGTGTTTGAAAAAGGAACTCAAGATACTTCCTGTTAGATTTTTGTGTGTTACATAGAGAATTGTGTGTTGTGTTTTTTTATGAAATTGAAAAATGAATCAAAGGCTGAGAATTAGCGTGTGCTTTTTGCAGATTTGGTGTGTGGTTCTGCTGTTTGAGTGTTTCAGAAATTGTGTGGAAAAAGTAAGGATTTTGTGTGTAAGCAGTTGAAAAAAAAAAAAAAAAAACTGCAAGTCTCCTGAGCTATAAAAGAGCAATAATATTTTCCTTCAAACATGCAGAGTGATTGAGCTGATATCCAAGTGCACTAACAAAGTCTAAAACAGTAAAACTAAATTATGACCACTGGTGCAAGATACCCTGGTTATCAATACAAGTTATGTATTTTAAAAAAACAAACAAACATGTAATTAAAACATGTAGAATATGAGCCCTTTACTGCTGTTACATAAATACCTATGGGTCAACACTGCTAATAAATACAGCACTTACAAGGGAGAATTATATAAATAATAAAATAGTTTTTTTTTTCCTCAGATTTAGTTCCACAGCAGTGCATGACGAATTATTAAGTTTCATGTTTAGTCTGTGCATAAAGCGATAAGGATTAGCGAGTTTGCTCATTAAAGGCTTTCCCATAGCGATCTAATATCTTACACTCTTTATGTGCCAAATTCTCCATACGCCCAGTAACTAATCTCACAAAACCAGGCCATTTTCAATCTCTGTGGTATATACATTCACTCAGCACTATACTAGGAACACTAACACTGAGTAGGGGCTCCCTTTTGCTCACAAAACAGTGCACACAAATGCACTACTTAAAAAGCCACTGCTGTCTCAGAAAAGTTTTTTCACTAAATATTTAGCTATTTTTGGCTTGACCCTTTTTTGCGCAGGTGTGTGAGTGTGTGTGTGTGTTTGTGATTTATGAGGACACAAATTTATATAATGACATGGGTATTACACTGGTATTATGACGTAAACATGAAATATGAGGACATTTCATGAGTCCTTATATTTAAAATAGCTTTAAAAACATACTAAACAATGTTTTATTAGCAAAACAAACCTCTGTGTGTGTGCTTGTGTGTGTGTGTGTGTGTGTGTATTTGTTTGTTTGTTTGTTGAGTATCTTGTTTGGCTTTTAAAGTATGCCTCATAGTACGACATAAGAAAATATGAAGAAATATGCAATATGGTGCAGGTGTTGATATTTATATTGTCAAAAAGTAAGATGAATCAATGATCAACAAGATCTTTACAACAGTATAGCAGACTACATAAAATGCATATAAATATTATTTGTCACTTTATATCTCCCACATTTTGTCTTAGTAAGATGATATTAAATGCTTAGTTTTATTATTAAAACACTGTTGTTTTATCTTAACAAACTTAAATTTTGACTCTGCCTGTCTCTTGCTAAATATATTCAATAAACCATTTTCATATCACAGTTCAATTTTAAGCTCTCCAATGTAGCCACTTTTCTGTAGTGGAGGTAGTTGCATCAAGATGATTCATGTGCTGATTCAAGGTTGCTGTTTAGCATTGGTCAGCATTCACGTTCCTCTTAATAGCATAGGTGAAGGACACCTCAGAAGTAGACTACTGTGGACCAAGTACAACGCATGTTTTCCCCTTTTTGTCCTAGAAACCGGAACAGATGACCTTGACAAAAATAGTAGCAAAATGTATACTGCTGTCAGGATAAACCAGACTCAGAGATCAAGGTTAGATTTTTGAACACAAATGTGGGTGTTCATTGGATATCACAGCAGAATAGAGAAAGCAGGTAATACACCTTATACACCGAAAAATATTACAACAATAAAAAATGATGTAACTGTTAAATTTTTGAAAAAGTAATAATAATTTATAATATTTAAAATGTATAGTATAATCAGTGTCACTGATTACATAGTGACAATGTGCAGGTATTGTGTCTAACACAATTCTGTATTTTCAGCCAAGCAGAATTGTGTTTCTGTGCTTATGTCACCAGTGCCTTGTGCATGGTGGAGAACCACAATTTCAGTAAATATGCAAAAAAAAAAAAAAAAAAAAAAGCATTTACAGGTAATTGCACTCTTACTGTCACTAACACAATTTTTAAGTACATCATGATTATTGGTGGGTTTTCACTGCAAATAATAAATAAAAAAAATAATAAAAAAATGTTGCACAATTTTTGTGAAAAGCCACAGCAAATTCAGTCATTTTAGGCAGCAAAATTGCTAAATCGTGGAGGGACTGATAAGGGAACCCATGCCAACATGGGCAAAACATGGAGACCGGAGACCTTCGTGCTGTGAGGTGACAGTGCTACCCACTGAGCCACTGTGCCATCCAGTTTTAAGTATGTGTTCAATTAAAATATCTATTCTCTAATAACAACATTTTAAATAAAATATTTTTATTCACTGTCTGAATTATAAACTCATTAACAGTTTACTGTAATACTGTAAAGAAACACTGTCATCACACATACAGTACCAGAAAGTTCATTCATATTGTATAGGTTATATACACAGTCATGTGAAAAAGAAAGGACACCCTATTGAATTTTATGGTTTTATGTATCAGGACATAATAAAAAATCATCTGGTCCTTAGCAGGTCTTAAAATTAGGTAAATACAACCTCAGATGAACAACAACATATGACATATTACACTGTGTCATTAAATATTCAACAAAAATAAAGCCAAAATGGAAAATCCATGGGTGACAATCTAAGTACACCCTTACTACTTCCATAGAAATGAAGAGGATAAGTAGCAGTCAAACGCTGCTAATCAAATGCCTTTGATTAATTGATCATCAAGTGTGATCACCTCTATAAAAGCAGAAGTTTTGGCAGTTTGCTGGTCTGGAACCTTGAGGTGTATGTTAACACAATGCCAAGGAGGAAAGACATCAACAATGATCTTAGAGAAGCAATTGTTGCTGCCATCAATCTGAGAAGGGTTATACGGCAATTTCCAAACAATTTTAAGTCCATTGTTCTACAGTAAGGAAGATAATTCACAAGTGGAAAACATTCAAGACAGTTGCGAATCTCCCCAGGAGTGGACATCCCAGCAAATTCACCCCAAGGTCAAACCGTGCACTGCTCAGAGAAACTAAGCAAAAAAAAAAAAAAAGAACTACACCTCAGACTCAGTTAACATGTTAAATGTTAAAGTTCATGACAGTACAATTAGAAATATAGCTGACGGACCCAAGCCCGGTGGCACCGCCAACCCGGTGGCTTCAGGGCAACTGTGCATGGCAGGCAATAGGCATTTAAAATGGGTAAACATAAAAGAACTATGTCAAAGTCATTTAAATACACCACATTTGCTGTAGCAGCTGGTGCAAATATGATCACAAACCACAACAGCCACATCCATGAGTTTGTTTAAATTTAGATGAATTTCATGTCATAGAATGTCATAGGTCAATTTCAAATGAGTGCAGAATAACATCCTAATCTGCCATCTCTGTGTTTTTCTCAGACAACCACTATAAAAATTCCAGAGCAAATTACATACTGTTATTTGGACAAATTCAACAGTACTCGAAATGTAATCCAGTCTTAATGTGAATGTTTGTGATTGCTGATGTTGTACTATCCTAACACTTCTCTTCATGTGTTTTTTGACCTCCCTGAGCTATCGTTTGTGCACCAATCTTATGCACCAAAAGCATGCTTTCATTTAATTTCAATATGTATGGTATACGATGAAAAAATAAAATTAATAAATAGAGCCTGCAAATCACAGAACCTGCAAAGACGATTTTAATATCAGTCTCAGATAATAGTAAGGTACATGTCTACATTTTTCTACTCACTTATGCAAGTTTATTTTAAACAGCCACTTTTATAAAATCATGTCAAATTTACTTAAATAGGGGTATTTCATAAATTTGAATTATATCAATAAATAATTAATCTAAAGACATATGTGTTGTATGCATTGTACATGATGTTCGCAAACACAGCACATGACCTTCTGTAACTTCTAGACATGACCATGTCTAGAAAACACACACTCTCCTCTGTAAAAACCCCCCAGAGATGTTAGCCTTGTATGAATCAGTACATGAAAGTGTCAGATCAGAACACGGACTCTGTCCAGTCTGCAGGCTGCAAGTCTTTTTTAAACAGTCAACATAAAATGCAGTCCTCTCAAACAGTCAACACAAAATGCAGTCTATAATCCAGACAGGAGCGACCTCAAAAGAAAGTTTAGCACAGCGTTCTTCAGAGAATAACACAGCCGCTGAAGAGCCTGAACAGGATGGTGTCATGCAGCAGGGGGCGCTGTTGAGGCGGTAGGCGGGTGGCGCTCAGGCAGCACGTGAAGCAGGGCAAAGACACAGCGATCTGTGAAGGAGATGGAGAGCGCGACCAGGACTGAATGCAGGGAAGATCAGCCTGGGAATTCAGGAGAAGAGGTGAGAAACAAACAGCAACTAAAAGATGAAAACAAAACTGGAAAAACTCCGACACGACATGGGTGCACACAAAACAATGAGGCAGGAATCCACACCACATGGCAGAACATGAGACAAGGCTGGAAAACTTGCTTGCACAAAGCACAAACAACGATCTGGCACAAGACAGCACACGAGAGGGGATTAAATAGAAGACTAAGTCTTAATAGATGCCGAACAGGTGGAAAGAGTAAAACAATACGAGGTAATGAATGGAATAACAAGGGGGCGGGGTAAGACGCCACAATGACAGCGAACACATGTGCTCCAGAGGACAACAACAAACACACGACGGACAGGGGAAAAATGGACAGATCAGCCCAGGGACATGACAGTACCCCCCCTCCTAGGAGCGCCCCCTGGCGCCCCAGGGAGAGGCCTACCACGCTTCCGGTAGAAGTCCTTGATCAGCGACCGGTCCAGAATATCCCGAGCCGGAATCCGACTCCTCTCCTCCGGACTGTATCCCTCCCAGTCCACAACATACTGAAAGCCCTGACCCCGACGTCTAACATCCAACAACCTTCTGACAGTAAAGACTGGAGAGCCATCCACTAGATGGGAGGGAGGGGAGGTCGGGACAGAAACAGATGGGTTAAGTCTAGAACGAAACACAGGCTTGACCCGAGAAACATGGAAGACTGGGTGTACCCGACCAAGTGTAGGAGGTAACTTGAGCTTAACCGCCACTGGACTCAACACTTTAGTGATCTGGTATGGCCCAGTGAACCTGGGGGCTAGCTTGTGAGAAATCACCCGGAGAGGTAGGTCCTTGGTAGACAGCCATACCTTCTGACCACATATGTAGCAAGGGGCAGGAGTTCGGTGACAGTCATCCGCCGCTTTGGTTTGTCTGGAAGCCCGGGCCAAGGCCTCCTGAGCCCTCCTCCAGGTGCAACGGCACCGGTGGACGAAGGCTAAGGCAGACGGAACAGTGGCATCGGGCTCCTGTGAGGGGAACAAAGGAGGTTGAAACCCAGTAGAACACTGGAATGGGGACATACCTGTAGAAGCCACCGGCAAAGAGTTGTGGGCGTACTCAATCCAGGATAGCTGCTCCAAGACTCCAAGAGCTCGGATTCTGGGACATCAGGCAGCGGAGAGCTTGTTCCAGATCCTGGTTGGCCCGCTCGGCCTGCCCATTGGTCTTAGGATGAAAACCTGACGACAGACTTGTAGAGGCCCCGATCTGCCGACAGAACTCCTTCCAGAACCGGGAGACAAATTGTGGCCCCCTATCGGAGACCACGTCCAACGGAAGACCATGAATCCAGAAGACGTGATCACCACTTGAGCAGTCTCCCTGTCTGAAGGCAATTTGGGAAGGGGAATGAAATGGGCCGCCTTGGAAAAGCGATCAACTACTGTCAAAACTACAGTGTTGCCCCTTGATGGTGGAAGGCCAGTAATGAAGTCAAGGGCTATATGTGACCAGGGGTGGGAGGGGATGGGCAGAGGATGAAGCAGACCAACAGGTGGCTGGTTAGAACTCTTGTTCTAGGCGCAAACTGAGCAGGCCAACACAAACTGCCTGACATCCTGGGCCATGGATGGCCACCAGAATCGCTGGTGGATGGCGGACAGCGATCTCTGAACTCCCGGATGACAGACCAACTTGGACGAAAGCCCCCACCAGAGGACCTCAGGGTGCAACCCAGCCAGCACAAATAGCCTGCCCTCCGGACACTCCCTTGGCACTTCTCTCTCTCGTACAGCCTCCTCCACTCGCTTCTTGATACCCCAGGAAAGGGGTACCATCTCCCTCGGAACAATGGTATCGGCCGGCGCACCCCCCGCAGGGGCCCCAAAAAGATGAGAGAGTGCATCGGGCTTGATGTTCTTGGACCCAGGGCAATACGAGAGAGTGAAGTTGAACCGGCTGAAGAAGAGTGCCCATCAGGCCTGGTGTGAGCTTAACCTCTTGGCTGAACGGATATATTCCAAGTTTTTATGATCCATCCAGACCAAGAAGGGCTGCGTTGACCCCTCCAACCAGTGACGCCACACGCCCAGAGCAAGCCTGACCGCCAACAGCTCCCGATTCCCTATGTCATAATTCCGTTCTGCTGGGCTCAGGTGGTGAGAGAAGTAGGCACAGGGGTGTACCTTCCCGTCTCTAGGGGACCGCTGAGAAAGGACCGCGCCTACTCCAACCTCAGATGCATCCACCTCTACAATAAACTGCCGTTCAGGATCTGGAAAAGAAAGAACAGGAGCAGAGATGAACCGGGACTTGAGAACATCAAAGACCCCCTGGGCTTTCGAATTCCATTTAAACGGTACCTTGGTAGAGGTGAGAGCAGTCAAGGGTGCAGCCACCTGACTAAAGTTCGTCCAGGGGCTGAACGGAGATGGGACTGGGAAGGAGGGTGGCCGGAATGCCCCACTGCTCCACCATAACACTGTCCATGAAGTTAACACCGGCCCCAGAATCCACTAGAGCAGAGCAGGAGTAATTAGATCCTCTGAATTGGACTGAAACAGGAAGGAGGGTGCGAGAAGAAGGGGAGGAAACAAGGGGAGAAGCGCCCACCAGGATCCCCCTGGCTACTGATGGGCCCTGGCTTTTAACGGGCACTTAATGGCAAAGTCAAGTCAAGTCAAGTCACCTTTATTTATATAGTGCTTTTTACAATGTAGATTGTGTCAAAGCAGCTTTACATTGATAACTGGTACATTATTTGGCTGCACAGCAGCTCTTAAAGAATAGTGTCAATGCAGGCAGATCAAAGCACTGTTGAATATCAAATCTCAAGTGTCCCCAACTAAGCAAGCCAAAGGTGACAGCGGCAAGGAACCCAAACTCCAACAGGTGACATCAGGTGGCAGCCAAGTGGCAAATAGGTGTTAAAATGGAGAAAAAAACCTTGGGAGAAACCAGGCTTAGTCGGGGGGGGGGCCAGTTCTCCTCTGGCCAACAGCGCTTTGTTACAATTCAGGTTGCTATCATAAGTCCGATAGGATCGCAACATTTAAAGTATTTATTTCAGTTCCATCCAGTTGAGGATCGTATTCATTACGCCGGTATGGACGGTTGTTGAGGAACTGTGTCGTGGCTGTCGTGTCGATGAGGCCTTCACAGTGGATGATCTAGTTGACTCAATCTCTGCTGATACTTCAGGGCTGCGTTGTGGTCATGTCAAGGCACAGGTCCTTGGTCTCACCTGGATACGGCCCGGAAACCTCGTGATAAACAGAAAGACTAATATTAGCGTAGATGCCATTCTTCTTCTGATGTAACAAGTACATCAGGTGTTATAGGAAGTGTTCCCGGTTCCGGCTGACCTAATTTATGCAGCCTAATAATCCTTTAATAGATTTGAAAATATAGATTGATAGTGTGTTATGTGTATGCTAGGTTAAAGAGATGCGTTTTTATTCTAGATTTAAACTGACAGAGTGTGTCTGCTTCCCGAACAATGCTAGGAAGATTGTTCCAGAGTTTAGGTGCCAAATAGGAGAAGGATCTACCGACTGCAGTTGATTTTGATATTCTAGGTATTATCAGCTGGCCTGAATTCTGAGATTGCAATAGACGTGAAGGACTATAATGCTTTAAGAGCTCGCTCAGGTACTGGGGAGCTAAACCATTTAGTGCTTTGTAAGTAATTAGCAAGATTTTAAAATCTATATGATGTTTAACAGGAAGCCAATGCAGTGTTGACAGAACTGGGCTAATATGGTCATACTTCCTAGTTCTAGTAAGAACTCTAGCTGCTGCATTTTGTACGAGCTGTAGTTTATTTATCAGGCGAGCAGAACAACCACCCAGTAAAGCGTTACAGTAATCTAGCCTTGAGGTCATGAACGCATGAACTAACTGTTCTGCATTTTTCATTGAGAGCATATATTTTTAAGATGGAAGAATGCGGTTTTACAGATGCTAGTAACATGGCCTTCAAATGAAAGATTGGTATCAAAGAGGACACCCTGATGACGAAGACTTAAAAGAGCAGCCATCAAGTGTTAGACAGTATTGTAGGTTATTATGTGAAGAAGTTTTTGGTCCAAAAATTAGAATCTCTGTTTTTTCTGAATTTAGTAGTAGGAAATTATTGGTCATCCAATTTTTTATATCAGCTATGCATTCCATTAATTTTGTGAATTGGTAAGTTTCATCAGGGTGCAAAGAAATATAGAGCTGAGTATCATCAGTGAAACAGTGAAAACTCACGCCATGCTTCCTAATGATATCTCCCAAGGGTAGCATGTACAGAGTGAAAAGCAACGGTCCTAGTACTGAGCCTTGCGGTACTCCATATTGAACTTGTGATCGATATGACATTTCTTCGTTTACTACTACAAACTGATAGCGGTCAGATAAGTATGATTTGAACCATGACAGTGCAATTCCACTAATGCCAACATAATTTTCGAGTCTATTTAAAAGAATATTGTGATCAATAGTGTCAAATGTAGCACTAAGATCCACTAACACTAATAGAGAGATACAACCATGGTCTGATGATAAGAGCAAATCATTAGTAACTCTAATGAGAGCAGTCTCAGTACTATGGTACGGTCTAAATCCTGACTGGAAATCCTCACAGATACTATTTCTTTCTAAAAAGGAACATAGTTGTGATGATACTGCCTTTTCTAGTATTTTTGACAGAAAAGTGAGATTTGAAATCGGCCTGTAATTGACTAATTCTCTAGGATCAAGTTGTGGTTTTTTAACCCTCTGGGGTCTGAGGATTTTCGGGGCCCTGGAGAAGTTTTGACATGCCCTGACATTTGTGCTTTTTTCAGTTGTTCATAAACATATTAATCACAAAAGTGTCATTACACTGTATTCAGCACAAACTAGGCTACCATAATATGTGAGGAACATGTATGTACATGTTTGTGTTTTTGAAGGAATAACATCTATGTGTGGTTATTGAAAAAACAAAAAAACTTAAGTCACTGAAATAAAGCCAAAAAATATATATTAAATCTGTGTTCACAAGACTTCTGGGTATTGGAGGTTGTAGACTAGAGTTTTTGCTTCAAAATGATGTAAAAATTATCCTGCCTACTCGTTCATATAAAACAATATATTGATTTAGTTTTTGTAAGACACTTTTTGTCAAGAAACACAGTATGCGTGGAGGCATGAATCATCATGAATAATGAGGTAATTCACACCTGAGAAGACAAAAGAATCGCATAAAGACCTCTAATGACCTGCATAATAATGAGGCCTTTCAGTCAGGTAGGCTGTGAAAAAACCCTCTGTGATCATGTCTCAAGCTCATCATGGTGTATATCAAACATACAGAAAAAAACAGCAATACTGTGAAAAATTATTACAATTTAAAATAATGGTATTCTATTATATACTTTAAAATATAATGTATTTCTGTGATGCAAAGCGTCTGAACATTCATGTTACCTCTATGGCATTTCATATAGCCTTTTAGCTTAAAAGCATGCACATTTGGAGAAATATTGATGGATTCTCATATGTTTATGTCAATTTTCTATACAGAGGAGTAATATTTATTCAATATTTATTGTCATCACTATGAACGCTGGATACTGTGTTTTCAATTCATACTTGCAGCCGGAGGGCGCTCTGTGCACATTTAGTCGACAAATTAATCTAAAGAAGAACAGGACATTCCAGGAACTAACGGCATGTCTTCCAGAGGTCTCTAACCATGGCTTTAACATACAGATAAATACTTTTCAAGACAATAAATACACAACTGAGACGATGTATACATGTATTGCCTCAGAATTTGCGTCTGAATAGCGCTTGCTCCGTGGGCGTGGCCGCATTAGTGGATACTGAGCTGAATCATGGACTTCTGACATGTCTCTTTTCATACAGATTACATAAACACAGAATTTTTGTTTTCGATTTGACTTACACGATTTAAAACCTGACATTTCAACATTTCTTTAGACATAAGTCTAATTTTTTTGTGATTAGTATTCACTAAGTTACAGTTCATTTTCTGAGAACTATCAGATTGGACTTCGTTCAGAGGGAGATGACAGATCATGCATCATGTTAGTTTTCTTTATTTTGCAAACAGCACTCTGAGTTTTTACTCTGAGTGTACACAAATAAAAGAAGATATTCCACAGATTAAAATGGTGTATAACTCTTAATTATATGTGCAACATTGACAGAGTATTTTGAGTCTCTTTCACATTGGTAAGAAAAAAACCGAGGTGGTATCGCCGGCGTGACCGCCGACCCGAGGGAGTTAATAAGAGGTTTAATAATAGCCAGCTTAAAAGTTTTTGGTACGTGTCCTAGTGATAAAGATGAATTGACGATATTAAGAAGAGGATCTATGACCTCTGGAAGCATCTCTTTCAATAGCTTAGTCGGTATAGGGTCTAACATACATATTGTTGATTTTGATGATTTAACAAGTTAAGACAGTTCTTCCTCTCCTAAAGCAGTAAATGAATTGAATTTTTCCTCAGGGACACTACAATGCACTATCTGACGCGATACTATAGTAGACGGTTGCGTGGTTATAATTTTTTCTCTAATATTATCAATCTTGCAAGTAAAGAAGTTCATAAAGTCATTACTGCTGTGCTCTTTGGAAACATCAGAAGTTGAAGCTTTATTTCTTGTTAATTTAGTCACTGTATCAAATAAATACTTAGGAATGTGTTTATTTTCTTCTAAAAGATTTGAAAAATAGGCAGATCTAGCAGTTAAGGCCTTTCTGTACTCAATCATTCTCTCCACGAAATGCATAATACTTCTAGTTTTGTTTTCTTCCAGCTACGCTCCATTTTTCTGGCTGCTACTTTTAGGGCCCGAGTGTGCTCATTGTACCATGGCATTGGATTAATTTCCTTAATCTTTTTTAAACGCAAAGGAGCAACTGAGTCTAATGTGCTGGAAAAGACAGAGGCAATAGTTTCTGTTGCAACATCGAGGTCTTCTAAGCTGTCTGGTATGCTAAGGCGATGAAACTGATCAGGAAGATTATTTATAAAGCGATCTTTAGTGGTAGAAATGATGGTTCTACCATATTTATGGCAGGGAGGCAGTTTAGCCGCCTTGACTAAATGTAGTATACACAAGACTAGATGATGATCTGAGATGTCGTCACTCTGCTGCAGAATTTCAACAGCATCAATATCGATTCCATGTGACAATATTAGATCTAAAGTATGATTACGACAATGAGTGGGTCCTGACACGTGTTGTCTAACACCAATAGAGTTTAGAATATCTGCAAATGCGTCTTTTTTATTATCTACATGGATATTAAAACCATCAACAACAAGGACTTTATCTGCAGATAGTACTAACTCCGATAGAAAATCAGCAAATTCTTTGATAAAGTCTGTATGGTGTCCTGGTGGCCTGTATACAGTAGCCAGCACAAATATCAACTTACATAATGTTACGTAAAGTACCATCATTTCGAAGGAATTATATTTGAAAGATTTCTGACTAATACTGTAAATATTACTATAGATTACAGCAACACCTCCCCCTTTGCCTTTCTGATGAGGATTGTGTCGATAATCATAACCTTGAGGGCTAGACTCATTTAAAGTAATGTAATCATCCGGTTTTAGCCAAGTTTCTGTCAAACACAGCACATCTAGATTATTATCTTTGATAATATCATTTACAATAAGTGATTTTGAAGAAAGGGATCAAATATTTAACAACCCAAGTTTTATCATTTGTTTAGCATTATTATCTCTATTTTTTATCTGTTGAACATCAATTCAATTTTTACCATTAAATGGGTTTGGAAGTTTTTTGTTTTTACTAATTCGGGGTACAGACACAGTCTCTATGTGATAATATCTAGGTGTACGAGTTTCTATGTGTTGGGAATTATCTGACTTCTGTAACGTGAGGCAGCTAGCAGACGGTCGGTTTAGCCGGTATGTCTGCTTCCTGACCTGGACCCCAGTTTGTCATGTTTCAGTTCTAAGACTATGTGCCATATTACTAGAGAGAAGAGCAGCACCATCCCGGGAGGGATGAATACCATCTCTTTTCAACAGGTCAGGTCTGCCCCAAAAACTTTTCCAATTGTCTATGAAACCTATATTATTCTGCAGGACACCACTTAGACAGCCAGCCATTGAGTGATGATAATCTGCTAACTATCTCATCACTCCGACGAACAGGAAGGGGGCCAGAGCAAATTACTTCTCCTGACATTGTACTTGCGAGTTCACACACCTCTTTAATGTTAATTTTAGTGATCTCCGCCTGGCGAAGTCGAACATCATTAGTGCCGACGTGAATAATAATTTTAGAGTATTTACGATTAGCATTAGCCAGCACTTTTAAATTTGCTTTGATGTCAGGTGCTCTGGCTCCTGGCAAACATGTGACTATGGTGGCTGGTGTCTCTATTTTCACGTTCCGTGTAATAGAATCGCCAATAACTAGGGCACTTTCAACAGGATTCTCAGTGGGTGTTTCACTGAGTGGGGAGAACCTGTTTAATGTTCTTATTGGAACGGAAGAGTGGTGTTTTCCGCAGCTAGGCCTCCTCACCGTTACCCAAGTGCCCTGCTGCACGGGCTATACAGCTGGAACCGAACAACGTACAGAGTTCACTAAGCTAGTCGCATCCAAAACAGTATCTGAAGCCCTTGCATTCTCACTATCCTCGATTAAAGTTTGGATGCGTGTCTCTAATTCTGAGATTCTCTCTGTCAGCCTGACTATTTCCCTAAATTTATGACATGTAAATCCCTCGTCGCTGACAGAGAGAGCTATGCTGAACATGTGGCAAATGGAACAGGATATAACACTGGGAGAGGATGACATGACTCACAGTGTTTGTAGACTGATCCGAGTTACCACAGCTGTTTGATGAACGCGTTGAAAAAGGAGCACGCGAGAGACTGATGACAAGTTAACAAGCTAGCGCTGCAAACGCGTTGTAACAGCGATTTAGATTCAAAGATTACAAGCTAGCGACGTCAGATTAGTGTGGTAGGCAATATTACATATAAGGTAATAATAAAATAAGCAACAATGAATAAAAGTAAGAGATTCAAAACAAAGCTATACGGAGTTACAGACGCAAACCAATCTGAGCAGCGAGGCAGTAGAAGCATAGGCCTCTAGCAAGTCATTCCTGTTTTTGCTGTGGAGTGAGACGCAGGAGCCCCAGCTGCATTGGTTCAGGATCAGCTGGAGAGGGCAAAGGCGGAACCGGAGTGGTGTCACTAGCGAGCTCTCCCAACCTCCAGGAGGAGCGAACAGCCAAGCGCTGATGCCGAAAACGAAGGCGACTCTCCACACGGAGAGCTAAGTCAACAAGGTCGTCGAAGCCACTTGGGATCTCGTGGGTAGCAATCTCAACTTCGATCTCCTCATTAAGTCCAGCACGAAACACAGCTCTGCATGATGCCGTGTTCCAGTCACAGGAGGCTGCTAACGTCTTGAATTCAATTGAGAACTCAGTCACTGAACGTTTTCCTTGATGTAGCTGTGCCAGCTGGGCTACTGCTTCCTCACCCCGGGCAGACCGGTCAAACAGCTTGATCATCTCATTACGGAACCCCTCAAAGGAAGCGCAAAAAGGAGCATGAGCCTCCCAGACCGATGTTCCCCAGTCACGGGCCTTTCCTGTGAGCAGGGTTAATACATATGCAACCTTGATCTGTTCATCTGCATACTGACAAGGCTGTAGGGCAAAAACCAGAGAGCATTGAGCCAAAAACGCACGACAAGAGTTAGGGTTACCATCATAAGGCGGCGGGTTGTTAGCATTAGGTTCTTGCTCTTGACGAGGAGAAGAAAAGCTGGTAGTGGCATCTATTCTGTTAGCTGAAGTCTCCCTGCGAAGCTCCTGGAGTTGGACACTTAGATCAGCCAACTGAGATGTTAGAAACTCAACCTCTTGAGATGTGGTCGTTAGCTGGGAGGCATGCTGGCCCAAGAGGATGCCCTGCTGAGTGACTGCTGATCTGAGAGGATCTGCGCCTGCTGAGTCCATAATTGGCCAGATCGTTCTGTCAGATCAGAACACGGACTCAGTCTGCAGGCTCTCAAAAAGTTTATTTTAAAGTCTTTTTCAAACAGTCAACACAAAAGGCAGTCTTCTCAAACAGTCAACACAAAATGCAGTCCTCTCAAACAGTCTATAATGCAGTCTATAATCCAGACAGAAGCGACCTCAAAAGAAAGTTTAGCACAGCGTTCTTCAGAGAATAACACAGCCGCTGAAGAGCCTGAACAGGACAGTGTCATGCAGCAGGGGGCGCTGTTGAGGCAGTAGGCGGGTGGCACTCAGGCAGCACGTGAAGCAGGGCAAAGACACAGCGATCCGTGAAGGAGATGGAGAGCGCGACCAGGACTGAATGCAGGGAAGATCAGCCTGGGAATTCAGGAGAAGAGGTGAAAAACAAACAGCAACTAAAAGACGAAAACAAAACTGGAAAAACTCCGACACAACATGAGTGCACACAAAACAATGAGGCAGGAATCCACACGACACGGCAGAACATGAGACAAGGCTGGAAAACTTGCTTGCACAAAGCACAAACAACGATCTGGCACAAGACAGCACACGAGAGGGGATTAAATAGAAGACTAAGACTTAATAGATGCCGAACAGGTGGAAAGAGTGAAACAATAACGAGGTAATGAATGGAATAACAAGGGGGCGGGGTAAGACACCACAATGACAGGGAACACATGTGCTCCAGACAACAACAACAAACAGACAACAGACAGGGGAAAAACGGACAGATCAGCACAGGGACATGACAGTAAGGGGCAGAGAGAGAGAGAGAGAGAGAGAGAGAGAGAGAGAGACTTTTGACTTTAAAAAACACTTTAATACCAAAAATTAAAAAGTTTTTTTTTTTTTTTTTTCCCATAGAAGCAGCATATAAAGGTAATTAAGTTACACATTTCAGACCTTCACATTATCACTAAAGGAAAAAAAACAAACTAAAATAAATATTTCAAATTTCCATTACAGTCAACATCACAAATACATTGATTCACACCCCATTTATATTTAAAAGTTTCAACGTCATTAACTAGTTTGTAATAAGTGTATTCAATTTTTAAACGTGATCTTACTAAACCCCTGAGGATTGAAACAACTTCACATGACTCATTACCAGACAATTTTTCTCTCCGTGATAACCAAATGGCCATTTTAACTTGTCCAAATAAGAAATTCAATAAAACATGAGACTCCTTTTTACTTATTTTGTATTCAGGCCCATATATAAAACGCATAGGTGAAAAATTACTCCCAGGTTCTGGCACCACCCATCCATTGTTGAAAACAACAGTTGTAATCTAGCACAATTTAAAAATAAATGAAAAACTGTTTCTTGTATTCCACAGAAAGGGCATCCCTCCCTCACCTGCGAATCAAGACGTGCTCTGTGTCTGTTAGTAGCTATTACACCATGCACTAACCTCCACTGAAGATCTCCAGTTCTTTTTTCAATAGGAGGTTTGTACAAGGTCCTCCAGCTGCCCTTGGGGGAAGCACCTAATCCAAACACCTCTTGTCATTTAGACTCCTTTACATTTGTGAGAGCATGAAGATGCAGTATCTTGACACACAATGTGTACAGTGATTTTTTTCCTGTATTGCTGAAGACTTCTAACTGAGGCGTCTTAAAAGATAATAGTCCACCTTCAGTTTCTTCCCAGCTTTCAGTCTCAGCTGTAATTTCCAATTCTGGAAAATCAAATGTGTCCATCTCTCCATTATAGGATTCTAAGGAAAGTCTATAACTCTGTGGCAAAAACTCAGCTATCGGAGTCAAAATTTTCTTTGCCACACAAATTAATCTTATGCCCAGTTTTCCAGCAAAAATTTCAGCTGATAACCATTCACTTTCAGGTATCAAGTGTCCTATTTTTGTGATTTTTGCCGCCCACAGACTTTTCCTGAGTGATGCATCTTTAAAAATGTCCAGATTCAGTGCAGAGTTAAAAAGCAATGGCTCTTCCCTCTGCCACAAACTTTGTGCATTATTTGACTCTCTGGAAAAACTGAAGAGTGTCCATGTTTTTAAAAGTGATCTATAAAATGATGTTAGTCATGCAAATCCAACTTGTTTATCTCCATCAGGAACAGGTGCAGCAGGGCCTGTTGGAGAAAGTACATTCCCTCTTAACAACATATAGTTGTTAAGAGAGAAACACTCTAAAATCCAAGGAAATCTTCATCCTCGTCTGAGGTCTCATGGAAAAGTTCCCGGAGGTTCTCCTGAGTGCGGTCTTCCATTTCTTTTGCAGTAGAAAAACAAGGTTTCATATTGCATACATGCACAGTGCGGACGTCTTCTCCTGTGGTTTTCAGCGCAACTTGATAGTTGAGAGGCCCCAACTGTTGAATTATGCGATATGGTCCCTTCCATTTTGGCGCCAGCTTAGCACTAAAATTGCGTTTTGAACTGGATTGAGGGATGTTTCTAACCCATATGCGATCTTTCTCCTGGAAGGAGACATCCCTTCTGTTTTTGTTATAACTTCTCAATTGCCTTGTTTGAGCTCTTTTGCAGTTTCCCTCTGCCTTTCTTTGTAGCTGAGACAACTGATGAACAACATCATACGAAGGACCAGAGGGTGAAAGGTTGTGTCCATGCAACAATTTGTCCACCGGACTCTTAAGTTTTCTGCCCAGATGGAGCTCAGCGGGTGTCATTCCAATCATTTCCTGAACAGCAGTATTGAGGGCAAAACGAAACTCAATGGCTCTTCCCTCTGCCACAAACTTTGTGCATTATTTGACTCTCTGGAAAAACTGAAGAGTGTCCATGTTTTTAAAAGTGATCTATAAAATGATGTTAGTCCTGCAAAATCCAACTTGTTTATTTCCATCAGGAACAGGTGGCGATCTAGTGCCATGTTGCTTGCTTTCCTCAATAAGGTACACGCTATCCCAGCCCAGCTCACATCCTTCCCGTAGAGGATTCTCTGAGCCACTTGAAGTCCGAAGGTCTTTACTCTAGATATGATATCCACTAGGCCTTGTCCTCCTTCCTGTCTGTGCAGATACAGCACTGGTGGCTTTAACCAATGCTGGCCCGACCAGAAAAAATCCACCAGACATCTCTGAATTTGTCTCACAAGGTGTTCTGGTGGTTCAAGGATCATCATTCTGTGCCAAAGGAAAGAGGCTACGAGGTTATTACATATCAGCACCCTTCTCCTGTAGGACAGCTGGGGCAGCAACCATTTCCAGTGAGACACCCGCACATGTACTTTCTCCAACAGGCCCTCCCAATTTTGCTTTCTGTATTCTTTTGTCCCCCAAAAACCTGCCCTTCCCCATTGTAAACCACCAGGAAGTGTTGGACTTTTAACAACTTGGCCACACCACACAGCATCGCTTTTGGACCAGTTAACTTTGGCTGACAATGCGCTTTACCACATCAACATCATCATCTCCTCTGATTAAAACTGTAACATCATCTGCATATGCAGATAATTTGACAAATTGCTGAGAGTTTAAAAAATTAATCTGTAAACATGTAAGCTCTTTTCTTAGTTTACATAACAAAGGTTCAATAATTATACTATAAAGTTGGCCCGAAAGGGGACAACCCTGTCTAATTCCCCTCTGAACTTTCACAGGAATACTTAGGCCACCGGCCATTTTTATCATACATGTGGCTTCAATGTACAATAACTTTATCATTGAAATAAAATTATCACCAAAACCAAAGGCCTTCAGAGCATCAAAGAGAAAAATGTGATCCACCCGATTAAAAGCCTTCTCTTGATCTAATGATAAAAACGTCTCAGGTTACGTATGTAACCATGGTTCCCTGAGAACAGGGAACGAGACTCTGCATTTGAAAACGCTATGGGGGAATGCCTCCGCTTGAACCGGTGTCTGAAAACAATATTAACTCACGACAATACTATTGGCCGGCGACAGCCTATGACGTCATCATAGCACGACCCGGAAGTATATAAGGAGCACCTAGAGAACCAATCAGTATCTTTTCATCTGAAGGGACTGTTCAGCAGGCAGCCCCAATGCATGGCTAGGAAACGCAGAGTCTTGTTCCCTGTTCTCAGGCGTGAAAACGCTATGGGGAACGATATACCCACACCGCCATGCTGAGGGGAGTGCATGCCACAAATGGCTAGACAAACGTCAGAACTAGCAGCTTTAACTGAAGTGCCAGAACCACTCCCCCTATGGGTCATCCATAGGCTGTCAGTGACAGCATTCCCTATGGCCAACAGCCCAAGCTAAAAGCCTCAAAGAGGCCTTCCGCAGAAGGCCTACCAAGGCCGCTCAAAGGCTTCTGGAACCAAGCTTCTTTTCAAAGAAAGAGGGTACCTTTGAGGGAATGTGGCCAGGGGGCCCGAGGGAACCCCTAGCCAGTCACTTGTCAGGGGAACACACTCGACCCTGATTGCCTCCAGGGAGGCCGACCTGGTCTACTTTTACAAAAACCTAGTCTTGGCCAACAACCTGTCTGATCACAGAGTCTCAAATCACATTCTTCAGAGAAGATATCCAGTAAGAGTGACTGCAAAGAGGCAGTAACCAACTCAGACCAGAGCGTAGAGACGGGCATCCCGGAGAGCAGGACTCAGCTTAGCGCTTTTTACCCTTACAAATGAGGGGAGTAACACTCTGCTCAATCCTAGGATATACTCAGCGCGTGATTATTTGCACTGAGAAGGCTGTGCACTCTAAAGGAATCTCTAACGGTGGTGGGCCCAAAAAAACAAAACAATTCATAATTAATATTTCGATAAATTGTTTTTAATTAAACTTGTTCAGGCACCAGGAAAGTATAGGCCTGCCAAAAAAAACCAAAAAAAAACCAGGATAGCTTCAAATAACCACCTGTTACGTTCAATAAACTCAAAAAGAGTCTTTTGTCTCTTTTTTTTTTCCACTCAAATTTTTACTTAACACAAATGATTTACGCAACATGACACAAAAAAAAAACTGACAAAACTAGTTTGATATAACACCAAATAATCAAAAACACAATCACAATCAAATAAAACAAAAACAACAACAAAATATATATATAAATGATCAGATAAAAAAACAAAACAAAGAACAGATGAACAATTTCAGACCCCGCTACTTATTTTCTCTTTGTTCTTGGTTTACATTTAGATACATGCTGCAGATACGTCACAGTTCATTAACAGGGCTTTCGCAACAGTAGATTCACATGTCCGTTTTTAAACCCAAATTTGTCCATGTAAGAAAAACAATGAATAAGTAGTTCGTAGGAGTAAGGGGAATAAACAAAACAAAATAAATATATACAATCAGACTCGATAAACTAGAAAAACTCCAATAAATGAACATATCGAAAGTGCGTGTTGGAATAGTTTGTGTATGTGTGCGTGTGTGTGTGTGGGTGTGTCGGAGAGCATGTGTGCTAGATTGTTTGTGGGAGAGAATGGCTTTGCGTCACTGACCCAAGTGCAGCAGATCACAGGGCTTATGAAGAGTGTCTAGGGACCGTAGTGGACTCAACGATGATCCTTTTTACGACCGGCTTTCCTATTTGGACGGCTGAGCGATGCTTGAACGTGAAGGTAACTTTGCGCCAGTTCACAAGCTCAATGCAGCAGGTCTGGAAGCGTCAGGCCAACACGAACACGAGCCACACTTCACACGGTAACTCCAACTCAACTTCTCTCCCACCACTCTCAACTCTGTTCACTTGTGACATCTCTCTCCCTCCGGTGTGTAAGCCTCACCCTTATATTTGCTTCCCCCATTAATTGATATGCAACGCCTCCCTTTAACGTCATGGAGTTGTGCAATGAAAGTGAAAGTTTCCATTCTGCCACACTCTCCTCTCCTTGAGAAGACAACATATAGTTGTTAAGAGGGAAACACTCTAAAATCCAAGGAAATCTTCATCCTCGTCTGAGGTCTCATGGAAAAGTTCCCGGAGGTTCTCCTGAGTACGGTCTTCCATTTCTTTTGCAGTAGAAAAACAAGGTTTCATATTGCATACATGCACAGTGCGGACGTCTTCTCCTGTGGTTTTCAGCGCAACTTGATAGTTGAGAGGCCCCAACTGTTGAATTATGCGATATGGTCCCTTCCATTTTGGTGCCAGCTTAGCACTAAAATTGCGTTTTGAACTGGATTGAGGGAAGTTTCTAACCCATATGCGATCTTTCTCCTGGAAAGAGACATCCCTTCTGTTTTTGTTATAACTTCTCAATTGCCTTGTTTGAGCTCTTTTGCAGTTTTCCTCAGCCTTTTTTTGTAGCTGAGACAACTGATGAACAACATCATACGAAGGACCAGAGGGTGAAAGGTTGTGTCCATGCAACAATTTGTCCACCGGACTCTGAAGTTTCCTGCCCAGATGGAGCTCAGTGGGTGTCATTCCAATCGTTTCCTGAACAGCAGTATTGAGTGCAAAACGAAACTCGGGAAGGTAGAGGTCCCAACCTTTATGATTATCTTCTACGAAGGAAGCTATCATACATTTCAGAGTACGGTTGACTCTTTCTGTCATATTCATTTGCGGATGGTAAGCAGTGGTTAATTTGTGTGTTACATTCCACTTCGCACACAATTCAGTGAATACTGCAGAGACAAATTTGGTTCCTCTGTCAGACAGGATGTAATCAGGCACACCCCAACGAGTCAGCACTTCTCTCCGCCAGATTTCAGCAATAGTCTGAGCTGTGGCTTGCCGCATGGGAAATAGCTCGACCCATCGAGAAAAATAGTCAACAAAGACGAGTAAGTACTCATGTTGTTTGGTGCTTTTTGGCAGTGGGCCCATTACATCTACTCCCAGCATTTCATTGGGTTGTGATGTATTAATTGGTTGAAGTTTTCTTGCCAGTTTTTTGTTGTCACTATTAAGAGTTTGACACTTTACACACCTCTTAACATGTTTTTTTGACATCCATCCACATCCCAGACCAGTAGGAAACGTCTTGTACTCTTTTATACGTCTTGAAAATTCCAAGATGTCCACTCATGGGATTGGAATGGTAGTATTGGAGAATTTTGGGTACAAGGCTGCTGGGAATGACAACATGATAATGGACTTGGCCATTGGTCAGATGAGTGGTGTAATACAATTTGTCTTCCAATACTTTTTATTGTTCCTTCTCTGTGAGTTCGTTCTTTGCTAATGGCTGAAATATTTTTCCAATTTCAGGATCCCGACATTGTTCTTCCCAGATGCTTTCAGGGGTGATTGGGAACTCTGACTCCTCTTTCTGACTGGTGTACACACTACATCCAGGTAGGTGGTACATTCGTGAAAGAGCATCAGGTGCTACATTCAACTTCCCTTTCCTGTACTCCGTCACAAATTCATATATTTGTAGTCAAAGAGCCCATCTGATGAGTCGACTGGTTGTTTTTGTGGAACTCCCATTGCAACGAGGAATGGTCGGTGATTACTGTGAACAGTTGAGGTTCTAAGTAATGCTGCCATTTATCCAGAGCCCACACCACTGCAAGACATTCCTTTTCTGTGTTTGTCTCAGCTTTATTTAGAGTCCTACTGGCGTAAGCGATCACTTTCTCTCCACCTTGTTCTGTTAACACAGCACCCAAGCCGGTGTCGCTTGCATCAGTGTACACTGTAAAGGGTAGCTGGAGATTAGGGTGTCCAAGGATAGGTGGTGATGTAAGGCATGCTTTCAAATACTCAAAAGCTTGTTGGCATTTTTACGTCCACTGAAATTATTGTCCTTTCTTTTTTAGGGTGTTGAGAGGCTCAGCGATCCTGGAAAAGTCTGGCACGAATCGATGGTACCATCCAGCCAATACTAGGAAGCGCTGGACTTCTTTAAGGTTACGTGGAACTGGATAGGTGTGGATTGCGTCCACCTTGCTTGGATCAGCGGTAATCCCCTGTCCGTTCACTAATTGACCAAGGAAGTTGATCTCCTGAAGACAAAACTTGCATTTTTTTAGGTTTAATGTCAACCCAGCTGTATGCAACTGTTGAAGAATGGTCTGGATGTCAAGGAAATGCTGGGTCATAGGTGGTGAGTAAACGATGATATCGTCAATATAGACGAAACATAGGGTTCCAAGCAATTCTCTCAGGACTATCTCCATCAGCCTTTGAAAGATTGCTGGGTCATTTTTCAGACCAAAAGGCATAACATTGAAATGGTACAGCCCCCCTGATGTAATGAAGGCGGTCTTCGGCTTGCTCTCAGGTTCCATGGGTACCTGCCAATAACCGCTGTTAAGGTCTAGAGTTGAAAAAACGGCTGCACCAGAAAGCAACTCCAGGATCTCTGTGATGTTAGGAATTGGATATGCATTACTCTCGGTGAGGGCATTGACCTTTCTATAGTCAACACAGAACCTGAGACTTCCGTCTTTCTTGGGGACCAAGACAACTGGCGATACCCATGCTGAATAAGAGGGTTCTATGATGCCAGCTTTTAACATTTCTTCAATCTGTTCCTTTACTATGGCTTGCTTTGCAGGTGTGAGCCGATAGGGCCGTTGTTCAATGGGTACCAGATGACGAGTGTACAGGCGGTGCTGAAGAACAGTCGTACGTCCGGGTCAGCGGGTACACACCGTTTGATGGGACTCCAAGAGGTGATGTAGCTGAACTTCATTATTGTGAGATAAAGTCGCTTCTTTTAATGCACTGTCAATTAAGACTTGATCCTCTGTAGCGGTAGGGTCTGCATCTCGAGATGCCCATAGAGGTTGTGAAGGAGGAACAGTACTTAGTAAGGAAAGATTTTGTTTGGAACTCTTAGATTTCTTTGGTTTTCGTTGGCATGGAACTCTACTTGCAGGTATACTTGCTTGTCCCAGTTGGAAGTAGTATTCCTCCCCAGGAGCACAGTTGAGGGAGTACTTCCTGTCTGCGACATTAAGTTGGAGGCCACCTTGCCGTTTGCTAGATATAGAGGCCCTAAGGTCCAGAAATGGAGACTCTCTTGAGGGGTAAGATCCTTCCATAAACTCTCATGTATAAGAGTATAGCTAGCTGCAGTGTCCACAATAGCTTTACCTTTCCAGGTGCCAATGGTGATAAGGACTACTAGCTGTTGGGGTACTGTGAACTGTTTGTAGTCAATAACCTGGTTTGTTTTCAGACTGGAGGTGATAGGTGATGCAGTTGTGGCTGAGACAGTGCTGTGGGAGGGTAACCCACCCTGTTTTGGATTTTGGGGAGGTCGTTTGTTGTGAGAGGGTTGAGGCTGATGAGATGGCTGACTTGAAAGAGATGTGAAATAAGGACAGCTCCCTGGGGAATGGTGTCCTTTACACCAGTGGTTCTCAACCACATTCCTGGAGGCCCACCAACACTGCACATTTTGCATGTCTCCTTTGTCTGACACACCCATTTTAGATCTTTGAGTCACTACTAATGAGCTGATAACCCTAATCAGGTGTGTTTAATTAAGGAGACATGCAAAATGTGCAGTGTTGGTGGGCCTCCAGGAATGTGGTTGAGAAACACTGCTTTACACCACCAGCACTGAACTTAGGACTTGTCCATAGAGCGATTAACAGGTGGTCGTAGTGCCATAGACTGTTGTTTAGGGTGTATGCCTCCATCATACCTGAATTGCTGCTCATAGTCCTTTTCTAACTGATGACCTAACTTCACCAATTCTTCCACTGTAGACACCCGACTGCAGAGCTGACTGGCAAGGTGAGGCTTAATATTTTTTTAACCCTCTGAGGATTTTTGGGGCCCTGGAGAAGTTGACATGCCCTGACATTTGTGCTTTTTTCAGTTGTTCATAAACATATTAATGGAAAAAGTGTCATTACACTGTATTCAGCACGAACTTGGCTACCGTAATATGTGAGGAACATATATGTACATGTTAGTATTTTTGAAGGAATAATGTTTATGCGTGGTTATTGAAAAAACAAAAAACTTAAGTCACTGAAATAAGGCCATAAAACTAATATTATATATGTGTTCACAAGACTTCTGGGTATTGGAGGTTGTAGACTAGAGTTTTTGCTTCAAAATGATGTAAAAATTATCCTGCCTATTCGTTCATATAAAACAATATATTAATTTAAATTTTGTAAAACACTTTTTTTCAAGAAACACAGTATGCATGGAGGCGTGAATCTTCATGAATAATGCTGTGATTCACACCTGAGAAGACAAAGACATGCATAATGACCTGCATAATGACCCACATAATGAGCCCTTTCAGTCAGGTAGGCTATGTGAAAAAACCCTCTGTGAACATGCTGATAAAAGTATTAACGTAAATATAATGTCCACTCTTGACAAAAAAAAACAAAACATGATTTTTGTGATCTCATGCATGCACATATTGTTGCACATCATGTGAGTAAAATTTTGTATAGGCCTATTATAGTTTAAAATTACAGTACCAGTCAAAAGATTGGACGCATTAGTATTATGTTTTTAAAAGGAGTCTCAAGTCTCTAGCCAAATAATGGTTTTCTATTTTAATATACTTTGTTAACGTGCAGTTGACAAACTATACATCATTAAAAATATCTAATACTCAAGCTTCACATTTTGACCTCTGTTTTACTCTTATAGTGACCGTAATTTACTAATAGCCTATGCGTCAGAAGTTATGAATATGAAAAACAGAGTCGTTACCTTTGACAAAACAACATCCATCAGGGCTTTTAGCTTAAAAGCATGCACATTTGGAGAAATATTGATGGATTCTCATATGTTTATGTCAATTTTCTATACAGAGTAATATAAAATATTTAATCAATATTTATTGTCATCACTATGAGCGCTGGATACTGTGTTTTCAATTCATACTTGCAGCCGGAGGGCGCTCTGTGCACATTTAGTCCACAAATGTCTCAGTGAAGAACAGACATACTATGTGACATTCCAGGAACTAACAACAAAGGCTTCCAGAGATCGCTAACCATGGCTATAACATGCAGATAAACACTTTTAAAGATAATAAATACACGATTGCGACGATATATACATGTACTGCCTCAGAATTTGCGTCTGAATAGCGCTCGCTCTGTGGGCATGGCCACATTAGCGGATAATGAGCTGAATCACGGACGTCTGACCTGGCTCTCTTTTCATTCAGATTACATAAACAGAGAATATTTGTTTTCGATTTGACTTACACGATTTAAAACCTGACATTTCAACGTCTCTTTAGACATAAGTCTCATTTTTTTGTGATTAGTATTCACTAAGTTACAGTTCATTTTCTGAGAACTATCAGACTGGACTTCGTTCAGAGGGAGACGACAGATCACGCATCATGTTAGTTTTCTTTATTTTGCAAAAAGCACAACATTGTTTTTACTCTGAGTGTACACAAATAAAAGAAGATATTTCACAAATTAAAATGATGTATAACTCTTAATTGTATGTGCAAAATTGACAGAGTATTTTGAGTCTCTTTCATACTGATAAGAAAACAGCAAGGTGGTATTGCTGGCGCGACCAGTCGACCCCTGAGTGTTAAAATCATTCTTACAATTTCGCATTCTTATAATGTCCTCTTCTATCTCTTGCACAATGCTCGGTAGGAGAAAGGAAAATCTCTGATAGGTTCTTGTTCTCCTAGTCCTGACTCGCTCTGCCAACTCATCCTCATAGTCCTCTGAAAGAAAAGCAGAGAGGAAAGCTGCTTCGAATTCAGTCCAGGAGAAAATGGAAGAGCAAGCGACTTCCCACCAGTTACTTGCAGTCCCATGTAAGACTGTGCGAAAAGTAGTCAGAAGATCCACATCCGACAAAGGGTGTAATGCCAAAAAGTCCTGACATCGAGTCAAATAACTTAAAGGGTCTGCATCAACGGATGGCCTTCCAAATGTGGGGAATGTTAGCCAAAGATGGTCACTTTTTGCTGCCGTAGCAGTGGAAGATGTGGTTGCGTGTACTTCTGGGCTGGGTGGTGAGGAAAGGGAAACTGGTGTCGATAAGGATACCTCTTTTGGTTGATCCGTCATCTCTTTTCTTTCCATTTCAAATTGTTTTGTGAAGTCTGATTGGAATTTTTGAGAGTTATTGCTAAGCTCCTCCATTTGTTTTTTACATTTATGGAGTTCTTTGTTGAGTTCATCTTGACTAGTCTGCAGGTTCTTGCGCATGACTTTAAGATCCTTCTGAATTTCTACCTGAAGCTGTTCAACCAAGAAACGTACCTCAGGTACAAGGGCAGTCTTCACATTTGTCAGTTCATCTGCAATCATAAGTTTGGGAGCTTTGATCCATTGATCCATCTCACTTTCCATGTGTTGTTTGTTATCAGCGATGCACTTGAGTAACTGTTACTGGTTGTCCTCCATCTTAGTTACCATATTGGAAATGTGTGTTGTATGTTGAGAAGACTTGTCCTTTACCTCCTCAAGTTGAATAATTGCACTCTCCTGTTTCTGGCTAGACTCCTTTAAGGAGTCCAAATCTCCTTTTACTTGTTGGGTAAGTTGTTGAATTCCTCTGCCAGGTGTGGGAAGTTCACAAGGCAAATCCTGCAAATCTTGCTGTCCCACAGAAGATGGAGGAAAAGATCCAGGTGATGAGCAAAGCTGCATATGGTCTGCACTGGGAGGTTCCCAGGTGAGGGTTTGTACTAGAGTGCTAACCGTCAAAGGGGAAGTGGCAAACCGCACACTGGTTCCAGTGGGGCCAGTTTGGGGCATAATGGGGGTGTAAGGGAAGGGGGTGATGGGGGCTGTTGATGTCCACATGGGAGTTTCCACTTCAGGGACATCAATATCCACACAAATGGATGGAGATGGAGAAGGTGTGGAGGTCATGTTGATGTAAGTGTGAACTATGTGTAAAATAAAAATCAGTAAATGGGTCTGTGTTTTTCTTTTTTCCTTTTTTGGGGCAAAATAACAAACCGGTGCAAAATAAACTACAATGTTCAAAAGGAGCAAAATAATAAACTACAAGGTTCAATAACCACGCATAAACGTTATTCCTTCAAAAACACAAACATGTACATACATGTTCCTCACATATTATGGTAGCCTAGTTTGTGCTGAATACAATGTAATGACACTTTTTCCATTAATATGTTTATGAACAACAGAAAAAAGTACAAATGTCAGGGCATGTCAAAACTTCTCCAGGGCCCCGAAAATCCTCAGACCCCAGAGGGTTAAGCAAGAGTACAAACTCACACCATCATGCTCTGAAGGAGGCCCAAACAGGGCCTGCGACTCCAGAAAGACACGTGGCGTCAGCTAGTGGCAGTGTCTAAGCCCTAAGGGAGCCAAATCTGAGAACCAAACCATCCAGTGAGGTTAACTAGTTTAGCTCAACCTGAGCTTAATTTTATCCACACATTCCACCAGGCAATGTACTCAGTTGAGTGTTAAAAAAATCAGTCAAAAGAAGGAGATGAGACAAAAATCTTCCACAGCTCTATTTTCCCACCCCACTGTCTGCTTTTGTCATGGAGGGATGGGAATTTTCAGTTTTCAGGTGACAGCATCAGTTTGCACACTTCAGTCGGTCACACGAAAGAATGAAGTTGTTGATTGGTCATCAAATAGGGTCAAACATAGTATCAGTTAAGGAGGGAATCAAACCACAATAATGTAGTTAGTAGGGTAGAGTCTAAACAATAAAAATATTGCAAAATATAAGAGAAATACAGAAACACCTGTTCGCCATAATTTTCCAAAACTATGCGTGACCGTACGGTTGATATGTCTGTAAAGGGTGAACATAGCCAGATGGTAGGAACTGAAGTGTGACAATAGGGTCATCTAAGAGTGGATTATGAGGATGTCCATGTGGATATATTTTTTTTTTTTCCTCAAGCAGACATCATAAAAACCTAATGGAATTTAAAATACAATTTCATAAATGTTACTCACACATACATTTATACAGTATTTTATTTTGCCTATAGTGGAAAGGAACTGATTGGGTAATGAAAAGTGAGTGTTGCATACATACAAAGACACTTTACTATCCCATGAGGCCTTGAAAGAGGACTTGTAAATTGCATGGAAGCAACACAATTTACATTGAAATGCCAAAATGGCAGATATAGTATGTCTGGATTGTATTCATATAGAACAGGGGTGGGCAAACTCGGTTCTGGAGGGTCACTGCCCTGCAGAGTTCAGCTCCAACCCTAATCAAACACACCTGAACCAGCTAATCAATGCCTTCAGGATTACTAGAAAACTACAGGCAGGTGTTTTATCAGGGTTGAAGCTAAATTATGCAGGACAGTGGCCCTCCAAGACTGAGTTTGCCCACCCCTGATATAGAACATATACTTTTTTATATTAATGGCGAACTAAATTCTTCTTCAAATGTAGTACTTTGACAGTGATTTTGCAAGTTCTTAGAGAAAACCATTTTGCAAATATTGGTAATTCATTTCACAACGTGTGAAATCAAGCAAGTGTAGCTAGTATTTGCATTCACACTCTTACATATGGTATGATCTAGGTCTAATGCCTGTTTCACACCGCAAGCTTCAGCAGAGCATAAGAAAGTAACACATGTATAAAAGCACTCTGAGATGGTTGGTTGTACCTGTCAACCAAACCAAAAAATTAGAAAAACTCTGGTTTGAACATTCAGGAGCTCAAGTAAAATGACTAAAAAAAGTATTTATGGACGATAAATAGACTTAGATATTTTATAAAACTTGCAGTATTCCTGTTGTGAAAAATGTTCCTGTTGTGTAAAATGCTTTAAATTGCCATATTGTCTGAATTTATTGAATGTATTGAAACGGTTATGAATTAAAATCACTGAAAATGGCCTAGATATTATATTGACCACCACAATACAATATGTAATGTATTATTTATTTCTAAACACCTTTTTTTTTTTTTTTTTTTTTTTTTTAATAATTTCATGTGGAGCCTGATAATTATGGAAGGTATCTAAGACATACTAACACTGTTACAGGTATGTTTATTATTTAGAAAAGCCCATAAAATAGTACCGCAAATGTAAAGTAAGATTTACCATAAACTGACATCTCAACCGTACGGTGGAGTTTTATATCTTTTAGATAAAAACATAAATTGACAAAAAACTGCTTGAGGTCATTTTTTATATGTTCAATAATAAGAATTTTATGAAAAATAATTTTTTCATTGGCTTCATCTAGGTGTGAAGGTTAAAGGTGTAGGAAACTTTTTCCTCGTCGAAGCAGAGACCAGGAGACGTTGGGATATCTTTCAAGCAGAAGTTACTCTTTATTGAGAAATGCGCTGTGCGTCGCTGTAGTCATCCAAGTCCAACTAAGGCAGTGTACTTGGTAGTTCATATGCATTCAAGGGGGAGGGATACATAGAGTAGAGGTGGAGACAATCTAAACAAAGCATGCAAATGCCGTGCAGGAATCAGCCCATTCCCTACATTTCCCAGCCATGACCTAATCAGCATAACGGTGTCATTCAAATGCATAGGTGCTAATCCACTCAGTCTGACAGTATCGCCCATACCTTTACATTATCATAGAGACAAAGGCACCACTGTATTTTGAGCTTGTCCTGCCAAATGGTCAGAAAGTGCATGAAGACAAAAGGTTAATGTTACAGACACCTGGGCTGCCTGCCTTGATCTCCTTAAATTGTCATTATCTTTACCTCAAAATGTTAAATACCATATACTTCACCTTAGCATTTCATGTGATGTTATGTCAGGATGTAGGATCAGCAGATCTTAAACAGATTCTTAAATTTGTAATCCTACAAAGGGTTAAAGCAAGAGGAGTAGCCTACAAACTTATGCCATCAATCTCTGAGGGAGGTCCAAACAGGACCTGCGACTTCAGAATGACACGGGCGTTTCAACATGTGGCAGTGCTAGTTTCCAAGTGAGCAAACTCTAACTGAAACATCTACCAAAAAGCTTTGTAATACAACAAGCTATTGTGCTCTGAATGAGGCCCAAACGAAGCCTTCTACTTCACACAACACGAGTGTCAGCTTGTGGCAGTGTTCAAGCTCTAAAGGAAGCCATATATGAAAACCAAACTATGTAGTGAAGTTAGCTTATTAAACTCAACCTGAGCTTATACATTCCAACAAGCAATGTACTCAGTAAAAACACTTTTTACCCTTACAGCAAGGGGAGTACAAACTACATCACCATGCTCTAAAGGAGGCCAAAGTCAGGCCTACTACTCCAGAACACACGGCTGCTAGCCTGTGGCAGTATTAGAGTTACTGAGCTCACAAAGTGTAGGGCAGGAACCAGAACTAACATATTAAAGTACAATAACCTTGAACAACAAGGGAGTACTATTAATCAAACCCTGAAAATACAGGGTGGGTACTTCACAACAGAAATTCTCACCAAAAACAGATACAATCTGTACTGAACCCTAGGGAACAGGAGTTCTCATAAAAAGCTACAACCATATCACTCAAGCTTGAACATAGTTCAAGGGGTTCAGGGGAAACACTGAAGTCAAAGTGTAACCTAGGTTACTATAGCCCATGTCAAACCTATAAAAAAAAAAAAGAGAAAGAAATTTAAAATGCACATGTAAACAATTTTGATTTATTTTAATGTTTAAAAAATTAAATATTGTTGAAGAAATGTAGAAAATGTCAAATTGAAAAAAATAATTAAACAAAACAATTAGGAATAGCTCCGCCCTTAGTGGGTTGCGTCATCTCTAGCGCTGAGTAGAGGTGAACAGTCTCTCGTCATTAAAAAAAAAAAAAAAAAAAAAAGTCTCTCATCACGGAGTGAAGCAAAATGGCCGCTTGTGCAGTGGTGCATGTCAATCGCAGTTCTAAAGTCAAGAAAGTAAGTGAGAAATACTAGACTAATTATTGAAATGCATAGTTTGAAACATTGTTAACAGGAAAATGTTATTTAAATAGTTCTAATTGCGTTTGTATTCACTAAGGATTAAGTGAGAAGTTGAGCTGATTCGTCTGACGAAAACTGCATAGAGCAGATTTCCTTGATACATCGAGATTATTTCTGATCGTTGTCGATTTGTCCTTGGTATGTGAGCTCAAATCACCATATTTGGTTATGATTTGCGCATTTTTCAGTCTTTTGTGGAGTCAAGTGTTCTTAAATGATATTGTGATGTATGTTTTTTGTGAAATACGTTGAGAAATGAGTTCATATGTGAATTTATCACCTAAATTAGCTGTTGATTTGCTGTTTAAAAGTGTTTATGTCCGTTTTCTAACTTTATGAGTGATGAGTGTAACATAGCTCAAGTAGAGTTTTTGTTAACCTTGGGGCCCATGTGCTACGAGCTACAAGCTAATCGAGTGCACATACGTCACTCTAATGCTGCGTTCACACCGAACGCGTCTGGGACGTCTGATTTACATGTTAAGTCAATGTAAACGCGCGTCTAGACATCCTGCGGCGCGAATCAAGCATCTAGAGCGGCGCGAATGGCGAACGAATCGAGCGTTCACGCGTCTGACGCCCTAGAAGCCCGAGTTGAAAAAATCTGAACTTTGGCGAATATTCGCGTTGCGTTAACCAATCAGGGATTTTGCTTTGGTAGTCACGTGTTTATGAGGTGATCAGCGGTGGAGACCAGAACAAAGATGGAGGACAAATTAATAGTCGCTGTGTGTGGCCACCCTGAGCTCTATGATGTGTCATCATATTTTTCCTTTTCCCTTTTTTTCCATCTTGGAGTAGTTTCCATATGGGAAAAAAGAAAAGGTTGTTAGCTAAAGGTATATAGCGAACCAAACCAAGCTAGAAATTAAACTGAGTAAATTAGGAGTACTAAAGCTAATTAAAGAACACAGAATATTTAAATAACTAAATTACTATTATAATATAATATAAAATATAATCTATATAAATATTATATAAATAACTACAGAATTAAGTAACACACAAAGAGTCATTATGAGTTAAAACAGCTTTATTTTCAAGAGTTCATCAAAAAGGGTTCTTTTGTGAATTGTATTGTTTTTTTGTTTTTTTGTTGTTTTTTTGACATTTTGGGGTTTTTCCTCTTGTTGTTTTTTTCCCCCCAACGAAACAATTTAATACAAGAAACACAAAAGAAAAATACTTACCTTTTCAATTATAATTCTGTCTCCTGTCATTATTTCCCTTGTCTTGCTGCAACGCTGGTTCAAGAGCAAACGTAGACTTCTGATCTGGTCCAAGGTATTAGAAAGTGGTTTATGCATATTGTAGGTCACGTGTGCTACAAAAGTACCACTAGATAGTTCTGGGGGAGCGGGGCCACAGCAACAAAGTTTCTATTCACATAGTGAAAAGGGCGTACACCGCCTGAGACAACGGCACCAGGGAGACTTGGTAATAGTCTGCTACCTTAGCTGTTATCTATTTTGCACCTACACCGAAGGGACAAAGGGCTTTGGCCTGACAACTCTGATAAGAGGCGGCCAGAACTAGGAAAACTACACTCATGTAAAAAGGGGTAGTATAAAAGAGGGCCGTAAAATGCTACTAGCAGCGCCTAAACCCTAGTTCTAGCCTAGGCCAGCTATAGCTGTGGGCCTATAAGGCCAACACATAAGCATATGCAACCCACACCTGAGGTGTAAGTTTTATGTTGACTCTACAACTGGACCAGTGTGCTCAGAAGACTAAGTTTGTCCACAGAGAGAGATGGTGCAACAAGAGTGAACAAATTCAAACGTTCAAGGTTTTTGGTAAGAGCAAGATTTGACTGTACTGAACAAGAAATAATTGATTTCATTTAAATGCAGTGACATAGGAATATTCACGTTACACTAATTTGTACCCTTTCCTTCTTTCCAGGAATTTGATGGTTGTTTCACTTATTACAATTAATTTTCAGTTCAGAATTCAATTAGGGCAAATGTAATTTGTTTGTGTATAAATTAAGACTAAATAAAATAAACTTTCACTGTCCTTTCTGTCTGAATTACTTGTTCTTGAACTTAACCTTGAGTTTTCACTCTTTAAACATTAACATCCAATCAGTTTAACATGAACAAATAAAATTTCAGCTATTGGACTGAATAACCAGTAACCACAGGGTTCATTCACCATAAAATGGAAGACCTCAAAATGAAAAAAATAAAATATAAAAATCAAACTCAGTCCATGAATTCAGTTCAGTTCCTGGAAGAAAAGTTCCTTGAATGTGGTGTAATTCACAGTCTGTGCAGTTGATCCAGGATTAGGACGAATACAAAAAAAAATTTGTTGTGCAATTCCCGTCCTACCGTTCGACAACCACACGGTTAAGTTCACAAGAAGTTAAGAATTCACTCTACAGGTGGCCTGCCAGTCCAATTCCACCAAGATGCATATAGAAAGTGCAGGAAGGAGTTGAGACGATTCACAAGGATTCACACTTTGATTAATCCACATCCAGATCAGGCAACATTCAGCGGCTGACTCCACAAAACTCAAACAGACGTCACAGGAAGAAAAAAAAACCTGGCCTTGAACACACAAGGCCACAAGAACAATTAATAACTGATGCTATAAAAGCACACATTACTCAGTTCGAACCCAATTCCTAATAAAACAACAAATAATATCCACTTGTATCTTGTTACATCAATTTGTATTAAAAAAAGAAAAAAAATCCTCTTTGTGGAACTATTTCCCTTACCATTAAAGGCATTTCATTTAACCCTTGTGCACTTGCTTTTCAGTTAACACACAAACTGCACTTTAACATTTCATATAACATATATACAGCGTCTTTTCTGCTTTAAGTTTACACTTAAGGCTATAATCACCATCAATATTACACCAATAAACAGTCATTTGATGAAACACTCAAAGTGACTTTGTAAAGCACTGAATTGAAAATAAAGAAAGGCCTAAACTCACCAAGGAACTCATTCATTACATGTACATCGGCCAAACAGGAAATTTCCAGAGCATACGCGTTCCAAAGTGTCACTCTCCGCACAATCTGCTTCTCTCTGAACCTTTTTGTTAGGGATATACATGTATACCACGTCACATTAGCTTAAGCTAATGCTAAAACACGTCATTAACATTCATTTGGAATGACACGGACATACGAGTAAACATCGCACTTCTGCTTGTTTCACACTAATCTCTACATAATCAACATACAAATAATTTAGAGGCTTAGAAATAATCCTTACATTACTTTTCTCCGACTTCGAGGCACTGAATCTCCCGGGATAGCAAGAACCGTCCGTTTGCATCAGAGGTTAGAGAGAAAAAAGAAAGAGCTCGAACGTGCAGGATATAATAATCGCGCGACGGCGGAGATTTAGTGACATCAGGCGTGATCTCATTGGATACTTCATAATGTGAGAATATTATTGGAGAATTTTGAAATCTTCAATATTTTATACATATATATTTATATTATTTACAACTTTATGTAATTAGTAAAATTAATTACATCATAATTTATGGTTTCAGCCTCTTTATACTTGGTTTAATATATTGTTTTATAGTTTGTTTAATTCAAAGGTTTTTTTTTTTTTTCTTTCTCAGTCACTAACCACTAGTAACCTGGGTTACACATAGATCTGCCTGGGGCTAAGAAACAACAGCCTCTACCAACGACTCTCAACTGAGAGGAGGCAAATTCTGAGAATATTAAATTTCTAAGTAAAGCTCAGAGGAGCAAAGCTCAACCCAAGCACATAATGTCAGGCGGCCTGTAGTGCTGAGGCTAAACATAGATCTATCTGAAGTTAGTGAAAGCTAATCTCAAAACTCTAGCATTTACCAGAGGAGAAAGCTAATTAACCAAAAGGTGGCTAACAGTGCGGCTTAGTTAAAGCCGACATCTGAATACATATGAATGGTGGCTTCATTATCTGAAGCCAACACATCCAAAAAAGGGGACAAACAAAGTAATACCCTAATAATATGTCGTTACAGCCAACCTAATGGAACTTCAGGGCCCTTAGTCTGCATCCAGGAAACTGATTATAAATAAAAACAAAGAAACCTACAAAGCCAATTTCAGCAGGTCTAACTGATATGCTTACAAACAGACATTGTGTGTAAAGCAACACCCGCCTGACATACTGCGCGTATAGAGCGTTGGAGCCTACCTATATCACGAGATAGTTGCACCCATCTCGTCAGTAGGAGGCATCGACGCGTACTCATAATCACTCCATCAACACCAGTGAATTAACCTGCTGATGTTGATGAATGCGAGCTGAATACAGGTTCATCCATGCCTTCTCGATCTCAGTATGAAGATCAAGAAGGAAAGGAAAGCTTACGGCGGCTGGAGGATTATGGCAAAAAAGGAACCGTACGACAAACAATCTGCGAGCGGTTTCTTCTTAACCTGCTCCAATGGCAGCCGCAGTCTGCCAGAGGCGCGTTCCACAATCCCACACAGCTGTACATACGCGGGAGCAGGGTGGCTTTGAGGATTCAGGAGGCTCACCATCTTCATCCTCATCAGCCATCTCCTGCTTTCTTGTTTGACTTAGAACAAGAAGAGCAACTGCTGCTCAATCTAATGATATCATAGATAACACATCATCATAATCACACAGCTTTCTCCGTCAGCCGTCGAAGGTCGCGGGGGAATTTCACCCCTTCAACTCTTCAACAAGCTTCAGCTGAGAACCCCATGATCTAGTCTCTACTCTGCCTCAGCAAGAGTAAGACCCGAACCATTAGGTGCAGCTGCCGGTCCTTCTCCTCTCGAGGAAAAGACCAGAAGAGAGTGGAGCATTTTACAAGTAAAACACACTCCAATAACAAACAGACAGATCCCTCAAGAACTGCCTGTACATGCTCTTTTGTTCTCGTAAAAGACAACATTATAAGTTATGTATGTGATCAGATGTCAACACTATGGGACATGGATGCACATACTTCCTGAAACGTTTGTCAGACATAAATTGTCTTACCTTAATAATGGTTTGATATCGTTTCAAACAAAACAGTCCCTGAAGACGAAAAACATACTGACTGGTACTCTAGGCGCTCCTTATATACTTCTGGGTCGCGCTATGATGACGTCATACACTCTTTAAAAAAAAAAAAAGGTGCAAGGAAGAACCAAAAAGGGGGTTTCGCGGCGATGCCATATAAGAACCTTTTTTGGTTCCCTAAAGAACCGTTTTGTGAAAGGTTCTTTAAAGAACTATTTTTCTCTTGGTGCCATAAAGAACCTTTTCTGGTACTACAAAGAACTCTTTTTAAAGGTTCTACAAAGAACCACTGATTAAAAGGTTCTTTATGGCCCCATTTCTTCCAGATCAATATCCTCACATTTATCATACTATAAATTTTCTTTAACCCTTGTGTATTGTTCAAATTTACTACCCTTTCGTTATGTTCGTGGATGAAAACATCCACTAAATTAAACTGCTGTAAAAATGTAACAGATAAATATTTTTTTTCAAATTTTTTTGCTTAAATCTGTTAATCAACCTCAGTCCTGATCAAAACTACTAAATGTTTTAAAAAAAAATCCAGGATTTTTACTCTTTTATTGCCAAGTTTATAAATGATGTCACTGATTTGGGGAAAAAAACACACAAAATGACTTATTTTCAATATAAAAAGTGAATGTGGACTGGATTTTTTTTTTACCTTTTATCACAGTCTTGGACGTGAAAGATTAGTAACAACATTGGTTTTTAAGCATTGTTAGTTTTTGTGCTGCATTTTTTCTCCCTCATTTACTGTTCATGGCTGTTTTTGCCCCATTGACTTCCATTATAATGACATTTTTTGATTGCAAAGCCATGACACCATATAATCATGCACTCTTGACTGATGGTGGTTTTCCCTGTTGGGAAGAGGTAAAATTTGTCATTTTTACAGTTGATCACAAGGTGGCACCATTAACCCTTTAGATAGGCCTGTGCAAAAAAAACCTTAGTTTCTGGCTTTTATATGGAGTTATATGGAGTATAACAGCATATTATAGTGTGTGTGTGTGTGAGAGAGAGAGAGAGACCTTACGCGAACTTACTGTGATGTATCTGAGAAAATCAAAATATGCACCTCAGCTCTCAGAACTACATGGAGTAAACAAAAACAAAGTAAGTGTATTTATGCACCTGCTGCCTTTTGATGGTGAGAAGTACAGACTAAACAAAAACAAGATAAGTGGATTTAAACACTTGCATGCCATCCTGCTGGTCATTTGATGGTGAGAAGAGCAGCAAGCAACATGAGAAAGGGCTTGACTTGTGCCAAAGTTTTAGAAATGATTATGCAGCCTTACCACTCCAGCGAGCTGCAGGATGTATTGTCTTCTCCCTCTGACACCACAGACTCAGGAGAGTCAGATCCTGATTTTGTTGTGGCACCCTCATCATCTTCTCCAGCTTCCACTGAAGGCGAGGAGGATTCAGAGGATCCTGGATCTGGGTGGATTGGGAGAAACGGCGAAGTGTGGTTTTCCACCAACATGGAGACAACTCCCTTTCTTCAGCCTGCCAGAGGCGTGACTCCAGGGCGGACGCATTAAGGCAGGAACACACCAAGCCGATGCCGACGAACTAGTGGCGATGAAAGCAGACTGCGGGGTTGGCTCACGTCGGCAGGGTCTGGGTCCAAAGTTGCCGTGACACACCAAACCGATGCTCGACAGCCGACGGCCAAGTAGCACGTCCGCTCTGCGCCTGCATAAGATGAAATGCCTTTCCGTACCAGCAGGTGGCAGTAGCTGAACAGCCAATCAGAATGATCAGATGGCCCGACGGATGACGAGCTCCGACGCCGATTCAACATGTCGAATCGGCTGAAAAAAAGCTGACGAGGACCAACTTCAGCCGACAGTGAGGAACACACTGAGAAAACTTAGTCGGCCAAGGAACAAAAACTGCCCGACGGCCGACCGTCGGCTTGGTGTGTTCCTGCCTTTGTCATCGCAAGGGTCCAGAATGTGGATTCTGTGTTCAATCTGGGGGTTTTTTACGGAGGAGATGATTGACCTCATTGTCAGCATGACCAACCTCCATGGGCGCCGCACAATGAGAAACTGGAGTTGTTGCACTTTGGTTCATAATAAATTATGTTCATAAATCTGATGCAGTGTAGATTTTTTACAGAAAAAATGGAAAAGTGTATCACTGAAGGATTTTAAGGTTTTAAACTGGCTTTACCATCAAGAAAAGACAAGCATTTCACACATAGGCCGTCCGTACTTCTCACCATCAAAAGGCAGCAGGTGCATAAATACACTTGCTTTGTTTTTGTTTACTCCATGTAGTTCTGAGAGCTAAGGTGCATATTTTGATTTTTCTCAGACGCATCAAGGTAAGTGCGCAAAGGTCTCTCTCTCACTCTCACACACACACACACACACACACACACACACACTATAATATGCTGTTATACTCCATATAACTCCATATAAAAGCCAGAAACCATTTTTTATTTTGCACAGGCCTATCTAAAGGGTTAATGGTGCTACCTGGTGATCAACTGTAAAAATGACAAATTTTACCTCTTCCCAACAGGGAAACCACCATCAATCAAGAATGCATGATTATATGGTGTCATGGCTTTGCAATCAAAAAATGTCGTTATAATGGAAGTCAATGGGGCAAAAACAGCCACGAACAGTAAATGAGGGAGAAAAAAAATAAAATCTGATGCTGCACAAAAACTAACAATGCATCAAAACCAATGTTGTTACTAATCTTTCACATGTCCAAGACTGTGATAAAAGGTAAAAAAAAATCCAGTCCACAATCACTTTTTAGATTGAAAATAAGTCATTTTGTGTGTTTTTTTCCCCCAAATCAGTGACATCATTTATAAACTTAGCAATAAAAGAGTAAAAATCCTGGATTTTTTTTTAAACATTTAGTAGTTTTGATCAGGACTGAGGTTGATTAACAGATTTAAGCAAAACATTTTGAAAAAAATATTTATCTGTTACATTTTTACAGCAGTTTAATTTAGTGGATGTTTTCATCCACGAACATAACGAAAGGGTAGTAAATTTGCCCACAGTGTATTTTTAAGGTTTTGAAAATTTTCAAAGCATTTTCCCAAAATATGTATCAAAATAAGATTTGCCACCAAAAATCATTCAATTTGCTGAAACAGAGAAAGTTGTGACCAAATTAAGACTCAAAAACACCCCATAGTGGATGAAAACATCCCCAACAACACATAAAGGTTAATAGTTCATATAATAGTTCATAATATAATTTCAAACATTAGAAGAAAATCCAAAAGTAACAAGACATGACAAAATACAGTATATGATTAAAATATTTATTGCATTTACAATATACATCATTGCAGTATACATCATACCTTGATACGGTGTATGTGCGTTTAATAGGGATGTGCACAAGTACTGGAGTATTCAGACTTGACGCTATCTGAGACTCGATCACTGCAATCATCTTTTTAATGGATGATCATCAGTCAAGTCTGAGTACTCAATGGTCACAGTAAATTTAAAAAATATATATACTTCTCATTTTCTGATTAGTAATTGCAGCATTTTGGGTGGTACCTGAGCTCTGACTGCTTAGTGTTAGGACAGCATGCTGTCCAGACCGTCAAAATACGGACCTATCAGTACTTGAAATCAAAAATTGACAAAAATGCCCATCCTTATAAGGATATACACTATAGTGTGTAATACAGCGAATACAATATGTTAATGTCAGTACCCCCCTCATCCACTACTATCCTGTGAAAACCATCACTGGTGCTTTAAACAGTTCCCACTTTCACAGTCCTTCTGATGAATGGTTGGGGCTGGGTAGAATCCTGTTACAAAAAAGAAAAAGAAAATTTCATTAGTTTCTCAATTTTCATAGATTTAGCACTGGTATAATGATGTGACATGACAAAAAAAAAAAAAAAAAAAAACTGAACAGCAGTAACAAGAGAAACAAAATCAATGCAAGTCAAAGTGCTATTTTGCAAATTCATCCATCTATTCACTCTCCAAACCACTTTTTGTCACAGAGTCGCAGCCATCTCAGACCACAATCAATCCATCGTCACCAGATCAGCACGCTCCGCCCACTCGTTCACTCTACCCAGAATTCTGATTCACCGCACATGCACCTCCTCATTAGTGCACACCATAAATACCCTCACAATCTGCACTCCTTTGTCTGGTCTCGTCTCTACATACACTAACAGACTCCTTCACGATACTCACCTGTGTACCTACCTGCCATTGTGGATTCCAGTCATCTGTCTTCTGTCGTCTGCTTCTTCCCAGTTCCCGGTCTTCACCGTCACTCCTGCAAAGAGACATTATCATTATCAGTCAGCTAAGTCATCTATACATTTCTGAGCTGTTATACTCACCAGTCTGCATTCCCATCCAGTTCCGTGCCACTGTTATAAATAAACTCTGTGTTGTTTCAACTTGCCTATCTGCCTCCTTCTGTTGTGTGACAGAAGACTGGACCGCATGCCACGGAAACTGGTGGGGATTGCCCCACCGATCCTTTCGCCGACCTCGTGCAAGCGGTACGCCAGTCTCTTCTGCCATCTGCATCCGCTGCTTCGCCTGCTGCATCTGCCAGTCCCATGGCCTGACTAGCGACAGTCACCGGTGAGGCGGAGGATTGCAATGGGTTTATTCTCTAATGTTCTCTCTACTTTAAGATGCAGTCTCACCAGTTCACCACCGATTGAGCCAGAGTGGTGTTTGTAATTTCCCTCCTGTCTGGTCGCACTCTCCAATGGGCTCAATCTCTGTGGCAATCCAATGTTCAAGTCACTACATCACTCTCTTCATTCCTCAGCCACTTTAAGGACGTCTTCGGCCAAGCCACCTTTGAACTCTCTGTTCACAATCAGCTGTTTAACCTGCGCCAAGGGGATAATTCGGTCAGTTCCTACGCTCAACAATTTCGCACATTAGCGGCTTCTAGTGGCTGGAATGACTATTACCACATGAGACATGTGGAGCATCAAAGGATTTTCAACAAGCTATACCTATATTGTGGGGGAGAAGGTCACATTATCACCGCCTGCCCAGTCCGACCACCATGCCCAGCGCGCAAGCCCTCATCGACTCCCAGTCCCTCCCTCCGTCTTCCAGGGCTACATGAATGAGGTGTTCCGGGAGTTCCACCAGCGGTTCGTCATCGTTTACATTGATGAAATCCTCATATACTCCTGGAACCTGGCCAAACATCACCAACACATGAAGCAGGCCCTTGAGAAGCTAAGACAACGCCATCTGTACCTGAAGACCTGAAGGAGGTCTTCGGCCAAGCCACCTTTGAACTCTCTGTTCACAATCAGCTGTTTAACCTGCGCCAAGGGGATAATTTGGTCAGTTCCTACGCTCAACAATTCGCACATTAGCGGCTTCTAGTGGCTGGAATGAGATTGCATTACCCGCCGCATTCCGACAAGGGCTCAAATCCGATGTACGTCAACTCATGGTGATATATGACAACGCTATTGGACTAGAGAACTTCATTCAGAAGACCATAAGAATTTCTCAACATCTAACAGCTTGATCTCTCCATAAACCTGCTCTGCATCCTCCGCCCTCCATGACATCAGTCGCCCTTCCAGCACCTGAACCGATGCAGGTGGACTCTTACCACATGAGACATGCGGAGCATCAAAGGATTTTCAACCAGCTATACCTATATTGTGGGGGAGAAGGTCACATTATCACCGCCTACCCAGTCCGACCACCATGCCCAGCGCAACTCCCAGTCCCTCCCTCCGTCTTCCAGGGCTACTTGAATGAGGTGTTCCGGGAGTTCCACCAGCGGTTCGTCATCGTTTACATTGATGAAATCCTCATATACTCCCGGAACCTGGCCAAACATCACCAACACGTGAAGCAGGTCCTTGAGAAGTTAAGACAACACCATCTGTACCTCAAGCTGGAGAAGCATGAGTTCAGTACCACCTCCGTACACTTCCTGGTTATGTCATCGACCAACACGGCATCCAGATGGACCAGAGGAAGGTGGAAACTATCAGGAACTGGCCCCAGTCAGTCAACGTCAAGGAACTACAACGCTTTCTGGGATTTGCCAACTTCTACAGAAGGTTCATCAACAATTACAGCCTGCTCAGTTCTCCTCTGACCTCACTTCTCAAAGGCAGGCCCAAGTTTCTGTCCTGGAACCCATCTGCCCTGGAAGCTTTTCTTTGCCTCAAAGAAGCCTTCCAAGCCACTCTGATCCTGGTGCATCCTGATCCAGATCTCCCCTTCATCGTCGATCTGGATGCCTCTACCACCAGGGTCGGAGCGGTTTTCTCACAGCGGCAGGGTGATCCTCCACGCCTCCATCCATGTGCCTTCTATTCCAAGAAGCTGTCCCCGGCGGAACAGAACTATGACATCAGCAATTGTGAGCTCCTGGCCATCAAGCTAGCTTTGGAAGAGTAGAGACACTGGCTGTAGGGAGCGAAACATCGCTTTGAGGTAGTCACGGATCATCGGAACCTCGAATACCTGCGTGAGGCTAAACGACCTGCTGCACCTGCCCCTATATATATTGTTTTTCATATTCAATGTCTTTGGCACAGTCATTATAGTGTTTGGACATTTTTGTCTGAAAGTCAATCTGTGAAATCTGTGGCCTTCACCTGCAACAGCTGGTGGCTCTGGAGGGGGTTCTGACACTGAAATATCCAGTGATCTCTGCTCATATTTTCTCAAAAGCCTGTTACATAATAATCTCCATCATTATACTTCTTTTCCTAAGAGCACAGTGGCCTCCATAATCCTTAAATGGAAGACGTTTGGGACGACCAGAACCCTTCCTAGAGCTGGCCGTCCGGCCAAACTGAGCTATCGGGGGAGAAGAGCCTTGGTGAGAGAGGTAAAGAAGAACCCAAAGATCACTGTGGCTGAGCTCCAGAGATGCAGTCGGGAGATGGGAGAAAGTTGTAGAAAGTCAACCATCACTGCAGCCCTCCACCAGTCGGGGCTTTATGGCAGAGTGGCCCGACGGAAGCCTCTCCTCAGTGCAAGACACATGAAAGCCCGCATGGAGTTTGCTAAAGATGGTGAGAAATAAGATTCTCTGGTCTGATAAGACCAAGATAGAACTTTTTGGCCTTAATTCTAAGCGGTATGTGTGGAGAAAACCAGGCACTGCTCATCACCTGTCCAATACAGTCCCAACAGTGAAGCATGGTGGTGGCAGCATTATGCTGTGGGGGTGTTTTTCAGCTGCAGGGACAGGACGACTGGTTGCAATCGAGGGAAAGATGAATGCGGCCAAGTAAAGGGATATCCTGGACGAAAACCTTCTCCAGAGTGCTCAGGACCTCAGACTGGGCCGAAGGTTTACCTTCCAACAAGACAATGACCCTAAGCACACAGCTAAAATAATGAAGGAGTGGCTTCACAACAACTCCGTGACTGTTCTTGAATGGCCCAGCCAGAGCCCTGACTTAAACCCAATTGAGCATCTCTGGAGAGACCTAAAAATGGCTGTCCACCAACATTTACAATCCAACCTGACAGAACTGGAGAGGATCTGCAAGGAGGAATGGCAGAGGATCCCCAAATCCAGGTGTGAAAAACTTGTTGCATCTTTCCCAAAAAGACTCATGGCTGTATTCGATCAAAAGGGTGCTTCTACTAAATACTGAGCAAAGGGTCTGAATACTTAGGACCATGTGATATTTCAGTTTTTCTTTTTTAATAAATCTGCAAAAATGTCAACAATTCTTTGTTTTTCTGTCAATATGGGGTGCTTTGTGTACATTAATGAGGAAAAAAAAATGAACTTAAATGATTTTAGCAAATGGCTGCAATATAACAAAGAGTGAAAAATTTAAGGGGGTCTGAATACTTTCCGTACCCACTGTAAATACAGCTCATAAATGTTTCGCCTCAGAAAAACAACTGCAACTCTGTAATTGGTCGAAATGCTCCGTTCCACTTTTCTGAGAGCCTCTACTCTTCCCTGCGGATGGCCTCTGACCTACTTTCTGTACGATCTGAATTTCTGCGCTTTAAATTTACAATATTGAATTTGATGTTCTGAATTTCTTCTTCATCTTGAAAACTTGAAGCTGTATTTTTAAAAACTGGATATTTGCAGTCTAAAATTTCAGAACGAAAAATCTGCAGTTTGAAAATACATGTCTATAAAATTCTGCCATGAAAACAATTCAGTTGTGTTCAATTTCAAATGTTTAATATTCAAGTTTTAAAAAATTCAGAACTACGTAAAATGCCACATAATATTCAATTTTATTAAATTACACTTGTCTATAATTCAAATTTACACAATTCAAATTCAAAAAGTATTGTCATAATTCTAGCTCCATACACATTTAGGCTACTTCAGAACAGACATATTCAGTGACCATAAACTTGTTAGTCAGCTAGAAAAATGAACTATAGAGAGGAGCATTTAGCTACATATATGCACCATATTACATATTAATTATCATTTTTAATGTTCTTCAGTAGCCTATATAATGCATATTTGAATAAATACGTCAAGTTGACATACTCCAATTCGTTTTTTTTTTTTTTTTTTAAATATAGACATTTAAATTGTGGTTGTTATGTATCAGGATTACTGGGGTTGTTTCCAGTATTAGTCACTAGAGGGCGCTGTTACCTGTAAAGAAGTTGATGTGAGAATCTTCAGTAAAACAAGTGAGCGTGAACAGAGTGAAAGCCACAAGTCGTGTGCGTTGGTGTGTTCATTTGATTGAAACAGGGATGTAACACTGGCGACGAGGATATTAAATTATAAGACGCTAAATAAGTTTAATATTGTGAACAGGAACAATGACGGAGAAAAGTGGGATCCAGAATTTTGAATGTTTTTCTGACCCAGCCACGTTAGGACCGAGATGGACACGATGGCTAAAGTCCTTCGAACTGTATGCAGACTCATCATCTCAGATGACGCGAGGGACGCGATTAAACAGCTTTATTGCTGCATCTTGCAGGACCAGATGTACAAGATATCTTTACAACCCTGGAAATTACGGGGGAGGTTACTGACTATGGCGCTGCAGTGATTGCTTCGAACTCGTATTTCGTACCCCAAGTCAACGCAGCATTCGCCCGGCAAGCTTTTCAAAAGAACCAGAAAACAATTTGCTACTCGCCTGCGGCAAGCAGCGAAAGACTGGGTTTCAAGCAGACACAGACAACCAGATAAGAGATGCTATACTTAGCAAATGCACGTCAGATTATGTTCCTCGGAAATTATTAGAGGAAGGTCCGAGTCTAACACTTGCTCGCTCAGTGGAACTAGCATCACAGTGTGAGAGAATTGAAGAGCAGATGTCAGTCATATCATTGAAACCTGACACGGGTACAGTCAATCGAGTGGCGACAAAGAGAGACAAAAAAGAGAAAGGAAATAAAGGATACACCAGAAACAGACATGCAGAGAGAAAAGATGAAAAAATGGACAAGAAATGTTACAGATGTGGACACAAAGATCATTTTGGCAGAGACCAAACATGCCCTGCACGAGGTCAAGTATGTCACAAATGTAATGGAAAAGCCCAGCTGAACTGCTCTTTAATAGGAAGATTCGGGGAAAGTTACCCAACCTTGCAGAAGCATGTAAAGATCAAGAAGTATGCGACAGGGATGCAGAACAAAAAGCAAAGGCAAAAAGATATACATGACCGTCGGGGAGCACAGTACTGGAATGTGAATGTAGGTGACACAGTGCTTGAGCAACAGGAAAAGGTGGATAAATTCACGACTCCATTTAACCCAATCCTGCACCAAGTCGTGAGCAAAACTGGAAACCAGGTGACTGTGGAATCACCCACTGGGGCAAGATACACGCGAAACACCACTCACGTCAAATGATTCAACACCCGCGAAGCAGTTGATGTAAAAACTGAATGCGAACAGATAGACCAGTATGAAAAGAGCTGTTGTCCTGACTCCAAATCTCATGATCTGACCCCCAAAATGGATTTGTCAGACAGACCTAAAAAGGACAGACCCCAACGGACTAGACGATTGCCTGAGAAATTGTCTGATTATGTCATGAACTGGAAGGAATAACTGCTATAGATGTAAGCTGTTCAATTTAACCACAGAAAAGGGGGAAAATATCAACTAAATAACTGGCCTATATGTTTGTATGTTTTCATAAAATATTGTTTATGTTTATTGTGGAAAAGGAAATATTATTAATTATAAGTGGTTGAAGAAGTTTATGAGATGTTCTTTGAGTTATTATATAAGTTAGTTTTGGACATGTTCAGTTGATTAATTAATGTAATTTTGCATCCAAGAAAAGGGGGGACGTTATGTATCAGGAATGGGGTTGTTTCCAGTATTAGTCACCAGAGGGCGCTGTTACCTGTAAAGAAGTTGATGTATGTAAAACAAGTGAGGGTGAACAGAGTGGAAGCCACAAGTCGTGTGTGTTGGTGTGTTTATTTAATTGAAACAGAGATGTAACAGAGTAGAAATAATTTTAAATTTAGAAGGCATATTATAACCTTATTATTATAAAAAATTCCTTAAGTGTAACTTAAGTTTGTATACAAATCAGTTCATTTTAACCTTCAATATTAATGTAGTACCAACTGATTCCCATGTATATTTTACAGCATTAGTTAATTTTTTTTTTTCTTGAGAAAATGTGCCATGTACTGTACCTGATATACAGTATATCCAAAATAACTGATATTGAATTGAATTGCAAGTTAGTGAATTGAAATGCATAACTATGATGACAGATTGGCAGGAAATGGTGCAAAACAGAAAACAAAGTCCAAACAGGGTGATATTGTGACATACTGATAAGCCTCATCTTTACATTACTGTACTCTAAAAAAAAAAAAATGCTGGGTTAAAAACACCCCAAGTTGGGTTGAAAATGGAGCAGTTAGGGTTAAATGTTTGGCCAACCTGCTGTGTAGTTTTATTTAACCCAGCTATTGTTAAAAAATTACTATATGGCTTAAAATGAACCAAAAATATGTTGGAAATTAAAAATCAGACACATAATTACTAGAAGCAACAATAATAATCAAAAGGTGAACATTTATTTATAAACAATTTAATAAATGTTTATTGTTTAATTATTATATTTAATATTAATAAATGTTAATTTCCAACATTTTTTGGGTTCATTTTAAGCAAGCGATACAGCAATTTTTACACAATAGTTGAGTTAAATAAAACTACCCAGCAGGTTGGGCAAGTGGTTTAACCCAACCACTGGGTCAAAACAACCCAATTACTGGGTTTGTCCATTGTCAACCCAACTTGGGTTGTTTTTAACCCAGCATTTTTTAGAGTGTAATAATAGTTGCAACTTGCACTCTTAAATGTGCAATGAAACTTGCCAGCTTGTGACACTGTCACATAAGACACATGTTTTATCCGCTCAATATATATATCATGATGGTTTTATGTATATTTGAGTTTTAACTGGGTTACATGTTGTTTATTCCTCTTACTTATTTTAATGTATGTCTTTAAATGTGTATGGGTCTGCCTGTCTTGTTTTAGAGTATGGTGCAAACGGACTCCACACTTTTAACAGCCTAAATTATTCTAGTTTTATTGTGTTGTTTTAAGTTCCTTGTGAATATTGTAAATACACCTTATTTATTCATTTCTGTTGCCTGTCTCATGTTTTTAAACACTCATAACGTCTCACACAGTATAATCTGACCCCAATTTTAATCAATGTAAAATCGACCAATAGGGCCGATTGTTACAAGCTGAAAAAAAAAAAAACTATGCTCCAGGGATCATATTCATATAACATCTAAGGCTAATGTAGATCTTAACTGGCTGAGTTAGTTGGTGATTGACACTAAACAATAGAAAATTAGTCTAGTCTCTCCAGCTGTAAATGTCATTGGCTGTTAAAAGTCTTGTGTTGCTTATAATTGACATAATAACACACATATAGGCAGTCTTTCGGAATGCTCTCAATTACATAGCCTAGATCAGATGCATACTATATGCATTAGTAAGTGTGGCAGTGCTTATGGGGTGTCACTCTGGGACGGGTGCACATGAGGCTGGGAGGGAAAGAAAAATCACGGTATACTCACTACAAAAAACTAGACTACACGACTGGACTCAAGCGATGTGAGGCAGTCTTATTTATAAACTTCAGTATTTCATACAAAATAATCACAAAACACAATAGAACAACATGCTGTCAACATAACAAAAAAGTGTTTTGGCCCAAGTGGCGCTATGTTCTAAAATCGGGTTTAAATTCTGGCATGTGCATGCTTTCCACTGCGTCTTTTTCCACTGTTTCTGAAGAACTACATTGCTTGGTGGAATATCATTATATTTTTTGTTGCTGTGTGTTTAATTTATGAATAAAAAATATGGTCTAACCGTTTTATGCTTTAGCTGTTCTAAGTTCACTGTAAACATCTCAGGTTACGCATATAACCATGGTTCCCTGAGAACAGGGAACGAGACACTGCGTCTTAACGCATTTGGGGAATGCCTCCGCGGGAACCGGTGTCTGAAACGCTATCAAATCACGGCAATTGTATTGGCCGGCGACAGCCTATGACGTCACTACTAGTGCGACCCGAACGCACATAAGGAGCACATGAGAACAAGTCATCCACTTATCGTCTGAAGAGACTGTTCAGCAGGCGGCCCCGAGGCATGGCAGGGAGACGCAGTGTCTCGTTCCCTGTTCTCAGGGAACCATAGTTACATGCATAACCTGCGACGTTCCCTTTCGAAAGGGAACTCACACTGCGTCTTAATGCATTTGGGGAACGAAATACCCACGCCGCCATGCTGAGGGGAGAGCATGCCAAAGAATGGCTGTGACAAATATCAGAAAACAATTTCAACTGAAATGTCAAAAAAACACTCCTCCTAAGAGTCGCAAAGGCTGTCAGTGACAGCATTCCCTATGGTCACCACCCAAGCTATAAGCCTCAAAGAGGCCTCCAGAAACATCTAGAACCTACCAAGGCTGCTCAAAGGCTTGGAACCAACAACTTCTAACAGAAGGGAATGTGGCCAGGGAGCCGAAAGGAGCCCCGGCCAGTCACTTCTCTAAAGCACTAGCCTCCAGAGGAGGGGTCCAGAAAGAGGGACTGCAAACTGGTAGTAACCAACTCAACGTAGAGACGGGCATCCTGGGGAGCAGGACTCGGCATAGCGCTTTGAACCCTTGCAATCGAGGGGAGTTACTCTGCTCAACCTAGGATCTACAGAGCGCTTCTTAAATCAAACACTCTGGAGGCTGAGTACTCTACATAGGGTCCCTAATAAGAGATGTACCTCCAGCTCCAACAGGAGCTGATCTACCAAGGGAGTTCTTACTAAAAAGAACCTCTTAAATCTTAAAGACCAATTCAGGGGGCGAGGTCCTCAGCCTTAAATACTGACCTCCCAGGGAGGTCTCAAGAGAGACCTTCAACCTTCCGATCAGACCTCGGGAGCGCAGTACTCTAAAGAACGACCCTCAATGCGAGGGGAGTACCCACTGGACTCAACCGAGACGAGTATTGACCAAGCTCAATGCAAGTACCAGGGAGGCTCCTAAAGGGCCTACACTCTGATATAACTCTAGGGAGTCAGAATACTATCTTAGTTGGAAGTGCTAAGGACCTACTTGACCCAGAGGATCTCCTTCAAGGTGGCCTGATCTAGGGCCAACTACTTGGTAAAAGATCTAGAACTCCAGAGCTAGTATCAGGGAGGCTCCAATGGAGCCTGAGCTACCTGAAAACCGTCTGCTCAATTCTAGGGAACTAGGACACTAGGAACCTAGCTCAACCCAGAGGATCACTTTCAAGGTGAACCATGGAGGGCCAACTACTTAGTAGCAAATCTACTTTTTACTCCAGCAGAGATAGCCACTAGAGGTATGCAGGCTTGGAATACTCGTTCACATTGCCATCACGAGCCGTGTACTCAGCATATCGCTTTCTACCCTTAAAACAAGGGGAGTACAAAACTATGTGACCAGGCTGACGAGGGGGCCTCAGTCAGGGCCTACTACTCTAGCATAACACGGCCACAGGCCCGAGGCTAATGCTTGAGCTCTAAGGGAGCGTGCTCAACTCGCCCTGAAAGGAGGGAGTACTTGATACGCTTAACCTGAGCATCACTGGGAGCGAAGTGAGCTAACCTGAGAAAGGTTCAAGAGTGAAAACCTGAGCAAAAACTCTCACTCCAAGACGAGAAAAGCCGTCTGAGCTCAGCTCTGGAGGAATGGAGGCCCCAACAGGAAGAAATTCCACAGGAGGGGCCTGCAACACTCGACCCCGTGACTTGATAATAATCAAGGAGCTTTTGGTGGAGAGATTGATCCAAGCTCAAACTAGACAAAGCTACTACCAAAGCTCTAGAGAGCGGCGACTTCAGCATAGTGCTTTCCACTCTCTAAACGAGAGGAAGTCTAACAACGCTCAAGGACAACCACAGGGGAGGCTTTCAATGAAAGCCTACAACACCTGGCGATTTGTCTGTTGCCTAACACCACTAGGGAACTGAAGCTCAGCATATTGCTTATACTCTAACATCAAAAGGAGTTTCAGCTCAACCTAGATAAAATGAGGAGGCCGTAAGGCCTGCTACTTGCATTAATAGCCTAATGCAGAAGGCGGGCCCCGGCCGGGGATGACTCTCACAAAGAGAGGAGGCGTACTGGGATCATTAGCTGCCAGTCTTAAGCTGGAGAGGCTCTCCTAGGAGTAGCCTACTCTGGGCTACTGCATGCTAGGAGGCGGAAAGCTACAGCTGAACCGTCAAAAAGACGTATTCCTGAGTACAAGCCTAGGCCGGATATCGGGGCGGCCCAAAAGAAGGGCCAGCACACACGCACTCATGACCTTCCTGGAGCTCAATGAAGCAGAGACTTCAGCCTAACAACTCTAAAGAAAGCAGGCCGGCTCACACAACACTCAGGGGAACTGACCACCTGGAGCTCAATGGAGCAGTGGCTTCAGCAAAACGACTCTGTAAGTGAGAGGAAACCAACACACTCACCACAGGGAACGTCAAGGTGGCCTTAACAGGCCATCGCTTGAGGACATCAACTACCTGGAGCTCAGTGGAGCAGAGGCTTCAATAAAAACTCTCTAAATGAGAGGAAGCCAACATACTCAACATAGGGTGATTGTCAAGGTGGCCTTGCAGTAGGCCAACGTCAAAAACATCAACTACCTAGAGCTCAAATGGAGCGGCAGCCTCGAATAGAGACTCTCAAACAAGAGGAAGCCGGCTCACTCATCACAGGGTGATGTCAAGGTGGCCCAGAGAGGGCCGACACCTACAGTCATGATCTATCTGGAGCTCGGGGGAGCGGAGGTTTCAGCATATCGCCTCCTACTCTCTAAGCAAGAGGAAACCGCTTCACTCGACCTAGGGAAGGTATCAAGGGGGCCTAACAAAGGCCAAACACCTCAAATCGTGATAGGAAACACGCAACTAGGGTTGCCAAAGGGAAACACTCATAGTGCGAGCAAACAGCCTTATAAAAGGCGAACGCGTGTGCTCCTAGTCCAAACAAACAATGCACATGTAATGTGTGTGATAGATGTAAAAGCTTGCACACAAACCTACACATCGCTCGTCCGAACGTAAATAGAGCTCTGCTTACTGATAGTGAGAACGCAAGAGACAACGCATCCTAAATCAGCAAAACACTCTCATAACAAAAACCTGTCCTGCTTCCCTCGAGAAGTGGAGCTTCCTCAGCGGGAAACGCTCACAACGCGTGCCGACAGAATGACGTCATAGGCTGTCGCCGGCCAATACGATTGCCGTGATTTGATAACGTTTCAGACACCGGTTCCCGCAGAGGCGTTCCCCAAATGCATTAAGACGTAGTGCGAGTTCCCTTTCGAAAGGGAACCCTGGCTTCACAGGGCTTATTGTTTTAGTATTTTAAGCAGTTCCAAGCACTTGAATGATCAAATGTGACACTCTGAATTCTAATGTAATATTAAAAAGGGTATGTCAATGTGAAACAAGTCTGTTGTGAATGATTATTAAAGTGATTATCATTTTAATAAGTATTAAAAAGGTACTATTCAAGTATAGTGTACAAAACTATGTACAAATGTGCTTATAGACAAGTTAAGCAGGGCTTCACAAGAAAAGAGCATGTTCTGATGTACAGGGATGCAAACACATCAGGGGTAAAAAAGGTGAGAAAGATGTGAGACACGAAGGAATTACGAAGGAATGCAGGCAGACCTAGCGGAGATGACTCTCATCCGTCGTACACTCTTCCCAGGAGCGTTGCATGTGGTGTGTGAAGCCAGGAGATCTGAGTTTTTTGGGGGGGGGGTTTTGGACAACGGAGAAGGCGTGATTCTCATGATTTCATTCACCATGACCCTGTCCAAAGACTGTCCTCTGCCTTTCCAGATTCAAGTCAACAAAAGTGAGCTGTTGTTCTATATTGTTGAGTGGTGCTTAATGTGGCATTTTCTTTCTTTGAAAGACATACACACATACAACCATATACTCATAAACAAAGGCATTTAAATAAGCTATGATAATATAGACACTTAAAACATTGTACAATAATACCCCCTTGTGATCAGATATTATATTATCACTATTTAATTTAAAAATAATAATAATAATTATAAAAACAAAACGTATGTCTGTTGTGAATCTAAACTTGGGAGCAAGTGGATGAAGGGACTGGACAGCGTTAAACAACTACACACAAGTTATTATAATCCATCATTTATTCACATTTGTTTTTACACCACTTTCCCACTGCAGCTTTGTGCATAGAGTTTATGTTTATTATGCACAGGTACATTCCTTCATTAGAATTAGTTATAAACTCAAGTTAGCTACAAAATACAGTGTCAAGAAACATTATAAAAGACCCTTTTACTCCCATTTATAAAGACAACACAACAAATAAATATTTAATAAAAAAGAAAAATAGGTTACGTTTGTTAAGTTATTTCCAATCACAGAAACATTCATTGATGTAATTTCCCTGTATGTGAAACAAAACACCAAAAAAGGTATTGCAACAATCACATTATATTATGGTGTTTCAAATTATATATATATATATATATATATATAAAAAAATAATGTAAAGGTGTCCAATATTGCAGTTTTTTTTTTTTTTTTTTTGCTTTTCCCCTCAAATTTTGTTTAGCTTCCATATTTATTCTTTCACTGTTTTCACGTTTAGTGCCTCTACACAAAACAATCCCAGGCTTTCTTTACCACATACTCCTGTCCTTTTCCTCCTTTAGCCATGAATCGCTCCAGTCATGGAGTTCTGTGTGAAACCAAAGGAGTCCTTCACAGTGCGGTACAGTCCATTTGTCACATGGTGTGAGAATGGCTCATTTAAGATCTGACTCAGCCGCATCTCTGTTTGCCCCTTATGATTGTCTCAGAGCAGTTCTGCCTCATCATCCTCATCCTCAGAGCCAGACGGACCCTGACGGACCTCCTCGTACCATTTATTAGTGAGCGTCTTCATCTGGATCCGCCCATGCAGAAGGTCCTTAGAGAGGAAGGAAGGAACAGTACATTACAACCAGTTCTTCAAGTCAACTCCTCACATTATTTAAATAAGCCTTATAACTGGAATAATCTGTTAGGAAGGTTATGACCAGTCTAACCTCTTGTGTGAGTCTACGGGTGAAGAAAGGGTTCAGATACTTGGCATCAAGCCACAGGAAACCCTTCAAATCCTGTCTCTGATAAATCTGAGCTTCATACTCTTCCTCTGTCAGCTCAGACAAATGTTCAGATTCAATGGCGTTACCCTGAAAGAGAGAGAGAGAGAGAGAGAGAGAGAGAGAGATGCATATTTACTCTGTTCCAAATGTCATTGATAAAAATGACTGCAAATAGCTTACTCCATTTTCCTTTTTATTATTACTATTACTCGGAGCACCAATAAGATTGGTCTGCAAGGTTAACATTTTAATTGAACCATTCATATGGCGAATTAGCCTTTGCATTTATGCAGTATACTGAAACCATTCGATCAATCAATGAATTAAACCCACTCGTACTGTACTCGTACTGTGTGTCAAGCATGTTTCTGCCTGTCTGTTTTTGTAAGTTTGGTAACACTTTGGTATGGGGAACACACATTCACTATTAACTTTTGCCTCAATAAACTCTTAATTAATAATGCTTATTAATAGTTTGTAAGATAGCTGTTGTAGTGTTTAAGTTTAGGTATGGGGCAGGATTTAGGGATGTATAATATGGTCATGCAGAATAAGGCATTAATATGTGCTTTATAAGTACGAATAAACAGCTAATATGCAAGTTAATAAGCAACTAGTTAAAAGTGAGAATTGTTTCCCATACTAAAGTGTCACCGTAAGTTTTATTTCTATCCTAGTTTTTATTTGCTTTAGTTTTGGGTTCTGGGTTTATGCCCAATTGACAAATTATTGGAATACATTAACATACTCACATTTAACTATGAAATCTGAGGTTTTCAAAACGTTTGTGAATCGTTTTGAAAAGGTTAATTTTTCACACAAATTACTCCGAATGTACTTGTAGATTTATGAAAATTTCTTGAATAAGGACCATTGTCTTTAAATCAAGAATTGCAATTTGTTTTCAAAAGAAAATGATAAAGATAACATTTCTCTCACCATTTTCTGAGTTTTGCTCAGGTTAATGTCTTTTTTGTTCTTGCGTCGTGACTGGCTCTCCTCAATGTCCATGATGCGGATGAGGGGCATGGTCCCGCCCCCCAGCAGCAGGATGGTGAAGAGTACAATGACTATGGTGGTGGTGCCGATCAGCTGACGCTTCTCTATGGGCTCCAGACCCAGATGAAGACTGAGGGCGTATGGGATCGCACCCCGCAAACCTGACCACATTAGCATGGAAGACACGAACTTAGACTGAATGCAGTTTTATTAATTCATTATCATTACTATTATTGACAAACTACTAAAAAAATAAAATGTATAAAGGAATAGTTACTAGATATAGGATATAAAGTATCTCTGTCTTGTAACTTCATATAAAATTTAACTTAAGATGTTGAATAAAATGATGTTCAATGTAAAAAAAAAAAAAAAAAGTACGTCAATGTAATTAACAACTACTGTATAAAAAAAAAAAAAAAAAAAAGTGAATGTTTGAAAAATGTTTAAGTATAAGAGCTGACTGCAGTTTAAATGCTAAGATTGAAACAGAATGAGGTAAACTCACTTCTAACCTTCGAACCAAACGGAAATTAAAATGTATCATTCACTGAGTCTTCTTACCGCTGAACCACATGATGAACATCATTTTGGGGGTGATTTTATGATCTCTGAAGAAGTTGAGCAGGAAGGATAGTGGGAAGATATTCACAGCCCGACCAACAAGAACCAGAACCTGTGACAGAAAAACACTTCAACTTAAATCTGATGACATAAAACTAATAAACATTATAATAATATACATTTTCTTTGTTTATTCTAACTCAGATAAGACTATACAGAACCAGTGACGTATCACGCGTTCAGCAAGCATTCATGCTTTATTAGATATTGAAGAACAAAAAAAGCAATAATGCTCTGGGGCAAGACAAACAGGGATAACATGCACTTTGACGACACATACTATACACCAGATGACAAAAGACAGCTCGAACTTATGAGGGAAACTGAAGATAGACAGGCCCAGGAACGCAAACACACATGTTTCTGTGGAATCAAAAAACAGAAGAGAAGAGTAAAGTTCATGTTAACTGAAGAACTCCTCTATGAAGCAGTAGGTTTGTGAAAGTCGCCTCAGGCACTGACCACACATGAAGGCCATGGTTCGAAGAGTCTGCTGCATGAGAATCTGGGTAACTGGCGACAGGTTATGATGAGTGTAATGAGACATGACAATTCCAGAGAACAGTATGGCCATGATCCCTACAAACAGAAAGACAATTCTGATTTATTTTGATACTGAAATCACAACACATTTGGTATGTTTAAACTCGTCAGGATCTGTTTTTAAGCTCACCGGAGAGTTTGATGCCCTCAGCAAGACCATATGGCAGGTATGCAAATATAATCATCATCCCAAACTCCAGAGACGGAGTCTTTCTCAGGTCGAAGTGTTTCAGAGCCTACAAACTCTCATTCAGAAATATAATCTCACAGGACTTCAGTAGAGTTCTTAAAATAAACAACTATGTATAAACAATATGAAAGTAAAAATGTATATATATTGGCCCACATACACACAAATAAATGTAATATTATAATAATATTTATTTTCCTATATAGAATATTATTCACTCTATGTTTAGCACTCCAACCTTCTGCATACTGACTGACTAAATACAAAACATGGGTGGGGTCTATGTATCCCTGCCTCTGCTGAATTAAAAAATTTAATTTCCCTGTTATTCCCTATTATGCTTTTTCGAATATTCCCTTTCATGTAGTGTTTATAGTTGTTTGTGAGTGTAAAAGGTCTGCAAAGTTTCAAAGATCAAAGTGCATGAGAAATAAAGTTATTATCTAAAAGAAAGAATCGATTCTGAACACTTTGATTCCCTCAAACACTGTAGTTGTAGCTGAGACTGGAAGAGACTGCGAATCCACTATGCACGCACTTAAAAAGAATGAGAACTTGAACTGATACGGTAAAACTGACGCTATTGTTACTGTTTATATCGCTACGCAAACTGTGAGGAAGCCTCTGGAGCTGAAATTCAGTTATGGTAATGAACGTTTGGTTTCCGACATGCGCTGTAAGCAGTAGACCAATCACAACAGACTGGGTCATCTGAACAATCAGAGTAGACCAATCACAACAGACTGGCCCTCTGACCAATTGACCCTTCGCCAGGAGTTTGATTGACAGGCGATCTAACCAATCATAACCCCAAATACGTCATTTTGTCAGACAACGTTGGTGGATTTGAACTTGTGTAAGAAAAATTGTGTATACTGATGTCTTTCCGTGATTGAAACAACATTCCTTATGATGTTCATTCATGTTTATTTGATGCTATAAATTCACGAGCCGCTTGAACTGAGGTGCTACAGCGATTATAAAGCCACAAAACGGTGTTTATTGTTTAAATTTCTTTAAAAATGACAAAATTTAAAAATTTTCTCATTTCAAAAGTAACCTGCTCTGTCTTGTTTGTCAATGCGTTGTCAGTGTACTCTTTGCTCCGCGATGTATTTTTCCACTGCATAAGAACATGGCTTGTTGGACATAGCAACAGTAACTAAAGGGGGCGGGTCTCTGCAAACGGTCAATTGGAGCAGAGCAGAACAATCACAACAGACTGGGGCCATCTGACCAATCAGAGCAGAGTAGACCAATCACAACAGACTGGGCCATCTGACCAATCAGAGCAGAGTAGACTCTCAGAAAGGAGGGGTTTAGAGCGACTGATGAATCTTCAAACAAACTGTTTTCAAACTCTTCGAGAAATGAGGGGGTGTGCAATGTATATTATTAGAAAATTAAAGTGTTTTTTGAGCTTTGATGCATGTAAAGCTGTTGTAGGAGACTCCAAAACAAAATTAGTAACCTTTAAAATAGCAAAATAGGGCCACTTTAAAACACAGGATCATAAGGATACAATAGCAGAGATGAGACCAGTGAGTGTGCCCAAGGCGGCCGACCCAAAGAACATCTTCAGGAAGTAGCCGAGCGCCTGCATGAAGGTTTCCCAGCCCGTCGAGACATCTGAACCGGCAAACCCCTCCGCTGTACTGAAATACCAACAACACCACATACATCAACCACTGCTCACATCTGCTAACTCAATAAAGAGTGAAAATAAAACCAGAATATGACTGCATTGTGTTTAAAGTTTAAAATCAAGGCCTGAATCATGTACATCCAATACAATATTTAATATTTGCATGATACAAGAAGAATAACACTTACAATTAGAATTTTGTAAATATTTTAAAAAGATGTTGAGTCAAATTATCAGGGCTTAAAAACGAAAAAAAAAATAAAAAAAAAAAAAATAAATAAATTCAATCGTTTTACTCCGAGCAGAATCGGTATTTCAACGTTTCTGTTCCAGCGTTCGTCCTGTATTATTAACGTTCCGAAACCGGTTTGTTTAGAAAAAAAAAAAACGGTTAATAACGTTTTTAACTTTTTTTTGTTTGCCTGTAGCCTAATTAATAATAATAATAATAATAATAATAATTATAAGTACAGCATTTTATTTATTAAGAAACAATTATGTTCTACATACCCTGCAATTTTCGCTGGTTTCAAAACGCACAACAAGCTGCATATTAGCCTACTTGACATTTAATTTTCACTTAAATGTAGGCCTAATGCTTGACGGCTGGTGACATATATCATCGGAAAAACTAATGTCAGGGCATTGCCATTGTGACTTACCTAACCTATGATGACTTGACAGCTGAGCCTGAGCGCGGGCATTTCACTCACTTTGGATGCGTCAGCGTCACATTTACATAGGCTGTACTATTTTAATTCGTGAGTGGTTGACTGCCAGATCAAAATATTAAACAGAACGAAAAAATAACGTTATTAACCGGTTAATAACCATTTCAAATGAGCGTTTCTGTTCAGAACGATTACATTTGATTTCGTTTCCGTTTCTGGTTACGTTCCGGTCAAAATTTCGTTCGTTTCCGGTTTTCGTTTTCGTTCCTTGAACTGGTTCAGAGCCCTGCAAATTATTAACTAAATTGTGTATCTTATCTGATTATTTATGTTTATCATTCCCACTGATCTCCTAACCTTTAACAAATAGTTTCAATTTGTTGCAGGAGGCAGTAGAGTCACATTCAGATCCCTTATTTATTCTACAGTAGTGGCCAAAGTGATGGAAAATAGGAAAATTGACATCTTCACGCTTTATTTAAATATTATTATAAATGTGTTAAAGATATTGTAAGCATATTGCGTAGTTGTGCTTGGAGTCAATTGTTTTATTTGTGATAACACAATGAAACATGCCAACATCATTTTGGCCAGGCTGTCACACACAAGAAATTATGAACACAAGCAAACTCAAGAGAGAACCAATGAAACCAACAAAATATTAATAACTGATTATGTTAAGTCAAGTTTTTTTTTTTTTTTTTTGCTTAGTAAAATAAAACCTGCAATTGTAGTTTGCCCTTTTCCCTTTTTTTTTTTTTTTTTACCAAATAATTTTGTCAGATAAATATCTTAACCAGGTTTAGTGTTTTTTTGTTTGTTTGTTTTTCCTTCCCTCACATTTAAAATATAAAAAAAAAAAAAAAAAAAAGCCTAATGAAGCAGATCAAGACATTGGCAATGTCCCTCTACTTTAAAGGGTTAGTTCACCCAAATATGAAAATTCTTTCATCATTTACTCTCCCTTATGTCGTTCCAAACCCGTAAGACTTTCATTCATCTTTGGAACACAAATGAAGATATTTTTAATGAAATCTGAGAGATTTCTGTCCCTCCATTGACAGTCCACGCAGCTACCATTTTGATGCTTCAAAAAGTTTATAAAGAGATCATATAACTAATCTAAATGAATTTAGCAGTTTCATCATTATTTTCTGAAGCAGGGTTTCTACAGATTTCATCAAATCTAATTCAATGCTTTTTAATGCCTTTTTAATGCCAATTTTTAAAAATGTAATGCCATATATATGTCGCTAAATGTCAACAGATGACGTCATACGGCAATTAGAATATTCATTATGTCATTGTTGCATTCAAAGTGTCAGCCCTTTACATTTGTTTGCTTCTCTGCTGCTTCTCTTTGTGCTCACATAATATATTATAATACAGCCAAATTCCCAATAAAATAATTTCATCTATATTTGTTGTCAGACAATATGAAATGGTGACTGAAATGTGGCCCATTAAGACTACATACAGGGCTCGACATTAAGCCTTGTCATGTGCTTGTCCTTCGGACAAGTAAATCGGTCATTCATTCATTGTAAAACAGTTGCTTGTCTGGAAAAAATAGGATTTTTTTTTTTTTTTTTTGGTGTAAATATAAGTTTATTCTGAAGCAATATCTTAAATAATGTTATGGGATTGTTTTAAATATTTTTTTGAAAATTCAAATAAGAAATGTTGGGGGGAAAGTGATACTTTTAAAATCAAACTAAACCAGTAGGTGGCGGCAAGTAACCGTCTTAATAAGTGAGTCATTGAGTCATTCATTCAAACGATTCATTCTAATGGCTGATTCATTCAAGAATGAGGCAGTTGTTTATGAATGAGTCACTGCCTCCGTCTCAATGTGCATTCTATCCATCCTAAATAGTATGTGACATTAGTAATATTCAGTACTATTTAGGGCGGATAGTATGCACATTGGGATGCTTGACTCAACCAATTCATTCAAAACGCTGAATCATTCAGTAGGCTAATGAAAACAAGGCTGCGCGAGCAACCTTGTAACCGTCAGTCCATTATACAGCCTATTATTATCCACTATCGATCGCCACTTACACTAAATGTAATCAAATCTGTCATTCTTGCGTTTTGGTAATTCCCAAGTTTTTTTCTTTTATTTTTAATTTTATTGACGATTTAATCAGGCTCCTTGTCCGACCGGGCAAGTAAAATTCTCTTTCACTTGCCCCTTCAAAAAATCCACTTAACGTTACCCCGGACTAAATGAGAAGCGTTAGTGTCGAGCTCTGACATGTTATAATCCTGATTTGTAATCGAGACTTTGTCTGACAAAATCACCATACACATAAGATAAAGACATTTGCTGTGATTTTGGCTGTACATGTAAAGTGATCACTCAGGTTAGAAGCAATAGTATCTATTTTATTTGTTCTCTGACAGAGCACACATCCTCAACTGAATGCGCTGATCCTCACTGAACAGAACAGACGCAGAGAGCGATGCGCCTGTGGCAGGAAGATCTCGCGCTCGTGTGGCAGTACCGGGGTTTCAACAAGTCGCTATATTTGTCACAATGTGCTTTCTTGGAAAAAAGTCGCTAAGTTGGCAACACTGATGCAGCCTTCCGTCTCCAGGTCCAAGACGGTAAACCGCTATCAAAAAACGGCGTTACGGCAATTTTGCACCGGCCGGAGGCAATTATCAAACTGGTTCCGCGTGTGTAGGGGAGCGCGGGGCACAAACTAACGTGGGGTTAGTTGTGACACGCATGGTTTAAATACTTCCACACATGATAGCATGAAGAAACTTATTTACTAGTTGCCATATCGACAATATATAGAGAAAAAATGCGCCAAAATTCAGAAATATTTGGAAGATATCAATGAACATTTATTTAACAATAGCAAAAGTAAATTTCTTACTTAAGCTAATTTTTCATCTATATTTTTTGTGTTTATTAAAAATTAGACAAATCTGATATTATTTTAAACTCCAATCTGTTGTTTAGCAGTTTGGGTGGTTCTTTAATGCTTCACTAACTATCAGAAGACACTAACCAGGTTTAAATAGGGTTCGTTGTAACTCTGCGTTACAATGTGCCCCGCTATTAGAACTATACTATTCTATACAGTTACGATACAACTGGCATAATTAACTTTTATGAATTTCTGTTGAGAAGCCACGGAAAAAAGGTGAATAAAGACTGAGAGGAAGAACCTGAACATTCAGAAAATATTATTTCAAGAAATTTACAGCATTTGTACTGGCTCCTCTATTTATCTCGTGTTCTGTGAGTGTTCACTGTCAAACCACAAAATTATTTAAATTTGAATTTCTAAAAAAAAAAATGCCATTATTTTATATGAAAAAAATAATAATTGTCTTTTATTGACAAAATATTTTAGTTTGTCATGTATATTTTTTTAATTAAATCAGATAACATTTTTAGTTGTCATATGGTCATGTTACAACGTGCCCCATCACATGTTACAATGTGCCCCGCCTATGGGGCACTGTGTCACATTTCACTTCTTTCGGGATAAATAAAGAAATAAGTATACACTGTATTAATGAAACAAAGCCACATATTTGTACCAGACATGTGTGAAATTAATGAGGAACAAAAGAAATTCTCTGAACCCTAAGTAGATTTACAAAAACTGAGAAAGTCAAAAAGTGTTAGGTTGTGCCCCGCTCTCCTCTATCACACCAATGTACATATTTTGTGACAGCAAATCAGTTATTAATTATGAAGGCTATAGTCAAAATAATCTGGTAGTGCTAGTTTTCTTCAAAACTATCTAAAAAATTTAATGCCTGTAGGAATAAAATTTAATGCTTTTTAATGCCATTTAAGGAATTAATTTTCGCAAAATCCATTTAATGACTTTTAACGCTTTTTAATGCCCCGCGGATACCCTGTGAAGAGACTCAATTGCTTTATATGAACAGATTGAATTTAGGCTTTTACTCACATATAAACATTGATCAGAGAACATAAACAGAAGCTCAACCGTATGTGCATGGAAGCGTGAGAACAAACCGCATGGGTTCTTGAGGAAGCTCAAAGGTGCTGCGTAACCAAGCAGCAACCTCCCATGTTTCTCTTGAAGCCAATACGGAAGTGACTTAAACTGCAATTCATTGACTGGCTGCTAGGGACAGGCTCCAAAAGAGAGCAGAATCTCATTGAGTCCCATGTTAAAATGGCCAACTTTACAGCAGAAAAAAACATGTTTACAGCCTGGATCAAATTGTGGTTTTGGTCTATACAGCTAATTTTGCCCTTCATGACAACTCTGAGGGGGGTCAATTTTTTTTATAACTTGTCTGTTTAAATTACATTAAGCTTTAAAGTTCTGCATAATTAAGGGCGTGGTCACTTGAGTGACAGGTTTGCTGCTGTTGTCTGTGAGCCGTCACTTTACCTCAGCTAATTCCAGCCGCTGAATTTGGCATCTCTGCCGTGTTGGTGCTTTTTTTTTCAGATTATTTTATACAATTATAAAATAGTAATATATACAATTATAAAATAATATGGCTTGCTGCGTTAATGGTCGAGACTCGAGACAGATGTGCGTCTGTGCACGCATGAGGAAGATAAAGAGAACACACGTTGTTGGATTGTGGCATTGGCTAAATGTTTTGTTCCTGAGATTTACAACAATGACAATGGCAGGAGGATATAAAACTCCGACAGCACTGCTTGAATATTATAACTAAAACTGCTGCATTTTGAAAAATTAGACTTTGGACGCGGGCTCATTTGTTTGTGAGATATATACAATCATATACAGTTTTACAACATAAACGCTGCTCAGGTTGCATAATTTCTTAAAGAACGATGATGGAGAGCAGATCATTCAGAAGAAATGTGATGCAAACTATGGATAATATATCTTATATATATTTAATGCTTTTGTGGACAAAAAGTACTGTTTTTTTGTTTTTCAATGGACACTCATGGACATTTTATCCATGTGCCACGGATGCATCTCGCGATCGCTATTTCATTATAAAGGTATGAAGTCCCTTTTGATTTTTCATGTTGTTATTTGCACACCAGACACGAATTACAATTACTGGTGCTGGACCATCTATATCGTAAAAAAGATAGTATCTTAGATAGATAGCTCCTTTGCCTGCTAACATGATCACGTCACGCTAGGCGGGCGTGGTTTCAGTAACTAGGCACCTCGTCAAATCAGGCACCACGTCCCACCCCTTTGCCCATTTTCAGTTATCCGGGAGTGACGTTCGGTGACGTGCTGCTAAGATGGCAACGGCCTCATTTTCGCTTCAAAAATTCTCTTCAAAAATCTACGGGAGACGTCACAGACACTACGTCTTTTGCCTTAACTAATTGCTAGTTGGACAGACTAGTTCTTAACACATAGTCTTAACTTAAAGGAGTATGGTAACACTTTCTATGAAGACCATGCTTATAATGAATTATAGCCTCATTTATACTTATTTATAAGTAAGTATTACTATTCTATAAATATATTTATAAAGACTCATTAAGACCGATACTGTATTATAAGAACAGTAATAGTTATATTTATATTATTTTCATAATTACTTATAAGCCATGCATTTGCTTTTTCAATGTGCATGTTTATAATCCATTATACACTTGTTTGCTGTACCAATTAGTTATTAATAATTATGTCTTTAACAGCTAATGTTTGCATTAGAGGTCATGAATGGTAATTTTGATTTGCTATATCTCCTCAGCCATATGGTATTACTTATAGCAGTTTGGAATTATACTTTAAAAATATATTGTTGCAGTGTTTTGCTAGTATTAAAAAATATATATTTTCAGCTGTTTGTATTGATTTCTGGGTTTTTTTTCCCCCATTGTTTTATTACAGAAATTATTGTTTATTAGTTACACTTACAACTTAAAATGTATAAAGAGTACATCTTCATGATTTCTTAACATTTTCCTTAGGAAAATTGCATCCTGTGTTTTCACTTTACTTAAAGCCATCAATGATGCATTTCTAGAGATTATTAACTGTATTATTACTCATAATAAGTATTTATAAGAACACAACACGGCTATTAATAACAATATATTCAATTATTTGACAGAAATGAATCTGAATTACTAAAAAGTCATTGTAACTATAACAACATTATAGCAATGCAGGTTTCATCTTTATAAATACATTCATGGAACCATAGGACTGACTAATTAATACTTATAAATCACTATATAATAGATTATGAACATGCACATTAAAAAAAGAAAATGACTTAAGTAATTATAAAAATAATATAAATGTAACTATAACTGTTCTCATAATGCAGTATAGGTCTTAATGAGTGTTTATAAATATGTTTATAAAATAGTAATACTTATTATAAATAAGTATAAATGGAGCTAAAATTCATTATAAGCATGGTCTTCACAGAAAGTGTTACCAGGAGGGTTAGTAGACTGTCTGCTTAATATCTACTAACATTTTATGTTGATGCTCCCGAACAGACATTATACTGACTATAAGTAACTTTGCAACTACATGTCAACTTATTCTGCTAATGCCTAACCCTAACCTAACAGTCTACTAATACTCTGATGAGAGTTAGTTGACATGTAGTTGCAAAGTTACTTATAGTTAGCAGAATGTCTAAAGTTGACCACTGAAATAAAGTTTAACCCTGTTAGACTGTTAATTTACTGTATATGCAAACCTGGTTGAATTTAGAAGAATGTAATTATTGTGCTCAGAGAACCATTTTAGCAACAAAGGAACATTAGCTGTACTAGCTGATGATAAAGACCAACAACTATCTTATCAGACAGCTTGGCCCAGAGGTGTAAAACTACACCCAGAGAGGAATTACTGCTTTCTAGGAAACACACAAACAGCTGATAACAGCAGCTCCACAGACTCGTCAATTATGAATGAGATCATTTTACCACCCAACACACCAGAGACAGTCGTAGTACACACTCAAAATGAGAACAATCCTTGAGAAGAGATAGAGACAAGACGAGATGAGTTGAGAAAAGACTAGATGAGGAGAGATGAGAGACATGATGGGACAAGAGAAAGAGACAAGAAGAAATAAGAAGAGACAACAAATGATTTGAGACAAGAACAAATGAGAGATGAGATAAAAGATGAGAAGACACAAGATGAGAGAGACAAGTGAAGAGAAGCGGCTAGAGAACAGAAGAAATGTCAAGGAGAGACTACAAGAGAAGCGATGAGAAGACAAGACAAGAATAGAAAAGATAAGGAGAATAAACAAAAAGAGATGAAAATAGAAAAGACAAGAAGAGAAAAGGAAACAGATGATTTGAAAAAAGAGAAAAGAGACACACTGAGACGAGACCAGATGAGAGAAGAAGAAATGAGAAAAGAATGAGAATGAGATTGACGTTTGAGCAATGACAATGAGCGATTGCAGATACGTGAGCTTAGTGCTGCAGTACACCACGTCTCACCCTTCCTGTTCAACATGTTTCTAACATAATGTCATCTAGATATATGAAGTTCTGTCACATTCATACTGTGTGAATCTACAAAAACAGAGGTAACATTAGGACCAAATGTCCCATCGACTGTAAAACATGTAAAAACATTACAAAGATGTCACATGAACTCCTCATACATTACATCTCCCTATGAGGCCAACGGTTAATGATGAGGTTTTGACTTATAATCTCTGATATTCCGTTAGAATCAGCAGTTTCTACATAAACGCACAAAGACAGCTGGATACAATTGTGTTGATAAAACAAAACCAGCATGACTGCATGTAATTGCCTAGTGGACTGATATTATAATCATAAATCATGTATGCGAAACTATACGTGCACAAAAATGAAACGGTTATTTCAAACGTTGCATAATGTGATACTGTGTGAGAGATAAATGTAAACATACGTATGAGCCGGTTATAAAGATAGAAGTGCTCAAGTTATAAATGGATCCGATCTAGTCATGCTCAGCAAATTCAGGATTGGCCCAAATCCACAGTCATAATCTACATCATTCAAGAGCTGGAAGGAAAGGTGGTGACAGATGTGTCACATGTTCAGTTACTGCACATTATTAGGCTCCATACTTCCTAGAACTCACTGAATGAGCTTGACTTGTCCAAGCACCAAGACAAAAGTTCTGATCACTAAAGGGTGTTCAGTTCCATGTAATAGTCAATTCTGGTAATTTCTTACAGTGTGTCATGTAAGTGGATCTAACGGCTAATTTAGGATCTGGGCTTTTAAATAATTGATGAGACAAGACCTCCACGATAGAAAAGTGCTAAATGACTAAGCAGAAAGGCCAGTTAAAACACCTGAAAGGTCATATATTCTGTTTTTATCATCTACTTTTCTCTGAACTCCACTTCTAATGTAAGTTAAGGTGTGTGTGTGTGTGTGTGTGTGTGTGTGTGTGTGTGTGTGTTTGTATATGTGGCATGTGGTTTATGAGGACATGTGTATAATGTGTATAATTATATAGGTATTACATCATAAACACGTTTTATGAGGACACTTCCTCTGTCCTTGTAAACCAAATAGCTTAAAAAATATACTAAAATGTGTTTTATTTTTAATAAATTCCAAAAATGCAGAAAGTTTTCTGTTATGGGTAGGTTTAAGGGTAGGGTTAGTGAATATACAATTTGTACAGTATAAAAACCATTACGCCTATGAAGAGTTCCTATAAACATTACATGTAAACATGTACGTATGTGTGTGTGTGTGTGTGTGTGTGTGTGTGTGTGTGTGTGTGTGTAATTTCCTTGGCTTTAAGAATTTGATTAATTTCCATGATTTTTCCAGGCAGGAATTTAATTTCCCTAACTTTGGGAATGCTGCAGATTAGATCTACATACAGTACAAAACAGCAATATCCTGTTTTTCATGATGTGTCACCTTTAATTAAGAGTATCTCCTGATCTAAGAAGAAAGTGAGTTCCTGCTGGGAAAGCTGAAGAGGACTAAAGAAACACCCATGAATTTATAGCCACTACATGGCCAAGAGTATATGGACACCTCCTTCTAATGAATGGGTTTGGCTGTTCCAGTAATTCTAGTGAAGACAAACTTGATGCTACACCACACATCAAGAGAATTCTCATCAAGTGTGCTTTTCTTGAACAAACTGAATGTGGCAATCCTGAATAGACCTTTAATTATACAGGGCGTCTGAAGTCCATCAGTCCTAGTCGATTCTAAAAATCTGTATGTATATACTGTGCAAAAGTCTAAAGTCATTTATCACATAGAAAGCACACCTTTATATGGCCATAAATCATGTGACGTGGAAGCAGAGAATGAGCAGAAGGCAGAAAAAGACAGAATGAGGATGTCTGGAAGCCACAAAGCCAATGGCAGCTTGGCCACAGACAAGAAAAAAAGTGCATGACACAGTTATATGGAAGCCTGCTAAGAAACAATGTGTGACCAGTTTATGCATGAGATTTTCTGCCCACAACTACTTATACTTCAGTGGAAACATGCAGAATGGGGGCGAGACTGTGCATAGGTTTCAGGACCAGTTGGTGTAAAATTGTCTAAAATGACAGAAAGAGAGTTTTGATGTTTCATCGAGGCGTACTTTGTTAATACGATGGAGACGGCGTCATTTAGGATGCTCTCCCCGAAGACCAGCATATTGAGCACAGGATCCACGTTCAGAGCATTAAAGATGGCAATAGTAGCGACTGGGTCCACAGCGGAGATCAGAGAACCAAACGCAAAACTAGAGAGACAAAAAAAAGAAAAAACATGAACGTACATGTCAAAGCCTCTCAACACACTTTGCTCAATAGTTTCAGATGTTGCCAAGCCATTTTCTCACCTGTCTGTCATTGTCATCTTGTAAATAACATCAGCCTATTTAAGAAATACATCCAAACATAACAGTCATAATCATGGAGAAATAATGTCAAAGGAGCTGTTAAGGTGTGCCAACTAGTCTAACTAGATAAACCACTTACTGAACTCATGATCACTTATAGGTCTGTTTACATGAAAAGACATGAGAAAAGCTGTTCATGCCTATTAAAGAAAGAAAATACCTGGCCCAGAAAGTAGATCCCCCCTCCCACGATGAAGGCTGAAATCGCTGTTCCAAAGACGGCGAATAATGTGATTGAGCCTATGTTTTGGAAAAAATTACCCTGTGGAAAAAAAACTTGTCTCTTTATATCTGTTTATAGAACTATCACAGTCTCTGACTACAGACTCAAAAGTTGACAGCTTGAGGACAACCAACACTAACATATTCATTGAAAAAAGGTCTATAAAACTCTATAATATTCTATACTCTAGGTCTATACTCTATAAAACTTTTAATAATATGTTAATGTGTTGAGTTATTTTGAGAGGACAGCAAATTTACACTGTTATACAAGCTGTACACTCACTACTTTACATTGTAGCAAGTGTCATTTCTTCAGTGTTGTCACATGTAAAGATATAATAAAATATTTACAAAAATGTGAGGGGTGTACTCACTTCTGTGAGATACTGTATATATATGCACACACACACCGATCAGGCATAAAATTATGACCACCTTCCTAATATTGTGTTGGTCCCCATTTTGCTGCAAAAACAGCCCTGACCCATCAAGGCATGGACTCCACTAGACCCTCTGAAGGTGTGCTTGTGGTATCTGGCACCAAGATGTTAGCAGCAGATACTTTAAGTCGCGAGGTGGGGCCTCCATGGATCAGACTTGTTTTTCAGCACATCCCACAAATGCCTGATTGGACAGAGATCTGGGGAATTTGGAGGCCAAGTCAACACCTCAAACTCCTTGTTGTGCTACTCAAACCATTCCTGAACCATTTTTACTTTGTGGCAGGGTGCATTATCCTGCTGAAAGAGGCCACAGCCACCAGGGAATACCGTTTCCATGAAAGGGTGTACATGGACTGCAACAATGCTTAGGTAGGTGGTACGTGTCAAAGTAACATCCACATGGATGGCAGGACCCAAGGATCCCAGCAGAACATTGCCCAAAGCATCACACTGCCTCTGCCGGCTTACCTTCTTCCCATAGTGCATCCTGGTGCCATGTGTTCCCCAGGTAAGCAACACACATGCCCCCATCCATCCACGTGATGTAAAAGAAAACGTGATTCATCAGACCAGGCCATCTTCTTCCATTGCTCCATGGTCCAGTTCTGATGCTCATGTGCCCAATGTTGGCGCTTTCAGCGATGGACAGGGATAGGCATGGGCACCCTGACTGGCCTGCGACTATGCAGCCCCATATGTAACAAACTGCTATGCACTGTGTATTCTGACACCTTTCTATCAGAACCAGCATTAACTTCTTGAGCAATTTGAGCTACAGTAGCTCGTCTATTGGATCGGACCACACCTTCGCTCCCCATGTGCATCAATTAGCCTTGGCAGCCCATGACCCTGTTGCCGGTTCACCACTGTTCCTTCCTTGGACCACTTTTGATAGATACTGACCACTGCAAACCAGGAACACCCCACAAGAACTGCAGTTTTGGAGATGCTCTGACCCAGTCGTCTAGCCATCACAATTTGACCCTTGTCAAACTCGCTCAAATCCTTACGCTTGCCCATTTTTCCTGCTTCTAAACAAATCAACTTGAGAACAAAATATTCACTTGCTGCCTAATATATCCCACCCACTAACAGGTGCCGTGATGAAGAAATAATCAGTGTTATTCACTTCACCTGTCAGTGGTCATAATGTTGTGCCTGATCGGTGTATTTATATACATATATGTTATTATAGCAATAGGCCGTCTGCATCACATGGCTTTGTGTTTCATATATAACTTCTGTTTTTGAATTCTGGGTCTCACCATTACAATATATCCGAGTCTCGGCATGCATGTTTAAAGGCTATTACTGTATATCAGTTTCACAAACCTTAAATACACTAAACATACTTTGTTTTAAGACCTCAACTTGCAGTTTAGTAAGTGAGATTCAGTAACTACTCTGAGCAATTCAGTTCACTCAGTGAAGGGTTCACCAGAATGATTAATTAGTAACTACTGAGTTTGGATCTTTTTGACCGATTCAATTTAGGTGCCGACTGCAGAGTGCTGACATTTTTATTTATTTATTTTTTATTTTTATTTTTTTTTGAAAATGAATAATACTACAGTAATATTTTACCTTATGTAATGAGTATCCAGACTCAAAAATGATTGGCGGTAAAAGTAATAGGAAGAACATATTGGGACGAAACATCTCCTCTTCCTGTGAAAGAAACAAAGAAAGAAAAATGACCATGTGTGCTTGAACATACAGACATTTTGTGTTTCATTTTGGATACTGCTCATACAGGCTTGAATATTGTTGTCATTATTAATAGTAGGTTATTCTTACAAGCATTTCAGTCAAATATAATTTTTACAATATTTTAACCTGTTAGGGGGTGCGGGAAATCAACCCACAGTAAGAGTTTAAAAGTAGCCCAATTCTGGGGAAAACCACAGACTTGGCAACCCTGTTTAGTTTACTATTAATATAGTCATTTTCAGTGATATTAAGCACAGTAACAGTAATAATTTGGCTGGCTATCACGTTTAGTGTAGTTTATGTCTCTTTTTTAAATTTTATATTACTTTTTGAATTTGAGTTTAATTTTTTAGATGAATCATTTTTTTTAGACTCTGAATTACTGAATGAGATGTTTATAAATTTACTTTCCTGGTCCACACACACACACACACACACACACACATTTTACTGGAGTACAAAGCAGAACTGTGTTGATTCTGTGACAGTGATAATGATGGTATGTTTGCAGAAATGTACAAAGATACACTTCATGCATGTAACCACCAGCGCATCACATTTCATCACTTGCACACTCTCATTCTTGAAGTTCCTGTGCAGGGAGGCCTTGCTCCACCACATTCTCTTTCAGTTCCATAATGATCCATCACTTCTGGCAATCATTGAGGGACAAAAGCTACATGTTGGTTCATGAACGTTTGGAGAAATTCATGGGAAAATCTAATTTTCAAAGGCAAATCCAATATGTAAATCCAATAACTCAATTTACTTCGAAAATTTGGTTTACAATGGTAAAGGAACTCCAATTGGAGAAACAAATCCAGATTTTGAATTGGGTGGCGTACAATCCAAACCTTCAAACCAGGAACAATGGATCATAGGTTTACGCAATGGATTCATTTAGGAATTTCTGCACTCTGCACAATTATAAACAATGGTAATATGGAGAGCTTTCAGACTTTAAAAGACAAGTTTGGTCTTGTAAATCAAGATATTTTTAGATATCTACAGGTTCGTCAATACTATTTGAAAGAAATAAAGGAAAATGCTGCGATTAATCAGATTGTGCAGGTTATTATACAGGCATATAAGAAAGGCAAGGGTAAGAATGTATCCAAATTATATAAAGGGCTAAGCAATTTGAGTAATCATTAAATAGAATATGTAAGATTAAAATGGGAAAAAGAGGACAGCATTTCCTTATCACCTGATCAATGGAATAAAATATGTATTATCCCACATACCTCAACAAGCTCAAGAATATGGCGTGAGTTTTTTTTTGGAAAAATCTGACTCACTTTTTTATCACACCAAGAATTAAGGAATTACAAACAAGAACCTCTCACCCATGCTGGAGGAACTGTGGGGTAGAAAAAGCTCATCATATACACAAAGATTTTGGCAATGTCCAAATAGTTAGTTTGGATGAATAGTTTTTGGGAGGTTGAATGGTCTACTGTTAATAGTATTTTCACTCTACATATAACAAAATCATTTTATGTTTTATATTTGGGAGATATTCTAGATGAGGTTGGAAAAGATGACAAATATTTATTTAAGATTTTACTGGCAACAATTAAAAACCCAGAAATGGTACAAGGAAGACCCACCCACGAGAGAGGACTGGTTCCAAATAGTAACAGAGGTTAGAGAAATGGAAAGACTCACATATATACTTCAGCTGCAAATGCAAATCTTTGAGAACAAATGGAGGAAATGGTTAACAAGTTCCTCTGTGGTTTAGATGATTGTATTTGTAAGTGTATGTAAATGTTTACTGATATAATGTACCGGTGAAATGACTAAAGGTTTATATGTAATATATGACAATCTTTGTTATTCCTAAAGGTTTATTTGTAATGTATGGCAACCTTCGTTATACTTTTTTTTATGTAAGGTGTTCTTCTGTTCTCAACAACAAAAACAACAACAACAACAACAACAAAAGTATCAGAGAAATTCATGGGAACCATCTTGACAACGGCAGAGAAATATCAAAGATTAAAATGATCAAAATTATGCAGGTGTTAAAAAACATGAAACCTTGGCTCTGCATGTGAGTGAAAGTTGTTGGTTGATGTTGGAAAGCCTTGTGAGCTGCAACAATATGTGATAATGCAGAATTTCTTCTGCTGGCATCTCACAATCTTTGTTGTAACTGTGGCAACATTTTTAGACATGATAGGAAAGCTTCTGACGCCAAAGCTGTTACAAATCAGAAGCCAGCAAAATCGTGTTGCCTTATAAGATAGCTCAAATCAAAAGCACTAATCTAAATGGATAAAGCCAGAAACATTGTCTACGCAAGTATTTAAATGTAAACACTTTCAGCTATGCAAGCTTGATTAGATAAAAATGTGTCAGAATGCTTTTCGTAACACTAAGGAAGTACACACTGCATTCTCAGAGTTTTTGCAAGGGCTGCTAAGGATGGGCATTGGTGTAAACCAGGGTTTTTTTTCACTGTTCCTTGAGCCCAAGGCAATCCCAGGATGTATTGCAACAAGCTCTGTGGAAATTATCATTTGAAAATGTTGCTCTGAAATCTAACTGTATTAATTACTGAACAATACTGGCATAAAAACAGTCCCACCCAACTGAAAAATAATTATTTCAACCAACATTTCTGTGTCATGTTTTTTTTTTTTTTTGTGCTTAATAGAGTTTCAAGTTTTTAGTTTAACATCTGGCTTTTAAACCAGCAAAAATGTGAACAAAACACCAGGGAAAGGTTATTAACATCAAGACCTAAACTAACAAGCAAAGTAACTGCATAATTCTATTCACGCCTTGGGCAAAACAAAAACAGCTTTTGATGTCTGTGTATTTACATGCTTTAATGGAAAAAGCAACCCAGCCAATAATACAGATAAATTTAAAATAATTCATGTTTTAAAGGTAGTTAGTTCACCCAAAAATGAAAATTCTGTCTCCCAGAAAATGTATTCTCCCTCATGCCATTCCAAACCCATAAAACTTGTGTTCATCATCAAAACACAAATGAAATCAAAAATTATATTTTAAAATTTGTAATTTTAATATTATTTAAAAAATGATAAATTATAAATGATATTATAAATGATATTTTTAATAAAACCTAAGAGATTTCTGTCCATCCATTGAAAGTCCATTCCACCTAAATTTTGACGCTTCAAAAAGTTCATGAAAAAATCGTTAGTAATCCATATGAATCAAGAAGTTCAATTCAAGACTTCTGAAGAGACAGAATCGCTTTACATGATGAACAGAACAGGTTTAATTCATAACTCTGAACAATGCACATATGGCTTTGTATGGATTATTTTTATAATGAACTTTCTGAAACATCAACATTTTGGTGTAATGAACTTTCAATGGAGGGACAGAAATCTCTCAAGTTTCATTAAAAATATATTTACTTGTGTTTAGAAGCCTTCTGGGTTTGGAACGACATTAGAGAGAGTAGAGCTACAGAGCTTTTATTTTTGGGTGAACCATGCCTTTAACTCTTTCCCTGCCACTTACAGTATTTTCCGTCATTAATGACAACACTTCCCCGCCATTGACTGAATTTTCCGGCAATCCATGTTTTCACTGTTATGCGGAAGGGGACGATATTACACATTTTCTGAAAGAGTATGGATCCAAAAACAAGCAAAGAAGCAGCAGAAACAAGCGACAGAAGCATTGCTTAAGGTAATAAGGAAATTATTCAGGAAATAATCATCAAAAATTAAGCAGCATATAAATCAAAACTGCCTAACGTTGCCAAACAAAATGTCGACCCAGGACGAACCAGATAGGAATGTGCAAGCTTTATTAGTGTTGATGGATGTGATCTACTCGATCTGTGTTTTGATCACTGCTCTGAATCCAATCCAGACGTAAAACGTGATTTAAGTAGGGGAAAAAGATGTAACCCAACAATCTTTGTTCAGTCATTGGATACAGTTTCGATTCAGTCTTACTTGAGACAAATATTTATTACATATTTGCAGCAAATATTCACTCTTGGTGTGAATGAGTTTTTTGTGGAATCGCTCATAGTAGTGATATTAAAGAACTTCAAAAAGCACTTCAAATCAGCCACTTAGGTTCCATTTCTGTTAGGATGTTGTTTTAGGAAGACGCTCCCTATGTAGGCAGCAGACAACGATGCAGCCAAATAGGTCTTGCTGAAGGCTGATTTCAGGCAATCCCTGTGGCACCAAACATGTACATCACAAGGCAGAAAATGCACACATTTCAGCACTTTTTTATTAGAAATGGGACTCAGGAACGTTATGGCAAGACACAATGTGCATTGGGTGCAAAGCCTTTAGTTATGAACTCTGAGCATATGGACAGACGGTTAAAGGTGCTTTGTGTCCATCTGTAGCAGTGACAAGAAAACAGCATGTCGTAGCTTTAGGAGGACAAGCTGCTGGCAAGAACCAGCATGCTATTTTGAGGCTAGCCTCAATCAATCATTACAAAATTTTCTTTTAGCTCATCTCATCTTTAAACTAATAATCGGCTCACTGATTCTTGCGAAATGAGACAAAACATGTCACACAACTTTTCCTGTCTTTATTTTGTAATATAACAACAGTTCTACTTTGAAACAAGTCAGAGATGACCATTAGTATGTTCTTAACACAAACATACCATTTCATTTGATTTTCTCTTCATTAAAATGTCATTACATTATCACTCACTACCCCTAAAACCAGCTGTCCTCAGCTCAATACTTCATATTAGTGTTGTCAAATATACTGGTAATTCGGTACCAATTTCGATATTGAAATAAAAAAAATAAATAAATTAAAAAAAATTGAATGATACCAGCCTATCTTCAGTTTCATTAGTAACAAGTACAGCGTCAATCCAATACCCCGATAAGTATATTTTTAACATTAATAATTAACTCATTTAATTTATTTAGTATTTTTTATTTTAACAACAAAAAATTGCTAAAAAGCTAAACAGTTAAAATGGTTTTTGCAATGGTGCTGAAATGTGAACCAGTGTGAACCATGAAATTTATGGAGCTAGGATTATGACAATACTATTTGAATTTGGATTGTGTAAATTTGAATTATAGACAAGTGTAATTTAATAAAATTGAATATTATGTGGCATTTTACATAGTTCTGAATTTGATTATTTAAAACTTGAATATTAAACATTTGAAATTGAACACAACTGAAGTGTTTTCATGGCAGAATTTTATAGACATGTATTTTCAAACAGCAGATTTTTCATTCTGAAATTTTAGACTGCAAATATCCAGTTTTTAAAAATACAGCTTCAAGTTTTCAAGAGGAAGAAAAAATTCAGATCATCAAATTCAATATTGTAAATTCAAAGCGCAGAAATTCAGAACGTACAGAAAGTAGGTCAGAGGCCATCCGCAGGGAAGAGTAGAGGGTCTCAGAAAAGTCGAAAGCATTCCGGCCAAATACAGAGCTGCAGTTGTTTTTCTGAGGTGAGACTGTGCTTAAACATTTATGAGCTGTATTTATATGTTATGCTGGCTTTTTCAGCACTTGAAACATTTGTCTAAGTTTCTCTATTGTTTATTTTAAAGTATATTTGGTGTGAAAGTGATTAGCATGCTACTGTGTCTACACAGGATGCGAGCGACGTGACAATAGAACCCATTGATTATAATCAGTAATATAATGTCTACACTGGATGCAGGCGGCGTGGCGCAACACCAGGTCTATGCCGGACGCGATGCGCCGCCTCACAACAACTTGTAGTGACCGCTACAAAGAGCTAAGATATATAAAGCTTATCGATCGTCGAGCAATGAGCGTGTCTCGTGCAAAAAACACAGAGGAAAAAAGAAGCAAGTCCGTTTTGTACAAATGCTTTTAATGTGATCCAAACTTTAAAATTGCATTAAAATAGAAACGATACAAAGTCCTTGAACATGGAAAGCAATGAAATTTAGTAGCATATAAGTAGGGCCTAAGTCAGTTTAATACAATTATTTCATCATATATCGGTCTCTGCGCTTTGAGAGGGCATATATAATTTCGTTCCTACAACTTTTTATTTCCTTGTGCCTTAGTTAAATTAAAAAGATTGGTACAACGTGCCTGTATTTCACTAAATTAAGGGAATGAATAAATTGTGGGAAGGAATTATTAATTAGTGGCCATGATCTATCTTCCCCTATAAAAAATATAGGGGAATAGAATCAAGAGATTGCATATCCAGATACCTCACAAAATAATGGATAAGTGTCTGTGACCCATTAAAAATAAAGTTTGTTTTCCAGGAGTTTAGTTTTACTTACGTAACAGCGCATAAAATCCTATAGGCCTAGCCTATAAAGACTAAATAGGCCAAATATTTCAATCAAATAATTAACAGATTAACAAAATTAAAGAAAGAAAAAATGCGACAAATAGTAGTCTGTATAGCCTACTGAGTTTTTTTTGTTTTGACGCTCTCCATCACAAAGAAGTTGATGGAAAAGAAATTGAGACAGCGGAAAGCAGTAGGCTATCCTGTCTGTTTTCTTTATTTAAAAGAACACAATGTTCTGTTTTTATAGGCTATATACATTTAAGTAGACCATCATCTCAAGTGACTGGTTCAAGTGATTGCGCCGGCGCCTCGCGCACACACACACACACACACACACACACACACAGTTTGATAATTTATTTATACTTATTTACATGTTTGTTGACTATATTTATTAGGGCATTCATCAAGTAGAATGGTTTTGACTGATGGCGCTCTGAAAAGTGAACAGACGCGCGGAATTAAAGACGGTAAAAGTGAGTGGGGCCAACATCATTGGTCTTATAAAGTGGATGGGTCTTGCCCTACTCACATACAGTGGTTCATACGCCCATACCATTAATTTCCGCTCAATACACATTATTGTAAGCCATTTATTCATGTTCACACAGCGTGCATCTGTACTAGTCAATAGAAAGGCAAGAACCCATTGATTATAATCATTGATATTGTCTACACTGAATGCGGCATGGCCCGACGCGACAGGTCAAATCCCCAACAGCAAACGAATTCCCGTTATTTCTGACGCAGTCCACGCTCTTTGCAGCGGTCACTACAAGCTGTTGTGATGCGTCGCGTCCGGCATAGACACAGTGTTGCGCCACGCCGCCTGCTTCCAGTGTAGACATTATATTACTGATTATAATCAATGGGTTCTATTTCAGAATGAAAAATCTGCTGTTTGAAAATACATGTCTATAAAATTCTGCCATGAAAACATTTCAGTTGTGTTCAATTTCAAATGTTTAATATTCAAGTTTTAAAAAAATCTAATTCAGAACTATGTAAAATGCCACATAATATTCAATTTTAGTAAATTACACTTGTCTATAATTCAAATTTACACAATTCAAATTCAAATAGTATTGTCATAATCCTAGCTCCATAGAAATTTTGGTATTGATACCAACTACTGAAATATTGGTATTGTGAAAACACTTCTTCATATAGAATGTACTATTTATATAAATAAACATTAATATATCTTTCAATGAAATATTACTACTATGCCCTGGAAGAGGATTATTTAAAAACTATAACTATGAATTCAATTTCACAGCTGTGTCCCTAATTGTCAACACCGTCAGATATTATGAAAACATTAAAAATAATATGTTGTGTCTGTGTGTCACGCCGGGTTGCAGGAAGGGAAACACAGACGAAGAGAATCAATCCAAAATACTGGTTTAATGAATAATCCAACAGGCAGTCAGGCGCAACACAACATAATCAGAAGGTGAATGGACCAAGACTGAGTGAACGGAAGGAACTTAAGTAGCAGACTTAACGGGTAATTAATGGAACACAGGTGATACAAATGAACTAATGATGACGGTAACAGATGATGGCGGGAAACTGAACAAAGGAACATGTGACAAAGGAACATGTGACAAATGAAAACAAACCGAAAGTCCTTAAACTGAAACTAAACAGACTGTGACATTACACCCCTCCCAAGAAGGCGTGGCCTCACGCCGTGGAGGGAAAATGGAGGCGGCTTGGGAGGAGGACGAGGACGTGGCCAGGGGCAGGAACCAGAGGCAGTCAGACGGACGGAGGACGACGACCAGGGCGGGACTGAAGGAGGTAGCATCCAAAGAGGCGAAGGTAGGAGTGGCCAGGTGGATGCGACCCAGAGCTCAGCCAAAGCGATTCCCCAAGGTGGAGTCGACGGTGGTAGGAGCCATGATGGAGATGGACTTGGGGGGGGATGACCGACGGCGACAAAACCTTGGGAGGTGGAGCCCACCGCGCAGACGGAAGTCCGAGGTGGTGATGGAGTGCCAATGACCTAGGCGGCCGCGACGGAGCTGCAGCGACAACTCTGAGGCGGAGGTGGAGATCCGGAGAGCAGAAGATGAGCTGGTGCGACCGAGGGCAAAGGTGGAGCCTGAGGGAGGGTGGAGCTTGCCGAAGCCGAAGGGGTGAAGGGCCCGCAAGTCCGCAGTGGAGGCTCAGTGACGTCCGACCCAGGGGGAGCCGACGGTCCAAGGGAGCCCGGCGAGTCCGAATGCTCGATGGTCGATGCCGGAGTCGAGGGGAGGAGGAGTGTAGGCGCAGGAGCCAGGTCGACAGGTCGAGGCAGGACAGAGCACGACGAGGCTAGAGGCGGAGCAACAGGCTCATGACGCCCAGGAGGAGTAAGCTCCCAGCAGGACCACAATGTAGCCTCGCCACTGAGAGGAGGATGTGGTGACTCGTCGGGACTGATGGGAGACGATGATGACTGGGTGACAGGCTTGGCGGAGGTCTGGACGTGAAGAGTGGCACAGGAACCCAAAAAAATTAAAGTGTCCTTAATGGCAGTTAGCAGAGGTGGTGGGAGAGGCAGGTTGGGTGGGGATAACAGAACTGACGCAGCAGATTCAGATTCATAAGAATTCCAGGGACATAGGGAATTTATCTCACCACACTCATTGAAACTGTCCAGTAAGCCCATCTGGTGCTCGCTCTCAGTGGCGGGGGGGTCGGCGGGGCTCGCATCCATCCCCTCGAACTCCACGAGGTCTCCCACGGCGATGGACGGTGACGACACCCCTGGTCAGACTCACTGCGGTGCTTCGGCTCCAGGGCGATGTAGAGTTCCAACCTTCCATCCTCGGGCGTAGGCTCTAACATTGCGGCAGGCGGAAGCTTCCGGTCTGCGGGGGGCTCAGGCGTCGTCAATCGCGGTGGTGATGAGCTGGACTCTGGGTCTGGCCGGGTTCTGGATCGGGACCGCACGCATTCCAGAACAGGGTGTTAAGGGCGTCGTCCTCCAGAACGCTGTTGCTGGCCAAAAAACAGTTAGTCACAAATGAAAAAAAATCATGGCTCTCCTGGGCCACGGTGATGAACATTGCCCGTTCATCAAGGTAGGGCAGTCCGTTCATCTGTCACGCCGGGTTGCAGGAAGGGAAACACAGACGAAGAGAATCAATCCAAAATACTGGTTTAATGAATAATCCAACAGGGAGACAGGCAGTCAGGTGCAACACAACATAATCGGACGGTGAACGGACCAAGACTGAGTGAATGGGAGGAACTTAAGTAGCAGACTTAACAGGGGTAATTAATGGAACACAGGTGATACAAATGAACTAATGATGACAGTAACAGATGATGGCGGGAAACTGAACAAAGGAACATGTGACAAAGGAACATGTCAACACCATTGCACAAACAGCAAAAAAATTGTTTTTTAATTAAAAATTTAAAAGTAAATTAAAATTTCCCTCATTTTAGATAGCTACACTACCGTATACACTAAAAGTTTAGGGTCGCTACAATTTTTAAATGTTTTGGAACTAGTCTCTTCTGCTCACCATAGCTGCATTTATTTGATAAAAAACAAAGTTAAAACAGTAATATTGTAAAATATTAAATTTTAAATAACCATGTTCTATTGCCTGTGATCATGCAAAGCTAAATTTTCTGCATCATTACTCGTCTTCAGTGTCACATGATCCTTCAGATATCACTTTAATATGCTAATTTAATGCTCAAGAAACATTTCTGATTATTATCAATATTGAAAACAGTTTGTATAATAAAACCCACCCAGAGAAGAGAGCTGCATCTGTACATTTAAGCCCTGTAAAGCACAACTGTGTGAAGGTGCTCTAAGAAAAGTGCCTTACTGTGGTCAGATGAACCAAAAAAACTGCCTAAATATACAAGTCCTGAAGATTGGTCTTGCAAAATTACATATTTTCTAAATCGATTAGATGGTTACATGAATGACTAGTCAATTTTGAAAATATGTTTTGTACATCATGTGCTTTCTAGACACGTTTTATGCCTAATCTCAAGAATCAGTGGTCTACAGAAGCAGAAAAGAGTTGAAGCACAGTTTAGAACGAATGATGCAGAGACACGCTCCAGTTGAGCTGTTCATCGAGAGGGTCTCTGGTTACCATAACACAGCGGGAACTGAGGGGCCCTCTTGACCTTTAGACTTCCTGAAACAAAAGGAAGCTCTGTAGAGCGTGAGCTCACAGAGCCAGAGCCTGGCATCACCTCACATCCCAGACAAAAAATGTTAATTAAAGCCAGAGATTGAAAAGGTGGAGAGAGGAAGAAGAAAGCGAGGCAGGCATGAGAAGCAAATAGGAACTAGAGAGAGAGACAAAGACTTTGTGAAGCCCGAGAGAATGAAACAGGAGACAGAAAGAGAGTGAAAATATGAGAAGAGGAAGGAAAAGACGGAAGCGCAGGAGAGACGTATGGTGCATGGAATGATTTCCTCTGCTCTCAAAACTTCTACAATGTGCTGAATACTTCAGCTAACATTATAAATAAAAACATTAAAATTAGAAATAAAAATAAATATATATATTTTTTTTATTACTATAACGTCAAGACTTTTTTACTTTTGAGTTATGCGTTTACCAAGATAAAATGCACATAAACGCACTTCAGCTGACATTACAAGGCAAATATTTATTTTCTATTGATTACTGTATATACCTAAATAAAAATAACATGTTCATATACATATTACAGAGACAGTCCACATGCAGCAGCCTGAGGTTAGACGTCTAGATCAAGGCAAGGACACAATGGTAATAGCTCATTGACCACTCCTTAGTGTATTTGGACCTGCAATGTCTCTTTTTTCACCACTCCCAACAAACAGTTATTTGGTGTTTCATATTTGAGTACATAAGATTGCTATCTATAGGAAACGTTTGATCCTAGTCTTTTGTACTTTAATGTATGTGTTTGTATGATTACCTGTGATCACCAATCACAGACATGGGCATATTCAGTATGGTCACATCGCATTTGTACTGTAAGTTTAAGTGCATCATGACATATCTCGGACAAAATCAATGCACCACCTATTCGTTTAGAACACAATCATTACACCAAAACTATGGTTTCAATAGTTTGATTTGGCTGCATCATCATCAGTCTTTAGAGTCACATGATCTTTCAGAAAGCATTCTAATATACTAATTTGCTACTCAAGAAACATTTCTGATTATTATCAATGATGAAAACAGTTGTGGTGATTAAAGGAATAGTTCAGCCAAAAATGAAAATTTTCTGATTTATTACTCGCCCCACAGGCCACCCAATATGTAAATGACTTTAGGCTTTGGAGGAAAACAATCCAGGATTTTTCTCCATCTAATGCAGGTGAATATTGGCCAAAGTAGACCATTTTTGACGGTCCAAAATCCATATTTAGGCAGCTTCAAAGGGCTCCACACGAACCCAGCCCACAAATAAGTCATTTTCAGAAAGCAAAAAAAAAATTACATACCTTTTAACCACAAATGCTCACCTTAGTCTAGCTCTGCGAAAAATTGTTTACAAGTATGGAGAAGAAGTGAGTAAATAATCAGGAAATTCAAATTTTTTGGCTGAACTATAACTTTAAATTTTTTGTGGAAACCGTGATTTGTTTTTTTTTTTTCAGAAATTTTTGATGAAAAACAGTATTTATTTGAAACAGAATTTTCTGTAACAACGTAAAAGCCTTTACTGTTAATTTTAATCAGTTTATTGCATCCTAAAGTACTGTATCAATTTCTTACAAAAAAAAAAAAGACAAAAAAAATAAATAAATGAGCAAGTGTACATGAGCAACACTTTATGACACCTTTTCAACAACAATTCTGACATCAACATGCAAAAATCTCGGTCAGATAAGTACTGTATGTAATCAAGTAATGAGAGAGTGTTCCTTAACGAAATTCCTAATTGGTCAAAGGACCTGGCTGACAACGTTTTATTGAATTACCAAAGACCGATGTTAATACCAGTTAGAAACAAGGCAAAATAAAATCAGAGAGCTTCATCTATGGTTTATAGTGATGGAGAGAGCTTCATACCTTCCAGTTGGCCAGCTGCTGAGACTCAATGATCTTGATAAACGCTCCCATCAGAATCCCTGAAAAAGAAATCAAAATATATAGTGTACATTTAGTATTAGTTCAGCTCCTGTCAAACTACCCTTTTTGAAGAAGTAATTACCTGCAATATGAATTATTAACAAAAGAATAGGTTGAACCAACTAACAATATTTTGTAGTTTGCAACCAAGTATGGAAATTTTGTAGTTTGCAACTAAGGCACAGTTTGTCCAAAAATGAAAATTATCTTATTACTATTATTTTTATTTTTTACTATCATGTAATTCCTAAACAAATCTTTTTTTCTTTGGAACATAAAAGAAGATATTTTTTCTTTCCATACAATAGATCTTAGTCAAGGTGCCATATTTAATTTTTGTCAGAAATGAAAACAAGGCTGTGACTGACAGAAGTTCAGTGTGTTCAATGGACTATACTGTGGTTTAAAAACATGCCAAATGTTCAGCTATCGAATCACCGTTCCACAAATTTCAGTAAACAAAAACTCCACAAAACAGTTTTGAATGTTGTGAGTTTTGACATGTCTATACCTATAAAAAATCTTCTTTTGGAATAACATGAGTGTAATGATGAGAGAATTTAGATTTTTGGGTGAACTATCCCTTTAAATGTTTACTCTGCAACTGTCTTTAATAGCGTCGCACGCTAAGAGGAACTGATCAATCCCCAGGTAATCTTAGAGGAACTGCATTTGTGTTCATTCAGGCTCACATTGTGAAACAGGACAGCCGTTTCATACCTTTAATACACACCTACTCTTGACCTGATGACAGCTTACTCTCTCAGTAATAATTAATACATTTACTGCTGTACATGTGTTTACCTTAGATCAATAGCGTCCCCTCCCTTTTTGTCCTCGCTGTATCTTATTTAAGTCTATTCATTATTGATAAGTAAATAGATTGTTCTTCAAACAGAGTGATCTGATTTCTAAGAGACATTGCTTAGTCACATGCAACAGGAACATGTTCCGTTTTGTGTTTTTATCAAGTGCTTCAGCCGACATTGAATAGAAACGTATAAAGAGGAATTGTGAGGTAAAAGTGCAAGAGAATGAAATCATAAAGACACTTACCCAGCGAGACCACAGCCACACTCTCAGGCAAAAAGTGGAGCTTGAATTTGATCAGCAGGTGCACCAATATAATACAAATACCTAAGGAGAAAAGAAAAACAAAAATTAAAACTGACATAACCATTCCCAACAAAAAAGTTACTTTAGTTACTGCAATAACAGTGACATCTTGGTATCGGCACCAGTCATCAAGCTAAGAATTTTTTTTTTTTTTTTAAAACACATTAAATTAATTTATTGTTTTACTATAACAAGTAATTAAGGCAACAAAATAAAAAATCTTAATTTCAAATCAGCATATCAGAAGGATTTCTGAAGGATCATGTGACACTGAAGACTGGAGTAATGATACTGAAAATTAAGCTTTGATCACAGGAATAAATTACATTTTACAATATATTCACATAGAAAACATTTCTTTTAAATTGTAATAATATTTCACAATATTACAGTTTTTTTTACTGTATTTTGGATCAATTAAATGCAGCCTTGATAAGAAGAAACTTCTTTCAAAAACATTAAAAAAAATTTACTGACCCCAAACCTTTGAATGGTAGTCTATGTATGTTAATTAAAGGTTAAAGAAAGGGTTAAAAAATGTTTGTTTGTTTTTTTATGTTATTAATTATTTACATTTTTGTATGTACTTATTTCTTTCTTTTTGCCTGCTTTTTTGCAAATGGATTTTTTGTGTTTAATTTTAAATATGCAATAAATGATACACACAACAAGTATCACTATTCAATATGCAATATCATATGTCTACATTGTCTAAAAGGTAAAAGGTTTAGTCAGATATAAAAAGACAGGAGAAGATGAATTGTGAGTGTGCTGTGTCACTGTTACCCATTGTAATGTGTTGTCCAGGTTTATAATTACACTTTAACCTAGATTAAACCTCCAGTGTCACATTATGAAGACATTATTAACGAATTCAAGGTTTGAAAACCAACATGAGACCTCATCTTACGCAGAGCTGGTCAGTATGTAAGACTACACTCAGGAGGAGTTATCCGGTACATAAACACAAATACAACACACCGAACACAAACATTAACTCTTGACATCACAGGGAGACGCATCACTGCAGAGGGCCGCCAATCCCAAAACATCAACATGTAACTTGAAACCTGTAAGCTTTTAAATAACACACACAAAAAAAAAAAAAAAACATATGAGGAGTTTCACTGTGACATCATTGATTCAGTGGTGTCAGGTACACAAAACCAGGCGTAACCCTTAGCAACGGAGGAGGAAATACTGTCTGATGACTCACCAACCATCCCATTTCTTATATAAGGAAAGCTTTATATTTAGAGCAAGCAGAGGGAAAAGGCTGAATTTTCAGCATAATTTCTCCGATCTTCAGTGTCACATTTACTTCAGAAATCATCATAATATGCTGATTTGCTGCTCAAGAAACATTTCTGATTATTATCAATGTGGAAAACAGCTGTGCTGCTTCAGATTTTATGTGACGGAGAACTGTGATATATTTTTTCAAGATTTTTTTTTTGATAAATATAAAATGTTCAAAAGAACAGCATTTATTTTATAAATTTTAGAACAATAGCATTTATATTTGATAAAATGTTAAATACACTGTTAAGAAATTAAGTAAACTGTTAAGAAGTTATTTATTTATTTATTTTTTGACATATTCCCATCAGCCAGACTCCTCCTCCTCAAAAAACAAAAAACAAAAAAAACAACACTGTCCACTGATGATGGTAGACAAATGGATGTTGGACTCAATGACAAATGGGCGGCCTGGGGCCAGCTGCATAAACATAGCTATTATATTAAGACAGTTTTAAGATCTAGTATGACCCACTAGCAGTTAGTCAAGGGGCAGTCATTACTTTTTAGTATTAAATTAGGATAATCTATGTTTTTATGTAACTGCCTTAAAAAAGTTATGAACAGTCTCAAAGAAAAAAAAATGATGACTAACTTTTGGTTTATGCAACCAGCCCCTGCTGGTCTGATAACTGCACAAGGAAGAAGCACTATACTTAACCTGCCATAAAATCTAAAACCTACTGCTTCATCATATAATGACACCCTTATCTTGAGGTTACTGTAGTCAGCCGGATCTGGTCTGTATCCAGAGCAGATGTGGACCTACACCTAGAGACAACCACAACGCAACCCTGAACGTCAGCGTATACCACGTCAACTAGACGAGCCCTAGAGATGGATCCCATGCAAAGATCCTCAAGCAATCCTCTGGAGAGAAATCCTCTGCACAGACCCTAGGGCCAGCTTAAACTCCTCCTCCCTCCATATGCTGGCATGATGTACCCTGATCTTCAAGCAGAAGGAACTGGGTGAAATACTGATACTGAATAATATCAATCCCCAATCTGACCTGCGATGCAGCCAGGAATTAAACCACACCATGTTGGTTTGTTTGGCCAGAGAAGAACTGGCTCCCCGACTGAGCCTGGTTTCTCCCAAGGTTTTTTTCTCCATTCTGTCACCTGATGGTGTTTGGGTTCCTTGCCACTGTCACCTCTGGCTTGCTTAGTTGGGGACCGCACTGACACTATTGGATGAGAACTGAACTGATGATGACATCACTGTTTTCTACAGAGCTGCTTTCTAGATGAACTAACCTTATACTACAGAGCTGCTGAATGCTCGAATCTGATTGATTGACCAACGTTCTAAGGTGTGCAATTATTTTCAGGGAAACGCACAGCTAAAGTAGTTCTAGGCAGGTTTTGACTGCACTGCAGTTCCATATCACTTCGCCAAATGATTTCAGTTATTTCAATAGGTCCTACAGCCTACAACCGCAAAAGAAACAAGGACACTGACCAAGCAAATAAATATAGTAAACAACAGGATGAAAACGACAAATTATTGTCATGGTTTTTGTCACAAAATACGTTTTATTGTGTCCTGAATGCACATACTCTCTCCCGCTCTCTCTTTCAAACGTACACACGTACTATATAGTAAGGACACACACTCGCACAGAAACAATTTGTCAGCACTGCTCTGATAAAAGAATCAGTAAAATAGTTTAGCAACTTAAAAGCTACATGACATTTCTCACCAGCAAGGTAATAAGTGAGCGGTTCTTGAGGTAGATAAACTTATAGTTTCGCTATTAGTAGAGACACTGCTGCTGTGAGAGACGCACAGACTCAAGTAGGCTAATTCACATATGCTTATTCTATTGAGTGTCTTGAGGTATGGTAACCATAGTATAAGTGGAATAATTGACTCTGGGCTGTTGAATTCTTAGAAAATAATGCACACCTGAGGTGTAACGCATTACATTAAGAATTCAACGGCTCATTATCAATTATTCCTTATTTGATGATCTTTACACAGATATTGAACAGAACTGAATCAACATTGAACTGATTTCAACTGAACAATGACACTATTGTCTTTTTAGAGCTGCTTTACAGCAGAATTGAATGACATTTGCATCACTGAATCATTATTTTCCCGTTATCACTGTAAAGCTGCTTTGAAACAATCTTTATTGTATAAAGCGTTATAAAAATAAAGGGGACTTGACATTGAGCATTGTGTGCTTTCAGCTTTGTTGCAACAGTTTGGGTAGTACCCTTTTCTATCCCAGCATGACAATACCCTTGTATAGACACACTTTACTGAGTCTGGTGGACTTGACCGCCCTGCCTGAAGCCCAGATCTCAACCCCACCACACACTTTTGGAATAAACTGGAACTCAAACTGCAAGCCAGACCCCATCGGCCAACATAAATGCCTGAATCACTGACGCTCCTGTGTCTGAACGGAAGCAAATCTCCAGCGCTGGGTAGTAACTGATTACATGTACAGAAATGTAGTACATGTAATTAGATTATATTAAGTTTTTAAATTCTCATAATCAGATTACAGTTACTTTTTATGGATTACATACATATTCATACAACGGTAGTAAATTATTAATAATTTATAATTTTTTAATATTTTGATTGTTTTTTTATTTTCAAATCATTTATAAAGTGATGTGACGTGTAGCCAATACTTGGAATGTGTTATCTGCATTTCACCCATTCAAGTGCGCACACACACACAGCAGTGAGTACTGAACGCACACACCCGGAGCAGTGGGCAGCATTTCTGCTGCAGTGCCCGGGGAGCGACTGGGGGTTCGATGCCTTGCTCAAGGGCACCTCAGTCGTGGGTAATGAGGGTGGAAGAGAGCACTGTTCATTTACTCACCCCACAAACATTTCCTGCTGGTACTAAGACTCAAACCCGCGACCTTCGGGTTTCTGAATCTCTAACCATTAGGCCACAACTGCACAACATATTCATTTTAATTTTTATGATTTAATTAATCATTCGTTTTTAATCAACTCTCAATCCCCCTGGCTGGAAACCCTGGCTGTAATGCTTAATGCATTTCATGTTTTTGATAAAGAATGGAAAATATTTTCTTTCTCCTTGTTTTTGTTTTTTATATATCAATATGGTACACAATAATTCCATTCAAATCTAAGTGATAAACGAGTTAGGTCAAAAGTAATCAAAAAATAGTCAGTCAGAAAACATTACCTAAATTAATGAGTAAATCTGCAAATCTCTGCATTCATGTTCCAGCTAGCCAAAAATGTTATGTTATATGTATTATCTTCCAGACTGTGTGTACCACTTAGGAAAACCTCAAAAAGTTGACCATCTCGCATTGGAGGAATTACCCCTGGTTTCACAGACAAGGCTTAAGCTAGTCCCAGACTAAAATGCATGTTTGAGCTGTTTTAACTGAAAGTAACTTGCACTGACATATCTTAAAATATATCAGTGCCATTGTTTTGTCTAAAGATGCACACCAGTGATGTTTTTTTTCTAGTGTACATTTATAAAAGCTACTTAAATACCCTAATTGAAATAAGGCCTAATCCTGGTTTAGCCTAAGCCCTGTCTGTGAAACCGGGCCTATGTGTCTCTCTTAAGCTTTTAACTGTCTCACACACACTGTCCGTCAATGATGAATAATAAGGAAATGCGGCTACACCCTGGAGAACTGAAATGCTTTAGATACTGTTCTGATACAGTTCAGTTATTAAAAGAAAAGAAATATGCATCATTCTCACATTGAGATAATTTTTGCCTTAAAAACAAATGGTGCTACCCACCAATGACCAGCAGGCTGAAGAAAATGGTCATCCCGCTGGACTGCTCCTCTTCCTGGGCTTTGACCCCCGTCTGCACTGGCAGGATGGGCTCATTTTTAGGAGGCTCAGGGGTTGTGGGCTTGGGCACAGGTATGGTGCTTTGAACAGTGTCATTGCTGGAGCTTTCTGTGTCATTTGACCTGTCAGAGGAATATATTTTATATTATTTTACATATTATTAAAAATTGTACTTTATAATCACTTTTCAAATTTAATGTACATATTATCAATGTACTTTAAAATATGAAGATATATCTCAATGACTAAAAGTGGCCTAATTTACCCCATGCAAATATATTTTTCAAAGATAGATAGATAGATAGATAGTTTTGTATGAGCATTTAGAAAATATCTAACTAATCATATATAACTAATTAACTAGATCATTAAGTAACAGACAGAAAAATTATCTTATTCGTACACCATGACAGTAGGTTGATGTACAGGTGCTGGTCATATAATTAGAATATCGTGAAAAAGTTCATTTTTTTATTGTAAATTATTTTAAAAAATGAAACTTTCATATATTCTAGATTCCCTACATGTAAAGTAAAACATTTCAAAAGTTTTTTTTTTTTTTTAATTTGTTGATTAGAGCGTACAGCTAATGAAAGTCCAAAATCCAGTATCTCAAAATATTAGAATATTTACATTTGAGTTTCATTAAATGACCATCCCTACAGTATAAATTCCGGGTATCTCTTGTTCTTTGAAACCACACTAATGGGGAAGACTGCTGACTTGGCAATGGTCCAGGAGACAATCATTGACACCCTCCACAAAGAGAGTAAGTCACAGAAGGTCATTACTGAATGGGGTGGCTGTTTACAGAGTGATGTATCAAAGCATATTAAATGCAAAGTTGACTGGAAGGAAGAAATTGGGTAGGCAAAGGTGCACAAGCAACAGGGATGACCGCAAGCTTGAGAATACTGTCAAGTAAAGCAGATTCAAACACTTGGGAGAGCTTCACAATGAGTAGAATGAAGCTGGAGTCAGCGCATCAAGAGTCACCACACTCAGACATCTTCAGGAAAAGGACTACCAAGCCACTTCTGAACCAGAGACAACGTCAGAAGCATCTTACCTGGGCTAAGGAGAAAAAGAACTGGACAGTGAACAGTGGTCGAAAATCCTCTTTTCAGATAAAAGTAAATTTTGCATTTCATGTTGAAATCATGGTCCCAGAGTCTGAAGGAAGACTGGAGAGGCACAGAATCCAAGCTGCTTGAAGTCTAGTGTGAAGTTTCTGAAGTCAGTAATGATTTGGGGGGGCCGTGACATCTGCTGGTGTTGGTCCATTGTGTTTTATCAAGTGCAAAGTCAATGCAGCCATCTTCCAGGAGATTTTGGAGCACTTTATGCTTCCATCTGCTGACAAGCTTTATGGAGATGCTGATTTCCTTTTCCAGCAGGACTTTAGCATCTGCCCACAGTGCAAAAACCACTTCCAAGTGGTTTGCTGACCATGATATTACTGTGCTTTATTGGCCAGCCAATATGCCTGACCTGAATCTATGGGATATTTTCAAGAGAAAGATGAGAAACAGTCGATCCAACAATATACAGATGATCTGAAGGCTCAAGAGTGCCTCAGCAGTGCCACAGGCTGATCACTTCCATGCCACACTTCACTGATGCAGTAATTTGTGCTAGGAGCAAGTCATTTGCTGTAATATGTCCTGCCGATCAAGTATTGAGTGCACAAAAGAACATACTTTAAAGAACTTGAACTTTTCTGTTTTGCAAATCCATTTTTTGATTGATCTTAGGAAATATTCTAATATTTTGAAATACTGGATTTTGGACTTTCATGAGCTGTACGCTCTAACCATCAAAATTTAAAAAAAAAACTTTTGAAATGTTTTACTTTACATGTGGGGAATCTAGAATATATGAAAGTTTAATTTTTAAAAATAATTTATAATAAAAAAATGAACTTTTTGATGATATTCTAATTATATGACCAGCACCTGTATACTGTGGCAGTATCGAGGTACAGTGATCGTATCAGGTGGTAATACCATGGTACTTTGACATATGCCATGATACTGGTTACTAAATTAATTTGCAACACCAGAGTACTATGACATATTTTGTTCTTACATAGTAATGATAAACATGTTACTGAATATTCGCCACTGTACGCTACATCACAGCTGTCAATCAATCACTCACTCTTTCTGCTGTTAAACAGCGAGCAAACCGATTATATGTGATACAGTAATACCTGATCAACTGTTCTGCGTGTCCAACAGTAGTTTTCTGATCCAGTAAATCACTGTCAGCTTTATTATTCGCATGTTCTTGACCGTGTGTCTGATCATCTGCCGCAGCAAACCGCCCGAGATCAGCCGTCAATATAATTAATAACACACTGATTACAGCAGCTCGATTACTGACACTCATCGTGCTTATAAACATAAATAATCATTAGACGTAAGGAAAAATCGCAAAATTAAACCCGTGTCGCCACAATCCATGATTCGCAGAGTAAATATAACGTCATCATTATTTACCCGGAAGTTCTGGGAAATGTAGTTTAAATTTGTAGTTTTACCCTCCGGGTATTTTCAATGGCATAAAACGTATATATCGGGTGTTTATATTCACATAGTCTACATATTGTACGATGCACAAAATATATGAATTATCGTAGAAAAACAATTGTAGTTTAAGAAACTGAGCTGCTGGCCTCACATTGCAGCGATGGGTTCTGGGAGTTATAGTTCATAAGGTGGGCGTGTCTACAATGCGCATTTCTGTGATGCATCAGCTTGGAATGAAAGGTTTCATGCCATTAGTTTATCTCTCTCTCTCTCTCCCTCTCTCTCTCTCTCTCTCTCTCTGTGTGTGTGTGTGTGTGTGTGTGTGTGTGTGTGTGTGTGTGTGTGTGTGTGTGTGTGTGTGTGTAGCCTAACTATATAAACTGGATCTCATACACTGCTTCAATTTGCAGTACAGTCATTGATATATATAGGCTATTAATAGGCTACATTGTTCTGTTTTATTCTATTCCATTTTATTTGATGTTCTTTTTAAGCTCTGTTCTATTATATTCGCGGTGTCGATGTTCAGAAGGACAGATGGATCGCTCTTGTGAAGGTTTTTTTTTTTTTTTTTTTTAGCTAGACTCATACTATAAATAATATCCAAATGCATTAATGGGTCTATTATATCGGCGGCATTAAATTAGCCCTCTGCGATCGATACGCGCATTTATACTGTACCTGTCTGTCGGTTTCACAGCCTTTGACGAAAGTGGACCATGAGTGCAGCGTTTCCGTTACGTAATCATGTAAAGTCATGCATAGTAATTTTCACACACTCCCTTCTTTGCTGACGGTCCCTTTTATTGCCCTGATATGTGCGTAACGCAAGTCCCATGCGCTTCCATTCATTAGCAGCGCTCAGGAGGGTGTGTGAGTGAGTGAGTGAGTGAGTGTGTGTGTGCGCGCGCGCGCTGTCCCTGACCAATACATACAGATACACGGGATGGAGATGATGAGACTCTACTAGGACGAGTGAACCTTCTAGATTGGATAAATTTTGGGATCGGATCTGAATCAGCGTGTTTGCGCTAGGACTCTCCATCTGGGTCTATTAACGGGACATATCTGCCTATATAGCATATAGAAGAATATCTGCGTCTCTTTATATAATGCCGACACATATAAGATTTCGGAGAAGGTCATTTCTCGGGCTTTTATTTCTCTTCTCGCTCTCCACTTCTGCACTGTACTTCATCTATTCAGCTCCTGGAATAGGTAAGGTGACATTTAGTTTTATAATACTGAATAACATCTACTCTGAATACATGTGGTGATGTGGGTGACATCTGGTGTATGATTATTTAGGCTGGTCTGTGTTTTTATATAGTCAGATTTCTCATCTGATAGGCTAATGATCATACGATAGAAACGATGTTTTAATTAGTCATTGAATAGCCTAATTGTTTTCGTTTTTAATTTATTGTGAATGATAGGCTATTATGTAATATAGGCTATGAGCGAGCGGTTATTTGTGTTTGGTTATTTGCACATTCTGTCAAGACTTCCTATCAAATCATGCCGTTTACTGTGGTAAGCATGTATGGAGATCTCCGTTTATAGAGAACATACATAGCAAAAATAAGACCCGTCTGGTTGAATTGCGCTTTTATCTTTTTTGGACCGTTGAACTTTGTTTAGCCTATAGATTGTGCTCAAGTAAAATTATGAATTGTGCTACTAATGTATATTCGTCCTTTCCGGGTGCGTTCGCTTGGACGGGCACACCACACAGTTTTTGGTAAGTCCCGCCCCCAAGACGCGCCTTCCCGGTAGCGGAATTACAGTCCTACGACTGCATGCTTCGGTAATGAATATTTCATTAGGACATGCTGACGTTGCTTTATTAACTTCTACTGGAGGAAGAACTGAATCGTAAATTTTAATAGCCTACTACAAGCCGTAGCAGGATTTGTAAATGTCGATTCGCGATTAGCTTTAGATAATTCTTAAATAATGCAGTAGCTATCAAACATTCACATTATTACGTCATGTAATGCTTAAAAGATTATTTAATATAGCTATACATGAATAACATTAGCATGAATTATAAAACTGTATATTTTATATGTATAATGTATATTTTATACAAATTAAAACTGTATATAAAGCCATATGACTTAATCTATTCATGTAAAGAGGTGTATATATTAGGTATAAGTGAGTGAGAGAATAAAACAGTTCTTAGTAGGCTACTGAACATTGAGACAAAATTGGAGGAATTGCAAAGCTGTGTTTTGTGTCACAACAGATCAAGTGAATATAGTGCAACTTCAGACAGGAGCCCGGTGTGGTCAAGTGTGTTATTACTGTGTGCCAAACTGTGAACTTTTTAACTTGATATGAAAAAAGTTGTTTTTTTGTTTTGAACCAAAAATTTCCCTACATCGCTTTATCATTTCACCTCTATGCCTTGTTCTGATTTTTTTTTTCAGCTTATTATGTAAATTTGCTTAATTATTAATGAAGTCACTTTAGGAACTATTTTAGCTTCCTTTTCCTCCATGGGAATTTCCTCTCATAGTAGAAGAACAAGGACCAGTAATTCTAGTATGTTAATAATGAATGAAAAGTGCAGAAACTGCATTTGACTTGGACTGCACTGATGTGTGTAGAGCATGAAACAGGAATACCCTCTTCTGGAAGGGAAACACAGGAAATGTCAAGCCCCAGTGTGTTTCTAGTGATGGTGGGGCAAATTTTGGCTTTGGCACTAGATGAAATAAAAAGATAGCTCTTCTTTGGAAACCAGTGATTTTGGGTTATCTTCACCCAGGAAATAAACCTTAGGAATATGTCGATAAAATTCTTTTAAAAGTATCAGTTTTTGTGTTCATGTAGATCGGATATATTTACTGTGATGTAAATCTAATCTTAGAGGCATGCTTTAGTTTTTCAAAACTGAAAATCATTTACTTTCCTTCAAGTCATTCCAAACCTATAAGACTTCCTTTAGGTCTTCGGAACACAAATTAAGATATTTTTTATATTCTCTCATCATCTCATCAACGTACATACATAGAGCACTCAAATATGGTCAACAAGCTAAACCGTAATTCTGTGACATGCAAAAACAAAGCTCACTGATTATTGCGGAAACTTAAACATGATTGTGTAATGTTAGGAAACACCTGACTGGTTTTCACGCATCAAAAAAAAAAAAAAAAAAAAAAAAAAATGCATACTTGAGCTTCCGTTTACCATATTTGATGTGCTGTAAATGTGTGCAGATCAGTTTTTAATATGCAAATAAGAGCCTAATTTAAATCTGTTCATCATATAAAATGATCAGGTTAAATCGTCGATTCATATGGATTACTTTTACGATGCCATTATGAACTTTTTGAAGCTTGAAAATGTTGATCACGTGGACTTTCAGTGGATGGACAAAAATTATGAGGGAGTATTAAAAATGTCTTTATTAGTGTTCCAAAGATGAATGACAGTCTTATGGGTTTGCAACTACATGAGAGTGAGTAAATTATATAATTTTCATTTTTGTGTGAAACCTTTAAGCCTTATTTGGTAATACAAATTTGAGTGAGTAAAACAGATTTGAATGAGCTATAGACTTTAGTAAGATTCCTCATCAACAGAAATAAACATCTGTTGTAGGTGTTTTTTGCATCAACATACTTCTAAGCTTTTTCAAACCTACAAAAAAAAAAAAAAAAAAAAACACCCAACAACAGAATATACACTCACTCCCTATCTAGCCACAAACCAGGAGAAAACAGGAGATTACAAAATAAAATGGCACCCACCTCCCTACAGTTCCCAACTGATGATGAAACAAAACAGACAATCAGATGAATAACAACTTAAAAAGGTAAAACAAAGAAATAAGGTACTTCGTCACAACAAAACAGAACTCTTAGCTTAGGAGTTTAACAGGACTAAAGCATTCAATAGAAAGCAAGCAGCTAAAGCAACAGCATTTTAGGCCAAAGGGGAAAAATGCAAACAACCATACAGTTCCAAAAAGGATGCACCACAGCTTCAACGACTCGACTGGACTGGACTGGACTGGACTGGACTGGACTGGACTGGACTGGACACAGATCATGCTCTGGAGAAAGATTCTCATCAGTCAAGAGTTGTGCTCTGCTTTTATGCTGCTTCTTACAGCAGGTACAGCTGGGGGCGCAATCAGCTACCTGCCAGAGTGAAAGAGTGTGAGGAGCCAGAGAGAGCCAGAAACACAGTGGAAAACAAAAAGCAACCAAACAGCATTGTCATCTATACAAAGAAAAAACTTTTTTTTGCATCATTGTCGTGTAAACGTACCCTGAAACAAGGGTATAAATACACTGGGTAAGGAGGCTAACCAGGAACAGGTGAAGGTGATTAGTCCTCATGGTAACTAACAAGGGAAACTATGGAGACTGGCTGCGTCCAAAACAGCATAGCTACTCTCTTGCATAGGTATTTATTTTGAACAAGTAATACTTTACGACTGCTAAAAAGTATGTTCTCTATACAGTAGTATGAATGTGTGCAGTATAAATGTAATCCGGATGTACTACATTCTCCATGTTGTCAATGTCATTGTTGTCATTGAACTACCAGTGTCAGTTGCGTTTCTTCACTGCCATTCACAAATCCTCTCCCGTGGCCTCGTGGGATAGTAAAGTGTCCATTGTATGCACACTTCACCATTTTGCCAGAAGTAGTAGTGCCTACTCTTATATGAGTACTGTGAATTCGGACATACTTTTTTGTCTCATACTGAAGAATGCAATTTCAGATGCAGCCGAAGACAAACAGGAACAAACCACAGGAAGAGAGCATAGGCACAGCAAGACAAAGGAATATCAAAATAAAGTTCCTGAAACATAAATAACAGGAGAATCATGTCAGTCACCTTGGCTTATTAACAAAGGGGTTGGTTACCCTCTTAGGTCAGTTCTTAGGTCATTTCTAATTCGCTGACAGTCTTGTCAAAGTATAACTGTTTTCAAATACTATACCTTTATTTCATTGCATGCAGACTGATGTCCTTGGCCATGCAAAATTAAAGACAACTTTGTTTCTTCTGAATTTTGACACATATGTGAGTATAGCAGATTAAAAAAGAAAAAATGTAGGCAAGAACTTGGTTCAGTGTTGATTGAATGTTGAGATATGGCTGTTGGAGGCAGATGAATGTGAGCTTGCAGGGGCGGGATTTAAGTGGACTAAATGATTGGAGAAGTCCTGCATACAGTATACATCACCAGAGAGAAGATACAATTTTGACATTTTGTTAAAAAATTATGGGGTAATTATAAGATACTGTTTACAATAAGATCTTTAAAATGCATTTAAGAAAAAGATAGGATAGTGTGAATTTTCATTTCATGTTGATATCATTACATTTTGAAAAGGACAATGCCGAGAATTCAGTGCATCAGGAATTAGATGCAACTGACCTCAATTTGGCTAAATGCACACAATAAGAGTGCTGTGTATCTCTCTATATTTGTCTCAATGAGAAATGCAGTGGATCCATGGAGATACATGTCTCGTGTCCCCATGGAAACGACCCCCTGAGGGGTATTTAATGCTTGTCAAGGGAGTTAAGTTCGTAGGTCACTGAATTCAGTAAACCACTTACTGCTCATTTCACACATGCCGAGGCTCATGGGAGGGATCGCAGGCCACAGATGTGTCTGATTGCTGGAGTTTCTTGAAATTAACCTAGAGAAAATCCTGCTAGAGCTCACTAGAGCACAGATCCTATTTATAGACGTGGACCCCATGGAAACCCAGGTGCCTCCGTTCGTCCTCTGAGGAAGCCAGTGACTGCCAGATGGAAGACAAAAGAGGAAGAGAAATTGTCTTTCTGCAGGACTGCCTTTATTCCAATGCTGAATGTCCAGTTAAGCTGCAAAAAGAGTCAGATCTGGGGATTGGAGAAACAATGGAATACATCTGACATAATCCTGATGTTCATGAAATCATTGTTGAAATTGTTGAGCAGTGTCTATAATCCATGACTACAGGATTAGATCCAATGACTCCCATGAGATGATGCTCCTATGTGAGATTATGCCGACATGTTCCTGAATCAACATCATTGTTGGTCCTGGAAAAACATTCCCAATAACCAAATCAGATTTTAGGGTTAGGGTAAGTGACTGTGTTGGATTTTATCCATAATTGTTTTTCCTTTTCATTTTGTCTGAGGATGTTTGAGGGAAGTGTTCCAACACATCCCTTAAAATGAATTTGTTTCATTTTCTTTTGTATTGTACTTACCAAAACTAATTGTGTGGAGTTGTCCTTAATTTAAGTTAATTGAACAAACGTATTGTTTAACTAAACAATTTTAACTACTTAAGTGCAGTTTCATTCATCATTATATGCAATGTATAGAATGAATAATAAGTAGAGACTGCTGTTAGTACTGGCATTAGTATAGTTATTATTCACTGAGTGAAGCAACTCAACTTACACAATAACTATAGCTGCTCACACATATACGTATACATACAGCTACTCAGAGCCTAACCACAAAGGCCAATCTTCAGCATAACTTTCAAAAGCATTACAGAAACTCTTTGAATTGTCCAACATAACTAAACATTAAAAACTAACATGTCTTTCCTTTTACTCAAAAACACATACAATAACACCTAATGCAGTTCCAAAGCATGCTGGGAACTACAGATCTACTGCCTGGTTAGTTATGTAAAAAAAAAAAAAAAAGATTAATGTAGTCCCAACGCAAATTAAGTAAACTTCAGTTTTAAATATATTAGTGGATTGACCGAAATGAAATTAAGTACTCTGGCAAATCCTTTTGATCCCAGTATACATTAACCCACCTATTATCAAAAATCATTTTAGTAAACAAAACAAAACATTTTCTTATGACCTTACGTGAATTCTTTTGACAACATACATCATGAAATATAATCATATCTGGGTAACAGGTGAATTATAGCTACAATTAGCATCAAGCTACACATGACAATTTATGAGACTGATACTATGCTTTTACTCAAAACTCACTGTAAACCATGATTGAGTGTTTGTAATAACTTTTAATAATTTGCAATACATTGTGGATTTTGGTCACATGATGAGGCAGAAATGTTATTATTTGTAGCATTTTAGAATAAGCTAATCGCTACACCTGCTTAGAATTTCTTATGTAAAAATCCCAACATGTTCTCCAACCAATACACCTATATAGGTCATTTGTCATTAATGTAGTCATTAATGAGTAAAAAACGAGTTTTGCTAAATAAAAAAAAGAGTTTTGCTAAATGGAAATAGGACAAATGCTGTAAAAAGTCCACACATTGCATTTAAATGAACACGCATTTATATATATATATATATATATAATATATTATATATGATTGGTAACGACAGTCATGCGTCATTTCATGACGACAGACGTAACACGACACTGTCATTATTTTTACGCCAGCTAGAGGGCGCATGACTTTAAAAAGTAAATAAAGGTCGTAATAAGGTGGTTGAAAAACGACCTATAGGGTCGTTTTTTATTTTTTGGAGGACAGTCTGAAAAATCCTTTCTTAAAATAGCTCAATAGCCCACATGAAAACAACATACAAATCATATGCTGCCGTAATTGTGTGTTTATTAGCTGTGTTAAAATGTTTCTCTGGGTTTGTATGTACGGAACAAAACGCGGAAGTTTAGTGGAAGTTTGTCATCGGAAGAGAAGGGCGGGTAATTCAGAAAACTAATATGAATTCAGAAAACTAATAGACTAATTAATATTCTGTTTAAAGAAATACAAACTAAACATGTAAATATACCCTAATATTCACAAAGGCGCACATGCAAAGTCAGAAATTTGAGGAGAAAATATGCAAATACCAATTCTGTGGGCTGGAACAGAAAAGTAATAAAACAAGTGGTGTAACGGACTACTGCTGGCTGGGAGTAATAATATTACTCTTGAAAGGAGTAATGAGTAATGAGTAATAAATTACACTTTTTGAGTAACAAGCCCAAAACTGATGGTGACCTTCTGTCAGTTTGTAGAAAACTAGGTTGAAGGTGATTCATCAAACCACATTGTGTGTTCCACTGCACAGGATCCAGGTTATGCTGCCCTTACCTATGTTATGCTTTTGTCTTTCTGAATGCTTTATGCACTATATACCTAGCCAAGAGAGCTAAAACCAGCCTGGTGCATGCAAAACCACCGCAAACAGATACACAGGTCACAATTCAAAGGTGGGCTTGAAAATACATCTGTGGCTGCATGATCATTATCATCATGTAGTTCCTGTTTGTTTCCTTTTCCAGAAGTTATTATGAGTGGCTGCTATAGGTGAAATGTTAAGGTGTTGCTGGGCTGTATTTGTGGTTGCTTACTGAGTACTGACCCAAGTCAAAAGAGCAGATCCCTCAATGATATTCTGGTGTAAAAGTGAGAACCTGCAATTGTTACCTTGAAGAGCGATTTTTAACTGATTTAATAAAAATGAGTTTTGTTGGTATAAGTTGCATCTGAATTTATGCATGTATGTGAGAAACATTAGTGCTTTTACTATCATGTGTGTGTGACTTTTGCTATTTTGCTCTTCTAGCTTTGTAACCACACATGCATAGTGCATGTGCAGGATGTTCAACACCACAGTCCCCACCAAAAACCTTCTTAGATGAATACTCATTGAGACACATGCAAATGCTGCAAAGCTAGAAATCACTCTTCAGCCTGGAGCCGTGCAGAGACAACATACGTTGAAATATGCATGCACGTCTTCCATGTATGGCGTAAGAAGACGTTTGCAGGATCAGCCCATCTGTGGTTCCAACCTCTCACCATTTAGTTTTATCTTCGTAAAAAGTAATTTATCTCTGAGTCTCTGACATGGTGTGGAAAGTAGTTGCTTAGAGGCAGGGCATTCCAGCTGGTCTCTGGTTAGTGTCATATTTGCATGGCCATTTGTTTACAGAAGATTAGGTCAGATGGAAATGCACCAGGGAGGATAGACAGAGGAAATGTACACCTACAGTTTGGTACGCATGTTAGACAGAGGAAAAAGAAACTGGATATGGATATAGCAATTTATTTAAAGAATTAGTCACTTGTATTACACTCTAATTATCTTGAGAAATTTGAACTGTAGTAGATCGTTTTTTCCAAATGTTTGCTGTGTCATTTGTTCAACAGAAACATGACTGATGTGTCTAGTGAAGGCTGAACCCTTATAGTATCAGTCTGATTCTGATAACCTGTGTTACATTGGTGAAAATGCTCACAGTTGTCAGATATAGGGTGTTATTAACCCTGTGTTGTCCCTGCATTGCAAGCCCACCCACTGGAGCTGCTGTCTAAGGCCCAAGGACAGCCATGTGACACCAAATGCCGTATTAAGAATGGAATTTGGTTAAATTTCAATGGGGGAGGAAGCCGCCACCTTCCTGGTCACTACCTCATGTAATCTCTTTCATTAGCCACGTGAAAAATGACTGAGCTAATCTATTTACTCATTCAGTGATACGATAATCAATAGTCTTATCATCTGTGCATGACCAAGAGAAAAACTGCAGTACATACTCAGACTGTGTGTAAGTCACAAGACTGGCTGTTTATTAGTACTTATAAAGCACATATTAATGCCTTATTCTACATGACCTTATTCTACATTCTTAATCCTACCCAATACCTAAACTTAACCACTACATTACTAACTATTAAGCAGTAAATTAGGAGTTTATTGAGGGAAAAGTTATACAACATAAAGTGTAACATAAACAATCATATGCACATAACTAATTACAAATAAGGAGATGTTGATTAACTTTCCTTAATGGAAAAAAAGAGCAGTGAAAGTGACTGAGGCTGTCAGTCCAACACACTCATAACTGTTTTACATTTTGGCAAATTAGTAGCAAATTTGTACAATCTCATTCATATGTTTTAATACAATCTGCTTTTACGCTGCACTGAGGGTTAGGTTTAGGGGTGGACCTAAATACTTAGGGTTTATCTATATATATATATATAAATCGTTTCTCATGAGATTGGGCTAGTCAGTCATAGAGGTTTGGAACAACATGAGGGTGAGTAAATAATGATAATTTTATTTTTGGTAACCCGATCTCACAGGAAAACATAACTATTTTATGCGGTGGTGATTTTGTATGTGTTAGAGCCATAAACAACATTAAAAATTTTGTAATATTTTTTCTTTATAGCAAGAGTGATTTTGCTTATTAATATACGATATGTATATTTTGTCATTTTTGTATTGTATCATCATGTGACTTTAGTTAGTTTTACGCGTGGTACGTATGCGTTAAGAATTTGAAGAAGAATAAGGAAGAAGGAAGTGATTTGCGCTAGACAGTCTTTTGACTGGGAAAAGTTTTTAAAAATCATGTTTTTGTTATTTTTTGTGCTTGATTAAGTGTAAATAGTTTTTGAGTTTGATTCTTTTGTTCTGTAACTTCACAAAGAAAATGTAAACTGTACACTACACTCTCAGAAAAAAAGGTACAAAAGCTGTCACTGGGGCGGGACGCTTTCAAAAGGTACACCTTTGTACCTGAGTGCATAGTAGTACCTAAATGGTACATATTAGAACCTTTTTATAGGATACATTTTTTTTCTGAGAGGGTATGGTTATGGTTTCATGCATCAAATACTTTGTGCAAGACCCCTGTGGAAATGGCGGAGAGCAGAAAATGGCTCGGCTCACCATTACAGTATGAATTCATATGAAAATAATTTTTATATAATTATTAATTTTATATCATTTTATATGATTTTATATAATATATAATTTTTAGAAAAAAAGGTAAGCGTGAAGGTTCACCTCTATCCCCACCCCTAAACAAAACCATCACTGAGGCATAAGCAGATCATACAAAAATGTACAAATGAGATCATACAAATTCATAAGAATTAGCTACCAACTGGCAAAAAAGAATTGCAATGAGATTGTGTGGTAAAACTATTCTAAGTCGCACTAGTCTTAGACAGTCTGCAGGCCAATGTGGAGTTGTGTGCATCCCACATTCATTCTAATTACTTTTAAATAAACTTTTTTCATTGTATGTGTATTAAAATTACACACACGAAAACAGTGTAAAATCTGAAATGTCACAAAGGTTTTTGTGGCTTATACAGATGACAGACAAGGTGTAGTTTATGACGTCACCTCTCTTGCTCTCTTGCACCTGTGTGGGTGTTTACAGGCTGAGACATGCAACATTACTCTCATTTGACTGCTGCTGTTGCACTCAGAAATGAAGAACCTCTAGTCGTACAGGGTGTGTTTGTGCGTCTGATCCAAAAGTTTAATGTTCCAACAGTTCCTGGATCTGTTTCCTTCTAGCCAAATCCTCAAATATTTCTAAAAATAAACAGAGCAGTATCAAAGGGCAATGGTCTGGTCTAAAATGTCTTACTCAGCCTAAATAAAATACGAATACAGCATGCAGTATAGCTATAAACTGCCTGAGGTACCATGTCAGGAAAATGACAAGGAAATAGTATGTGAGCCAAAGCAATAACCAGTTTTATTATGTAACATCCAACCAGATCTCTTAAAAAAAAAAAAAAAAAAAGAAAAAGAAAAAAGTTACTTTTTTACGAGACATTTCATTCAAACAAAACGTTGGCAGGAAGATCCACAACTAAACCAAACCCTCGGTGGGGTGTAAGCAGTTGGTACCAAAAAGTACAAATGACATTATAAAATGTCTTATGAATTCACCACTAAATCATGATCAAAACGTTAAATAGTTACAAATTCCCATGAGAGTGTGTTGCAGTCTTGTTTCTTTAGGTCTTATTCAAATTATCATAGGATTAATTTGTGTGAAAAAAAAGTTTTAATTTGTTCTTTGTACTAAATGAATGGGGTATCTAGCTGATCAAATTCAGTATAGTATTTCATTAACACATCATTGCATTGTATTTTTATAAATTTAAGGTAAAAATCCAGTTTTGACTTTTAAATTTGCTCCTTGGATGCTTAAAGTCACCATGAATTCAAAATGGACGATTTGTTTTTTAAATGTAATATAGCAGTGTTTATTATAAATGATCTGTCCATGCACATCATTATTATTTTTTTAATTCACGTACCCCTGTAATCTTGAATCAGAATAACTTCCCCTCCCTCTTGCAGCAACATCTCTTGATGACGAGGGTGGGGCAACCTGTCACTCACATGAGATCCACCAATAGCAAACCACAACCATCCAATCAATTCATTTTTCAAGCCATTTCACTCAGATATACATTACAATAGGGAAGGAAAGACTATCGCAGCTTCCATCTAATGCTCTCTTTAATTTTTAATACTTGGTGCAGAAATATTCTTCTGCTTTGCTTTTTCTTGCATTGACATGTTTATGTTTCCCTCTTGTAGTGTCTGCACAACACTATGTAAGTTATTGGCATCACAGACAGTAGCGTGGAGGGGCACAAGACTAGTCACAGTATCTTGCCAAGCAGATGAGGCCTTTGTCATGTTGTTACAGCAATGGGAACCTCTGTTGATATTGTCGTCATGGCAGCAGGTCTCACAGGCTTACCTTGTCATAATAAAGCAGGAGAAATCAGGTTTTATTCTCCATTTGATTGTATCCATCTGAGAACATCATAGCCTGATCCTAAACTACATGGCATTTATTTCACATTTATTCTTTTACAAGAATAAATGTGGTTATTTTATTTTATTTTATTTTATTTTATTTTATTTTATTTTATTTTATTTTATTTATAACAGGCCAAAATTATCATATGTCACAGATCACTAAAAATATTTGCTCTTCCTCATAACTATCACGTTTTGCTTGTACGGTACCTAATGAAGTGTAGTACAGTGACTGTTAAGATTTCTAAGTGTTAAGTGTTAATATGTAAATGTGGGCAGTTCATATCTATATATATGTGATATTTACCCCATGGGCTTTTTTTTTTTTTTTTTTTTTTTTTAATCTTATTAAATTTAGGCTTCATCTTTCATTTTAAATTCTTAAATTTGATCAATAAATTAAATTAGAATAATAAGACTGTCACCAATCAAATTAAATCATTTACACTGAAAAATTACAACTGCATTAAATAATGTTATGAGATTGTTTTAAATATTTTTTTGAATATATAAATAAGAAATGTTGGAAAGAATTATACTTTTAAACATGGAACTAAACCACCAGTAGGTGGTGGCGAGTGACCATCTTAATGAGTGAGTCACTGAGTCATTCAAACGATTTGTTCAAACGGTAATGAAAACACGGCTGAACGTTTCTGTGAGATGTGCTGTGGTTCTGCTGTGATCTTTGTTTGGAACTATTTTTGCTGCTGAAACAGAACAAAAATAGTCAATATTGCATCTAATTACTTTTTTAATCATGATGGTATTCAGGAAAACAGCACTCTTTAACTGTATCATATGTTATAAATATAAAAACTCCACATTTTTTAATTTTTACCGCAGTAGTATGTTAACTGAGATTCTTTATGTGTGCTGAGCTCATTTGTTTCCATTTCTCCTCAAGAGGCTGCATGAGCCTCAACCTTACCGTCAGAACATTATACTGTACATGTATTATCATCCACTACTATCACTCGCCACTTACACTAAATGAAATAAAATCAGAATCATTCTCATGTTTTGGTGATTCCCTAGTTATTTTTTTGTTATTGACGTTTTAATCAGGCTACTGTCCAGTCGGGCAAGTAAATTATTAAGTTATATAGTTAAACTGTCAGCATGTTTAGCTAGTCACCTGAATATTAACATATTCTGGCACATACAGAGTAGATGGTAACTCTGATCTGGTTACTCTGGTTTGTTGCCAACAGGTTTTTAGACAAAAACTTGTAAAAATAGAAATGCAGTGGCATGCAGACCTTAATTTGGTGGGGTGGACAATATCAAACACAGGAAGAAGAGATACAGATGAGGAACTTTTTGTTTTAGGGTTTTTTTGTTTTTGTTTTTTGTTTTTTTGACAGGCCTAATGAGATTATAGAGCAGGCCTACTGACATAAGTTTTGCTACTTTGTCTCATTAAATTAAATTGTCACATACAAACGCTACATCACAGATATGATGAAATTACAGGTTTCACAGTTGTCTCGTGAGATTCCTGTCCTGAAAGAATTCCTGTCCTCTTGTTGTGATCTACATCTAGTGTCCTTAAACACGAAACAACAGAACATACTGCAGACAAGTACACAGACAGATGAGCTGACTTACTTATGCAAAATAATCTTATTTCAAACCGAAAACAAGATTATTTTGCTGACCCCATTGGCAGATTATTTTGCTTGTTTTAAGGAAAAACTCACTTAATTTTGACTTATTTGTTCTGAAAACAAGACAAAATTTTATTTATCTAGAAAATGCTTCTTGTTTTAAGAATTTTTAGATATTTGGACTGGAAACAGGACAAAAAATCTAAGTAAGAATTTTTTTTTTTTTTTCAGTGTTGTATGAACCCTTTTTTTAGTCCTTCACTAATGTATCTTTCTTATATTTTATGTATTTTCTATTAAAGAGTCTCTTAGATTTGCATGTGAAATGACCTAGGTTCAATTAAATGTAATGAAAATATCACTGATAGATTCATATACAATTCTCTCAGCAAATATTAAATACTAAACTTCTTTAAAAGTATAGATAAAAAAGTTTATAACAACCAACAATATGCACACACACACACACACACACACACACACACACACACACACACACACACACAGACACATTTTTTGCTATAAATTACGGACATGGCATCTGAGGACTAATTCTCAGTTATTTTCCTTTATTTCCAGATTCAATCATAAGATCGTTCTTACGTGCTAGAGCATGTACGCACATGCGCACTCTTCAAAAACGGTGCTTAAAATCTCTTGACAAACTAAAATATGTAAATGACATTTGTATATTTTTTATATAAAAGATATACATTGTACTTAATGTCAGCTTGCTTTTTTTGTTCAAGATAACGATTTATTAAGTCCACATGTCATAAAAACAAGAAACTATGCTTCTAACCACAGCTCGAGAACTGTCATTCCAACCACACAAGTTTGCCAATGTTTGTTTGAACTATGGTTTCGGGAAACACCAAATCGTTGAACTATGTTAGTAACGATGGAACTTGCAATGTTAGTTGGCTAACGATGCTTTTTGGAAACGCACCCCTGGTTGGATTATAAGAGCAGACAGATTGCTATAAAAGGAGGTAAGATGTGCATCCAGTCATTGTGTTCTTGTGTTAGCAATGGTTCCCACCAAAGAAAGACGTGCAGCCATCATCGCTTTGCATCAAAATGTCCTCACCTTCAAGGAAATTGCTGCAAAGAATATTGCTCCTGAAAGAACCATTTACAGGATCATCAAGAACTTCAAGGAGAGAGGTTCAATTGTGGTGAAGAAGGCTTCACACGTCCCAGAGAGTCCAGCAAGTGGCAGGACCATCTCCTCCTGAGGAGCCACCAGTGCAGAACTGCTCAATATTGGCAGCACGTGTGTGTGATGCATCTGCATGCACAGTGAGGTGAAGACTTTTGGACAATGGCCTGGTGTCAAGAATGGCAGCAATGAAGCCACTTCTCTTCAAGAAAAACATCAAGGACAGACTGAAATTCTGCAGGATGTGCAAGGATTGGACAATTTTCAATTGTTTGGGACAATTTGCAAGCAATTCGTTTTTCCAGCATAATGGAGCAAGAGTGATGATGAAGTGGCTCGGAGATCATTACATTGAAATTTTGGATCCCTGGCTAGATAACTCCCCAGATCTGTATCTATAGAAACGTGAAAAAATTATCTACAAATACTGAAGCAATGACTGTACAACTGTACAGCTAGATATAACTCTACATATAACTCTACCCTAGATATAACTCTACCCTAAAACAAAATACACACACAGAAATATCTAGAATGTACAAAACCACCTTAAGCAAGCAAGCGTGTGTGCGTTAGGATTAGTTTGTAATATTTACAATTATCCTATTTAAAGAACAATGGGTGTGAATGGGAACTCCCTACACACACACACAAGCGTGTGTGTGTGTGTGTGTGTGTGTGTGCTTGTTTTCATGATTTATGAGGACACAAGTTTGTATAATGACATGGGTATTACACTGGTATTACGATGTAAACATATTTTATGAAGACATTTCATGAGTCCTTATAAAATAGCTTTAAAAACATACTAAACAATGTTTTATTAAAAATGAAAAAAATGCAGAATGTTTTCTGTGATGGGTAGGTTTAGGAGTAGGGGTAGCATAGGGGGATAGAATGTACAGTTTGTACAGTATAAAAACCATTACGTCTATGGAATGTCCTCACTAAGCAAAACAAACCTATGTGTGTGTGTGTGTGTGTGTGTATATATATATATATATATATATATATATATACCTTCATGTGATGTGGGACTGGCCTTCATGTGATGTGGTGCACAGTTCAGGTCAGGTCATTGCCAGCGTGTGTCTCTGTGTTTTGTTCATATTGCAGCGAATTAACTCAAAGGGAAAATATTAATAATTATTCATAACTCATTATGATTATTAATTATGATTAATTATGAATATGTGAATCAGTTAATCAGATTAACTTGATGTAGCTACATTAAAATTAATATTACAATCAATTAACCTGTTCGTCCAGTGAACACTGAGTGTTAATTGTTTATTAATTTTAAGAAATGTTCATTTCCAGGTTATGGAAAAACAACATTCTTATTGTACAGTACTACTCGGAGCATGTAGTCAAGATCTAAATCATTTAAGAGGCAATTTATTAGCAGACGGAGTCAGAACCAAACCTGTATTGTGCACAATCTTTATTAACTATCTCACAAACACATAACTAAACTAAACTAACAAACACATAACATACACGCAGGTCACACACATACGTAGGTAAGAATGAGCAATGATAGAGTTGAACCGGAAGTGGGACCGGAAATGGAGCTATAGGAAAAAGTCAAAGACAATCTGGAAAAGAATCATCAGTTTCCTCAGTAACAAAACACCTTTGCTGACAAAGGTGGTTTACAAATCAATACTAAATCGCTGTTTAGTGTTCAAATGTACGATACTTGCAAGATGCCTTTAGGCTGAGGACCATCGGATCTGCAGGCTGAGGAGAAATCTTGATGATTCGGTCCGAAGTTGTTGCCAGTATCTTCTGCGTTGGATGAAGTACTATGAAACAACTTAAGCTGTTAATTTGACTCTTAGTGGGGAACAAAGTTCTTTCTCTCTCTCATAGATGAGCACATGGCTGGGTTGTAGGCCGAGGCCTGCAGGCCTACAGGCCTTGGCCTGAAGAGGCCTGCAGCCAAAAAGGGGTCTCTTCAGTCATCCAAGAAGCAAGAAAAAAAGAGAGAGGGAGGGGCGTTGTGCACTGGCTTTTAACCTCTGGTCAAAGTCGCACCTCTTAGGGTTGACGTGACCAATGAAGATGTTGTATTTCTGGGCGACAACACGCCTCCTGTCAGGGCTTTTACGACCGAGCAAGATTAACTGGCTGAGTTTTTGAAGAAGAACTATTAAAGATTCTTGTAATACTGATGTGTTGCGCAGGTATGGACATTACGCTAAATTTATCATAAAACAATGTGAACACACTTTGAGTACACTACAACAACGGTAATAATGGATACCATTTCCTGGGGGTGTGCATGTTCATTTATAGAACAGTCTGTCTATAAATTAATGCAGGAAAGTCTGTGTTCTCTGGGAAAAATGCAGGAAAGATGCAGGTTTTCTGTGTCTCTTCTCTGCTCTTCCATGTGGCAACCACATTCTTTAGAGCAATAAAACTTGTAACTGAGAACTTCTCGGGGGATGGGGGACAGACCCCAGAGTGAGCTTTAACCAATTATTGGTTAACTATAACAAATAATTGTGTCTGATTTGTCTCAGTCGTTACAATATATACAATAAAAATAATACTTTTATTTAGCAAGGAAACAATAAATTGATGAAAATTGACAGTAAAATACGTTTATAATGTAGGAAACGATTTCTGTTTGTCGATTTTCTGTTGATAATAATCTGAAATGTTTCTTGAGCAGTAAATTAGTATATTAGAATGATTTCTGAAGGAAATAATAAGGAGTAATGATGCTGAAAATTCAGCTTTGCCATCAGTTTACTGTATTTTAAAATCAAATAAATGAGGTCTTGTTCAGACTTCTTTCAAAAACATAAAAAAATCTTAGCGGCCTCAAACTTTTAAACAGTAGTTTATGTGAGCTTTTTTTTTTTTTTTTGTCGAGTAGTGCTTTTATTAATAGACCATCAGATTCATATTTAGACTGAGATAGCTAATTTTTAAGTTTTCAAACCCCCCCACCCTGCAGCAGCAGTTGCACATGATCATGTGATCACAGCTTACTGAAGTCACGAGGCACTTTATGGCCGAGGTTGAATATAATTGTATACATGAATGTAATTATATCGCATTACACAAATGTTTGGCTAAGAAGCTTGAGGTCATCAGGATTCAGGATACATGAGATAAGAGATAAAGGAATCAGAATCACAAAGGTTTATGGAGATATTTATTGTTGCTTTAGTGCTATTAATGAAGAGCTCATTGATGCTTTTATAGGTCATGATATGTTATGCTAAATGCTTAGTCTGCTGCTGTGCTTTGAGAAAAAGCCACTAGCAACTGTAATGATCATCTAATCATATCATTGTAAAGAAAAGTCACAAATGAGATCCTTTTAAATATTGTTTTTTTATAGAGGCTCCTGCTTCTCTTACTGCATTGTTCAAGAGATATATTTATAAAAGATATATAAACCTCCATTAGTGGATGGAAATCTTCTAGGGGAAGGATGAATTCATGAATTTGCACAATAAAAAAGGTCTTAATGAAAATTTTTGTTTTATACTATTATTAGTTTTTATTAGTAGTCCAGAAAGAAGTTAAAGGTAGAGTAGGCAATTTCAGAAAGGAAGCTAGCTTTGAAAGTATTAGATCCCACCCTCCCTTCAGAGTATCTCCAAAGTCACGTCTCCTTCAAAACACATGAACTTCAGAGTATGCAAAGTGTCAAGAGATGGTGTTAAATTACCTCATGTCTCAAAGCACATAACATTATAATAATAATGAACTTAAACAACTTACAGAGCTCTTACTTGTACCACCTGGCTGTTGCAGATTTTTTGGTCCTAAGACTTCCACAGAAGATATATGCACGTTTTAATTAGGGCTGTCGATTTAACACATTAATTAGATTAATTAATTACGGTGAAAAATAATGTGTTAAAATTATTAATGCATTTAACGCACTTGCCCTGCCCCAGACCTACGTAGGTCATCTGACATTTCAAAATGAGGGCAACAACGCACTGCGCGATGGAGCCTCTAGAATGAAATTAGAATGTCCCTAAAAATTCAAGATATGGGGCAAAAAATGCCCTTGTTTGAGTTTTTGTCTCATATTTACATCATATGATATAGTTAAACTATTTTTTTTAATAATTTCATATTTCTATAGGCCTACTAATAAAAACAAACAAACAAACAAACAAACAAAACAAAACAAAAAAAACATTAAAGGTATATTTTACCCAAAAATTAAAATTCAGTTTCAATTAGTTCAATTAATCACCACATCATGTAATTAATTACATTAAAAAAAATTTAATCGTTTGACAGCCCTAGTTTTAATATTTAAACCACTTCTATTATTGATTGCTATCAGGCTGTGAAGAGAGTTTCAACCAGAATAATATCCTACCTTTAAGCAGTTGGCAGGTCAGTGTTCATTTTATGTAAATGACTCAGGGCTTGCAGTGGAAAAAAATAATGTACCACTTGCTTCTGGTTTCTGTCATCCTCTGTGCAACACACCAACACAGTTCATCTATAGGCCGCTATGTGAATGCAGAGCTCTCCGGGTTCATTTTATTTTCACTTTTGCTCAATTACAAATATTTTTGGCCATTACAGGTTACTTTGCAATATACAATTTTATTTGTATAGCCAAAGCAGCTTTACAGAAAATCATGATGTTAATCTTTATAATATCTTTATATCTTCATGATTTACAGTATAGTTGCATTTTGCAGATTAGTGCTGTGCAATAATATAGTTCACATTTTGCGATGATGTAAACGGTCAAGCAGTTGAGATTTGCTATATAGTATATATTGTTTTAAGTGAGTATACTGTATGTTTGTGTATAAAGTTGGATTATAGTATTTGCAGGTTAGAGTGTTAATGTGGTGATATATCATGACAATGTCATGTAGCTACATGTAGCTAGCGATTCCAGATTCACAAATGAATCACTATTGAAGTTGTCTGAAATTGTGATTCAGTTTGATTCTCTCACTCGCTGAATTGTTTGCAGTAGTTTCTCACACTGAAATAGCAACTGCATAATTTAAAAGACTAAAAACAAAAAGTGCACTAGATGAGGTGGATATTTACTTTTACAGTCCTTTGTAGGAAACAATTTTTGATGGTTTGAGGAAGCATACATCCAATGTATGTATGCTGTAAAAAAAAATGTTTTCACAAAGCTGTAAATGAAACAAAGATTACTGGAGTATGTTTTACAAGAAAATAATATTTCAGTCTTTCTTTGTAATTATTTGTGAAACTGACTAGCGACAACACTGAGTGAATATTGATCTACACCTATTTTTTTTCAGAGTATTATGTACTTGATATGATCTTTAATGGTTAAGGAAAATTCAGAATTATGTAATAATGTTGTTTCCCATGTACCTGCATTAGTCAGACATGTACTGTACGTTATTGGTTAATCAGAGCTTAAGGTGGGCATATACATTCCTAAGATTCCCATCTCTCTCTCTCTCTCTGTACTCTGTATCTCTCTCTGTGTGTGTATGTTGTGAAGCGAATGTTTTAGATGTGCTCATCATGGGCAAAGCTGTTGTAGCGTGTGTATGTAAACAAAAAAGTTAATATTAAACAGAGATGAGCTCTGTTCACCACACTGTAAAAATCGTTTTTGACTTTAGTAAACTAAACTTAATTTACTGTTTATCTAATTGATTTGTCCATTGTATTTCAAATTGACACAATTAAGCTATCTCAGCTTTTGTAAACCAAGTAAAATTAAAAAAAAAAAAAAAAAACATGCAAAAAACAATAAGTTGAGTTTTTTTTTTTTTTACAGTGCAGTATTAACGACATACACGTACCGCCGATTATTCCATAGCTTCTACATGTGTTCTAACTGTAATGAGGTTTGTGGTTGAGTACAGTAAATGGGTGTAGTGTTAAAGGGAGGGACTGCACAATTGTAAACCTTTTTTAAAGATACACACACACTCTGAGCATGAAGATGTGTGGGTCATCTGAGGGACATTCCTATCTGAGCATAAAGAGCGATTGTTTTCTGCTTTATCAGCACGGCCTTGTGACTGCACAGGACCTACACACACAGACACACACTCTCGTGAAGGACAAAGTGAATGATGGCACACCACATTTTATCTTGCTGATGCAAAAATCAAACATTAATGCCACAAAATAAGGTTATTCTTGTACTTGAATGTGTGTGAAATCTATTGATCTCACAACAACACATGGCCTGTTGGTTTTCTCAACCAACCAACACCACTATGCAGATTTGGATTACACTTTGTTTTAAGGTGTCTTTGTTACACTGTGATTATACATTTAAATACTGAGTAATATGAACTTATTAATGTATTAAATAACTACATGTACTTACTAAAGGGTTAGGATTAGGGTTTGGTTTGTTTTAGGGTTAGTTGCATGTAATTATGCATAATTTATAGTTATTACTATAGTAACTTATGTAACAGTGACACTGTAAAATAAAGTGTTACCCAGATATGCTAAAGTTGTTGCACTTTGCAGCAGGTATAACAGGAAATATGTGTACAATATATTTGATATATTTACAGGATTGTATTTTTTTTCAGTCCCACTTTATATCAGGTGGCTTTAACTACTAACATTTAACATTTAAATTAATCATTTGATACAATGCACTTATTATGTACATACATGTTTTTACATTTTAAAACATTAGATCATAAAATTTTATTATTATAATTACCTACATGCAAGCTATAATTAAACTGTTGACCCTTGTCTTCCCTTGTGACCCACCCTTAAACCATACCACCAAACCTACCACCAAAGTACTAACCTTACCCGTATCCCACCTCAATAGCAGCAAAAGTGATTTGCAATACAGCATAAACACGATAAGTACATTGTAGTTATTTCTTGATTAAGTACATAGTAGTTAAAGACAACTAATATAAAGTGTGACCTTTTTTTTTTTTTTTTTTTTTTTTTGTGGCTCTTTATTGTTGCTAATGATGCAAGTTCCAGCACTTTTGCTGTGTTCCAAAAACTTGCTGTCTATGGTTGCATTAACTCCCTTCTCACCCTGCTGAAAGACTAACACAGAAAGGCATGCTGGGCTTTTCAGCAGGGTTAAAACCAGGTAGTTGCCAATGGTTGGTTTGAACTGGGTAGTGAGGGATACAATGGAGGGGGGGAAATTAAGAAACACCTGCAATATTTCTTAATTAATTGACTGCTTGTCAGTAATTGAAATAAAATAAAATAAAATAAAATAAAATAAAATAAAATAAAATAAAATAAAATAAAATAAAATAAAGTATTAGATGAAAAACTTAAACAAAAATTGGCAACTAACCGAAATAAAATAGGTGTAAGTAAAAGTACTAAATTTACTAAAACTATTACTGAAATAAAAATAAATGAAAAATAAACTACTTAAACTAAAATAAAAATGGAAAATAAAAGTGAATTCAAAATATTAATAATTCTATAGCAGTATATAATACTAAAATAACACCGTGTCACCCTCATGTCATTCATATCACACATGTATAGTTTTCTTTTTTTTCCAACACAATGAAAGTTGATGATGACCAGTCTAAAGCTCGAAAAATGACAAAAATACCATAAAAGTAGTCCATAATTTGTGACCTATATTACTAGTCCTCTGATACCATGTGACAGCTTTGTGTGAGACTGAAACTTAAAGGGTTAGTTCACCCAAACATGAAAATTATGTCATCATTTACTCATGTCATTCCAAAGTAAGACTTTCGTTCATCTTCAGAACACAGATGAAGATGTTTTTGATGAAATCTGAGAGCTTTCTGTCCCTTCATAGACAGCTACGCAATTGACTTTTAAAAAGTTCATAAAGAGATCATAAAACTAATCCATACGAATGTGGTTTAGTCGAAATTTTCTGAAAAGACATGATTGCTTTATCGCTGAACAGATTTAATTCAGAGATTCAGATATTCATTGATACTCTCCTCAGCCAAAATATGTGCATATTTAAGTAGTGGATGGGAAGAATTTGAATTAATAATGAATAACTTTTCCTATCACATGGCTTGAGAGCACTTGGAATATATTACAATTGTCACGTGCTGTAACAGCCCCTGGTCACCATTCAAGTTCATTATATGGAAAATAGCAGCATGAACATTCTTCCTAACATTTCCTTTTTTGTTCTATGAATAAAAGAAATGGAATGACATTTCATTTTATGTTAAATATTCCTTTATTCTTCTCTCTTGTTGTTCTTTTTGCAGATGAAATCATTCTTATGGCCCAAATGTTACAGTCTCACAGCAGTTGCGGACTGACGGCCATAATAATTATGTGTTGTGTCAGTATGTACAGTATGTAGTTTTTCTATTGATAATAGCCTCCTCTCTCTCTCTCTCTCTCTCTCTCTTTCTCTCTCTCGTCAGTTAATGAATACCTGTTCATGGCTCAGGCCCGCGGAATCCAGATCCGTGAGAATATGAGGTATATGGGAGCTCAAGTTCTTGAGCAGATGGTCCGCACTGCATATAACATCAACGGCACAGGTACAAAACACTCATGATATATTCTCATCATTGTGATAAAGAACAGTGTACACAGTCAACAGCAATGTCATATCCTCAGGAAATAAATGCATTGTGATATCCTTCTGAAACCCACCAAAAAAAAGTTTTGCAATCCCATTCTCTGTAGAAAGAGTCGTTAGCCAATCATATTTTTCATTCATAAAACAAGGCACCTTTGAAGCCAGTGTACCTCTTTAACATAATACTTTGCAACATTGATTTGATGAGCGTGTTTAATAAGATGTATATAGAAGATGTTTATACAAACCCGATTCCAAAAAAGTTGGGACACTGTACAAATTGTGAATAAAAAAGGAATGCAATGATGTGGAAGTTTCAAATTTCAATATTTTATTCAGAATACAACATAGATGACATATCAAATGTTTAAACTGAGAAAATGTATCATTTTAAGGGAAAAATAAGTTGATTTTAAATTTCATGGCATCAACACATCTCAAAAAAGTTGGGACAAGGCCATGTTTACCACTGTGTGGCATCCCCTCTTCTTTTTATAACAGTCTGCAAATGTCTGGGGACTGAGGAGACAAGTTGCTCAAGTTTAAGAATAGGAATGTTGTCCCATTCTTGTCTAATACAGGCTTCTAGTTGCTCAACTGTCTTAGGTCTTCTTTGTCGCATCTTCCTCTTTATGATGCACCAAATGTTTTCTATGGGTGAATGATCTGGACTGCAGGCTGGCCATTTCAGTACCCGGATCCTTCTTCTACGCAGCCATGATGTTGTAATTGATGCAGTATGTGGTCTGGCATTGTCATGTTGGAAAATGCAAGGTCTTCCCTGAAAGAGACGACTTCTGGATGGGAGCATATGTTGTTCTAGAACTTGGATATACCTTTCAGCATTGATGGTGCCTTTCCAGATGTGTAAGCTGCCCATGCCACACGCACTCATGCAACCCCATACCATCAGAGATGCAGGCTTCTGAACTGAGCGCTGATAACAACTTGGGTTGTCCTTGTCCTCTTTAGTCTGGATGACATGGCGTCCCAGTTTTCCAAAAAGAACTTCAAATTTTGATTCGTCTGACCACAAAACAGTTTTCCACTTTGCCACAGTCCATTTTAAATGAGCCTTGGCCCAGAGAAAACGCCTGCGCTTCTGGATCATGTTTAGATATGGCTTCTTTTTTGACCTATAGAGTTTTAGCCGGCAACGGCGAATGGCACGGTGGATTGTGTTCACCGACAATGTTTTCTGGAAGTATTCCTGAGCCCATGTTGTGATTTCCATTACAGTAGCATTCCTGTATGTGATGCAGTGCCGTCTAAGGGCCCGAAGATCACGGGCATCCAGTATGGTTTTCCGGCCTTGACCCTTACGCACAGAGATTGTTCCAGATTCTCTGAATCTTTGGATGATATTATGCACTGTAGATGATGATAACTTAAAACTCTTTGCAATTTTTCTCTGAGAAACTCCTTTCTGATATTGCTCCACTATTTTTCGCCGCAGCATTGGGGGAATTGATGATCCTCTGCCCATCTTGACTTCTGAGAGACACTGCCACTCTGAGAGGCTCTTTTTATACCCAATCATGTTGCCAATTGACCTAATAAGTTGCAAATTGGTCCTCCAGCTGTCCCTTATATGTACATTTAACTTTTACGGCCTCTTATTGCTACCTGTCCCAACTTTTTTGGAATGTGTAGCTCTCATGAAATCCAAAATGAGCCAATATTTGGCATGACATTTCAAAATGTCTCACTTTCAACATTTGATATGTTATCTGTATTCTATTGTGAATAAAATATAAGTTTATGAGATTTGTAAATTATTGCATTCCTTTTTTATTCACAATTTGTACAGTGTCCCAACTTTTTTGGAATCGGGTTTGTATATTGTGTTTTTGAATGTAGGATGGGCTTAAGGACAGTATTTCTCGACTCCAGATCTACCACAATGATTTAGATATCTCACTAATTAAAACACCTGATTCAACTCATCAGCTTTTTAGCGTGTTGAATAGGGAGACATCTAAAACATTCTTGGAGGTGGATCCTGAGGACTGGAGTTGAGAAACATTGCTTTAGGATACACCAGGGTTTATGGAATATGTGGTCTCAGGGGGGAAAAAAAGAATGGACAGAAAAGAACTGCTGGGTCTCAGGAAGATAGTGGTGATGTTTGTAATGTATTGATGCATGAATGTTTGATTCTCTCATTTTCTAGACTACCCATATGAGTTTAACTTCAACGAGACAGATGTTCCCACCACTCCTTACCTCCCGGATGGCTTCACATACAAGCCCGATCAGGTCTGCCCGGAGAAACTGCCATCCATGAGTAAGTTCACATTCAATTTAATTCACATTTCAGTAAGTGCAGAGACTTAATGTACAGACTTCTTCTCTGACATCCAATATAACATGCATCATAAACATGCACTTGAAGTTTTCAAAACTAGGTTTTCACTTGGTTTTGGTACAGACAACAACATGTTCTTGGTGTCATCAGCTATGTGCTTATAAGATCACATTTGAACAGAGACTGTGACAAAAATATATATGATCAACAGCAGTTATCATAACAATATGAGTATTCTCTCTTCCTGTCTGTCAGAGGGCCGATTGAAGGTGAACATGAGTGAGATCGCTTTATCAGATATTGAGAAACTTCTCAAGCAGGCAGATCCAAGTCTGTCTCTCGGAGGTCACTGGAAACCTCACGACTGTCTCCCACGCTGGAAGGTTAGTCAGTTAATTCCTACTGGTGTAGTGAAACTGTGTTGTCTACTTTTTTCTTTCTTCAGAAGTGTTGTGATCTGAGGTATAGAACTCAACCAGTGAACAAAAGTGTTTTGCATGAAAAGCTGTGTTGCAGGATGGGTTGAAGATGATTTTTGATGCTGTTCACTTTATTTAAACAATTTATTTTGATTCAACACCATTGTATCAGGTTTCTGGTTTAAATGTGACTGATTCATGTTAAATTGACTTGAAACGATTACTCTTTGACTTAACTTGATATTTTCATATTGAAATAACATGTTTCAGTCAAGTAACCTAACCAGGAGTTAATCAAACAGGACTTTTACTTCCCATCATGCTTTGCAAAGGGGCTGAACTGAGAGAGTAAATGTTAAAATAAAGTGTTATTTTAAGCATTTTTTAGCAAGATGAGAAAATGGAGTGTCTTTTTAATGGTTACTGTTTTATTATGTTGGTATTTAAAAGTTTCTGTTATGTTAATGGTTTTGGGGTTACCATTGTTGTGAAGTGTTGCACTTGTGCTTGGGTTAAGGACCTGCTAACAAGAATTAAAGTTGTTTTAATAATAAAAAACAACTACTATGGGCATTCCATGTAACAAAACTGTCTTCTGGCAAATACCTAACAATAAAAGTCTTTACAGAGTAAAGATTTTAAGTATTATTCTTAGATAATTTTTGTAAAAGTTGTAAAAATTGATCTTGAATGCATTCATTAAATAATCTAATCAATTAAACTGAATTACTTATTTTTAATTTTTGTTTGATGTTAATTTTAGGATAATTGAACTTAATAGTTTTGGACAAATTAAGAATGTTAACCTGATTCATCTAAATCGCATTGAATTAACCTTATGTAATAAGTAAAATTATGTAATATGTAAAATTTAAAACACTTAGGACCAGATTTACTAAACAGGGCAAATTAGCTTGAGAGTGCAATTCTAAAAAAGTGTCTATGGGACTGGAAAGTTCAGCGCGTGATCCACTGACAACACGCAAATTAAAGAACACAGACGCAGCTGGATCATTTCCATAACGACCAACGCAATCTAACAAGAGCAGTGCAAATTAGCATCTGGTTTAAGACATGCTTTTTTTGGGCGGTAAATAATGGCACAAATACCAGTAAATTGACTAGCGCAAACCTCAGTAAATGACCTTGAATGATTTATTTAAATACTCTCCGCCCATAAATTTTGCATCTGAAAGGGAAACTCCTACAAAAGCATATGCAATAAGGTCAGCCGCAAAAAAATAACTGTCCATGCCTTTTCAGCACTATTTTTTCACTGCATGTCTTTAGTAAATCCTGACAGTATAGTTTTTAACGCCAAAAGAGAGTTTGTGCTGGCGCAATTTGTTAGTAAATTTGGCCCTTAAAATGCAACATGGGACACTGACATTGAGTGATGAAGCAGTTTAGTCAGTTAATCAGTGTAATGAAACAATTAGTTGAAATGGACAAAATAACTATTTCATGGAAATGAATCATCAGTATTTTTGTATTTGTAAGTTTTAAATCAGATACAACATTGGTACAGACTTAAGAAAACACCAAATAAACATCAAATACATATTAAATATTCAGTATATAGTGGAACGCATGGGAAATTCATGTGGTTTTTCTGTAAGGGTGACAATTAATTTTCCTAATTTTTGCTGTCATTTTCCTATTTCACGTTTTAGGTGGCCATCTTGGTTCCTTTCCGAAATCGCCATGAGCACCTTCCAATACTTTTCCGACATCTGATCCCAGCACTGCAGAGGCAGAGATTGCAATTCGGCTTCTATGTCATTGAACAGGTGAGTGTAATGGAGGCCAGCTATAAGAGCTGTGTGTCACTGCCCTGACCTCAAGAGGCACGCGAGCGACTGATGCTGGAGACTGTGCGCTAACAAGAACACAGTCTACAGCATCAGTTGTAAGTCAGTAAGTCCTATTTCATTGTAAAATAGTCATTTTTAAAGTAGTGCTAAGAGTAAAGGACAGGAAGTTTAAAAAATGTGTGTGTCCACAGACAGGAAATGAACCCTTCAATCGTGCCATGCTGTTTAATGTCGGTTTCAAAGAGGCAATGAAGGACTTGAACTGGGATTGCTTAATATTTCACGATGTTGACCACATTCTGGAAAATGACCGCAACTACTATGGTTGTGGTAAAATGCCAAGACATTTTGCGGTCAAACTCAACAAGTACTCTTACATGTAAGTTTTCATGACGTGCGATTTTGAATTGTTATTCAGTTTGTGTATGATTTATGTGTGATGTTTGGTTCTGAATGCACCTCTTTGAATATGTAGGCTTCCATATGAAGAGTTCTTTGGTGGGGTGAGTGGGATGACCGTGGAACAGTTCAGAAAGATAAATGGCTTTCCCAATGCTTTCTGGGGCTGGGGAGGGGAAGACGACGACCTTTGGAACAGGTACGAGGTTGAAACTCTTCAGAACAATTATCAGGATTTTGCAACACAATGATGTCTTGTCTTTTCAAAAGAGACACTCCCTGTCTAGATCCAACTAAAAACATAGTATAAAAGAAATAACTGACAACAGCCGTTATAGGAACTCCCATTAATCTTTTACTCAATTAACAGTTTACAGCTAAAAGATGAATAATACTTTTAAATATGTTAAAATCATATGCACTCGCACAAAGTGAAGACTCCAGTCGTATCTGTAGCCTAATAAAACCTGTTTTATTTTACATGGAGAAGGTCATTTCCTAGATATCACAATTTTGAGAACAGATGACTACTTTTACAAAAAAAAAAAAAAAAAGAAAGAAGTATAGTTTATGTTTATTTTATTAAGTACACTGAATAGCATACTTTATGTAGTAAATAAACTAAAAATCAATGTACTGCTAGTATATTTGTAAGTGTACTACTTCAGTACTTCTTGGGACTAAATTGGCCCACTTAAAGTATGGTTAAAAGTCAAAGTCTACTTTAAGCGTAAAAACAGCAGACTAAGGTTTTCTCTTCTATTGTAACTATTCTGTGAACTATACTACAAGTGAACTTATAGTTAGTAAATGAACAGTATACCTACATCTGTTAGGAAACAGGATTAGAAGATCCAAATGCAGCTTTATTAAGGGTAGGGTACAACGGGGCTAAAGGCACACCTTAGGAAAAATTGTGCTTTTCACTACTCTCAAAGTATATGATTGCAGGAAAAATATATATGTTTGTATTGGACATTGATGGAGCAACATATTTTGTGTGAAAAAAAAAAAAAAAATCATAAAGTGGTTGATTTTGTTTAAAAATCGTATAAATGTATGAGGTGGTGAGCATCGGGTAAAAGGCACACAGTATTTATACAAATACTTTAGCTAAAATAATGTTTTTAATAATGACTAGGTTAATACTTGTTCAAAAGAATAACTTTAGCAAAGTTTGTACTATTTTCTGTTTATTTTGATATATAAAATAATTCATGTTTGCTCAGTAAATATACTGTCATTAAAATAGGCCTATGTGATATATATTTTTATCTATAAAATATAAAAATAGATTTTAAAAATACAGAAACAAAATTATTTTAAAAAGTAAAGATTCTGAAAGCATTGAAGCAGATCCCATAATAGCCTATTTAATATACAGGTGCTGGTCATATAATTAGAATATCATCAAAAAGTTGATTTATTTCACTAATTCCATTCAATAAGTGAAACTTGTATATTATATTCATTCATTACACACAGACCGATATATTTCAAATGTTTATTTCTTTTCATTTTGATGATTATAACTGACAACTAAGGAAAATCCCAAATTCAGTATCTCAGAAAATTAGAATATTGTGAAAAGGTTCAGTATTGAAGACACCTGGTGCCACACTCTAATCAGCTAATTAAATCAAAACACCTGCAAAGGCCTTTAAATGGTCTCTCAGTCTAGTTCTGTAGGCTACACAATCATGGGGAAGACTGCTGACTTGACAGTTGTCCAAAAGACGACCATTGACACCTTGCACAAGGAGGGCAAGACACAAAAGTTCATTGCAAAAGAGGTTGGCTGTTCACAGAGCTCTGTGTCCAAGCACATTAATAGAGAGGCGAAGGGAAGGAAAAGATGTGGTAGAAAAAAGTGTACAAGCAATAGGGATAACCGCACCCTGGAGAGGATTGTGAAACAAAACCCATTCAAAAATGTGGGGGAGATTCACAAAGAGTGGACTGCAGCTGGAGTCAGTGCTTCAAGAACCACTACGCACAGACATATGCAAGACATGGGTTTCAGCTGTCGCATTCCTTGTGTCAAGCCACTCTTGAACAACAGACAGCGTCAGAAGCGTCTCGCCCGGGCTAAAGACAAAAAGGACTGGACTGCTGCTGAGTGGTCCAAAGTTATGTTCTCTGATGAAAGTAAATTTTGCATTTCCTTTGGAAATCAGGGTCCCAGAGTCTGGAGGAAGAGAGGAGAGGCACACAATCCACGTTGCTTGAGGTCCAGTGTAAAGTTTCCACAGTCAGTGATGGTTTGGGGTGCCATGTCATCTGCTGGTGTTGGTCCACTGTGTTTTCTGAGGTCCAAGGTCAACGCAGCCGTATACCAGGAAGTTTTAGAGCACTTCATGCTTCCTGCTGCTGACCAACTTTATGGAGATGCAGATTTCATTTTCCAACTGGACTTGGCACCTGCACACAGTGCCAAAGCTACCAGTACCTGGTTTAAGGACCATGGTATCCCTGTTCTTAATTGGCCAGCAAACTCGCCTGACCTTAACCCCATAGAAAATCTATGGGGTATTGTGAAGAGGAAGATGCGATATGCCAGACCCAACAATGCAGAAGAGCTGAAGGCCACTATCAGATCAACCTGGGCTCTTATAACACCTGAGCAGTGCCACAGACTGATCGACTCCATGCCACGCCGCATTGCTGCAGTAATTCAGGCAAAAGGAGCCCCAACTAAGTATTGAGTGCTGTACATGCTCATACTTTTCATGTTCATACTTTTCAGTTGGCCAAGATTTCTAAAAATCCTTTCTTTGTATTGGTCTTAAGTAATATTCTAATTTTCTGAGATACTGAATTTGGGATTTTCCTTAGTTGTAAGTTATAATCATCAAAATTAAAAGAAATAAACATTTGAAATATATCAGTCTGTGTGTAATGAATGAATATAATATACAAGTTTCACTTTCTGAATGGAATTAGTGAAATAAATCAACTTTTTGATGATATTCTAATTATATGACCAGCACCTGTAGATTTACAGTAGTAACAATAAATGATATTTTATTATGATATGATTAATATATTTTAAAATATGAGTCTTTTATTATAAATATGGGTATTATCTCTAAGATGGATACCCAATTTGATATATGATATTTGCTATTTGGATCTAACAATGTCATGTCAAGAAATGGAAAAGTCAGCCTATTCATTATCATGTTAATTACTGTGCCTTTTGCCCCAACAACAGGGGCGCCTTTTACCCCAAATACCATACTTTTACATATTCTTCCGTTATTGAAAAACTGTTGCTTGAATTACCTTGAACAAAACTGAAATTCTTTAAGAAGACCTTTGTCTGAAAATACAAACATTAATTTAACGGATTCTTATTTGCTACTTAAATAAACAACATTTTAAAAAACATTAAATATTAGATCAAACTACCTCAGAATCAACTTTGTGCTGCTGCCCGCGATCGCGTCAAGGATGAGACAAATTTGCATGTGCATTTTGAAAATACAGAAGTTTAGGAAAGTGCTACGGCAAGTTTTTGTGCCATCTAGTGGTTTAGAGGAAAATAAAATCAAAGGCGCCTTTAGCCCCGTTGTACCCTAATCCACATAACAGGCAAAGAGTCAAAACCACAGGGCAAATCATCCAAATATCAAACAGAGTCCAAGACACAGGCAAGCAAAAAAAAAAAAAAAAAAAAAAAAAAAAAAAAAACAGGAAACCAGTCAGAAGATCAGAACCATAACACACGAACCCAGAGTAAGTACTCAGAAATGCAGTGGTAACACAGCAAGTCTTTGCAAAGTGAAAGTGAAAACAGAGCTTATACAGGCAAACATTAACAAGTTAATGACACACAGCTGAACACAATCACACCATAATGAGTACAGGCAATTGGATATGGGAAACAAGGAGTCGGAGGGAGTGCCCTCTGGTGGAGATCATAGGCACTTCAGCTGGTGGATGTAACTATCCTTCTAGATCACTTTGGTTTATGTGTACAATACATTTTGAAGTATACTCTCAATAAACAACTTTTTATACTGAAAGTATACTTTTTTTTTTAATGAGATTATCATCATGTTATTATCATCTATCTGTTTCTGTTTTTTAACAGTACTTTGTACAAAACAAAAAACAAAACAAAACAACAACAACAGCAACAACAAAAAGATAATGCACTATTTCTTATAAGCTCATCCCAAATATGTGACTTGTTACTATAAACTTAAGTTTGGAAGATAGTATGTAAAACTGGAGTACTATCTCAAAGAATCCATAATGTGTTACAAATAGGCTAATCTATTAAAAATGTAAATACAACTACAAGCCAAGTATACTTAGAATACTAAATTATAATTTTCTTAAGTATACCTCGATTAAAAGATTAAGTGCAATAGGCTAAATATATGTTTCTGTATACTTATCAGTATAAACCAAGTACATTTATATAAATGTAAGTGTATTTTATATAAAAATGTAGACTGAATATGAAGATCAATATGAATATGCTCTCTCATTAGTTTTAAAGACGTATACTAATTGCCCAGCTAAGTAAACTTCTTTTATGTCCAAATACTACTTACTTTATCTTGAGTAAACCCCGTCATGAAAAACATTTGTACATAGAATAAATTAATCTTGGCCAAATCTATTGTAACCAAAATCTATTGCTTTTTAATGATGTTGCATCTATACAGTATAGTTAATATTGTAAATAGTTCATAGTAAATATTGTAAATAGACCTTCACTTTGATAGTTTTTGCAGTGACCTGGAACTTAGTTGACACTAATATGTGCATTTCTTTTCAGGGTTCAGTTTGCTGGCTACAAAGTGAGTCGACCTCATGGAGAACTTGGTCGTTACACGTCTATACCACACCACCACCGAGGGGAAGTCCAGTTTCTGGGCAGGTAGGTTAGAATAGGCCTCTTCTAAATATCTGAAGTCTCCATTTCTTATGCCGTCTTCCAAATGACATCCTGAATGCATGTAGTGATGCACACTTTGGTGATGTCATATGGATTGTTGGGTACTAGAATGTCATGGTTCTCATGATTGCATTGAATTATTATCCACAAAAAAAGGCCCAGTCTTTTGTAATATTAGGCCTTATTCATAAGCAGAACAAACTTCATTCCTAAATCCATTCCTATTAAATTACTGAATTATTGAAACTGGTTTTCAACAGGTTGCTGAAGACTTATGCACATTATCTCCTGTTGCTTTTCAGATACAAGTTGCTCCATAGATCCAAGGAAAGACAGAGTCTGGACGGCCTGAATAACTTGAATTACTCCCCTCTAGTGTTCCGGAAGAGTCTTTACACGAATGTGTCAGTGACACTCAGTCGAGACCTGGCCCCCATCGCTGATTACTGACATCATACGAGGGACAGGCAGGAGAGACACATGCACAGAGAGAGAGAGAGAGAGAGAGAGGGAGAGAGAGAGAGAGAGAGAGAGAGAGAGAGAGAGAGAGAGAGAGAGATTCCACAGATCCTCTTTTTTACATTTATTTAATTTTTTACATTTTTTTCTTTTCTACCTAATTTTTGTACCTAATTTCACCACATTTTATTTTTTATTTTTCCTTTGTCACTCATCTACTGTCTGTCTATCATGTGAATTGATCTGTTCTGGAATCCAAAACCCCAACTGCTGGTTTCCCCTCGTCGGACCAATCAGATCCGACGTGGTGTGTCTTCTAATCGGACTTTGCCAGGGGGATGAAGTCACATGTTTACAGCATGAATGAGAAAAGCCATTGAACAAGTCAATGACAGTTATACTAAACGACTTTTGTAGGGTTTGGGGAATATGCCCTCTGCTCTGCCAGAAGCAAACACAGCTGGTTCTGTGTATTAGAATATCAACCAATAAATGCAGATTAAATAAATAAATAAATAAATAATAAATAAGCATGCACTGATACTAACAGTAGATGCTACTAACATCACACGTTTGTGTGTGAGTATTCACTCATGAAACGTGGAAATGAACACCCTAACATAGTCATTTTAGCCATATGATATAAACATGCTCATTTACCGGCAAACATCTTTCGGACGTATACAACAAAGATTTGTCTTGACATTATGACACCCCTACAGAATGACACCATGAAGTGGCTTGACAAGCATAGTTTCCTCTCCTGTGTTGATGTGTATTCCATTAAAACAAGGGCAAACAGAAGTTGGGGCATATCAAAGGGCTTGAAGCTTTTTATAAATAGCCAGTAGCTTATTTCACAGCTGTGAATCAAGCTTGTTTCTGCCACTGAATAAAAAATATTTTATTCTATTTTTCCTCAGAATCGCGTAATATAAACTTGCAAGTAATAAAGTCAGAATTGTGAGATATAAATCCACAATTCTGAGAAAAAAAAGTCAGTATTTTTTTCTCCTCAGAATTGGACTCGCAATTGCAAGTTTATATCACAATTCTGAGGAAAAAAGTCAGAGTTGTGAGATAAAAAGTCACAATTATCTTTTAAATTGTTTTATTCCGTAGCAGAAACAAGCTTCCATACAGATGGTATTAGAGAGAGGGACATTTGATTAAACAAAAAACTGGTCATGCCCACCCATAAGTGAAAATTTGTCATCACTATTGTTGGCCCGTTTTCCCTGGAAAGTAATAGTCACATTTAGAGTAATTTAAGTAAGTGATTTTCCTCAACTCTTAGGAGAACACCAGCATATCAAAGCTAATAGACATGGACTAAAATGGGGTCTCTAACAAACCCAAGAGCCATATACAAACCACCACAATGCCAGCAAAATGCATCTTTGTCTGAATGATCACGTATTTCTGCTCTGTACACTGGAGTATGTGTCACAGGAGCTAGATAAGGACCAGCTGACTCGATACTTTCAAAATTTGTCAATCTGTATTTATGTGGGTCTGCTGGCCATTCAAAATTGTTGGATTGTCTGACAAAAAAACAAAAAAAAAAAAAAAACATTTTGTGGTTTGTGCTTCCAGAGGGGTTTTTCCATTAGTTCCTGCTTACATTGTGTGGATATTTTAAGAGTGTTTCCCATGCACTGCCCTTCACAAACAAATTGACATGCTTTGCATTTTGAGCAATATGCTGCTACCTCTCTGCATGTGTAGTCAACTCATATTGAAGCAAGGGGTGTGTGTTGTCTGAGATAAAACTCTGTTCTGCTATTAAGTTTTACAAGAGCCAACAAATGACATTGTTTAATTCCGAGTGTTATTGCCGGTTAATCTCTTGAGCTAAATTTGGACAAACATTTGGCAGAAAAAACAACTTTATTAGACCAAACACACACTTTGGGCCTCCTTCATGAAACACAAGAATGATTTTTGGTCTAAATCATTCATTCTTGAGCAAGTTGTCATATTTATCCGACAGTCTACTTTCAAGAAACAGAATTTGCATGCAAATCATTGAGAAATATGATGCAGTAGTTTACGTTCATAAAAGCAGACTCAATTTCTGCGTTATCGTTCATAAAAACATTCTTTCACAATTTGTCAAATTGAACTTAATGCAAATGACTTTCTGAATAATTTACAGAGAAATTTATTGTGCTCGTGTTTCATACGTTTCTGAAACATGATGTCCACGTCAATTATTTATGAATCGTACATGAGGCTTTCATTCCATCACAATAGCATACTATCAACACGCGTTTAGCCTATGTCGTTTAGAAATCTTAGAGGCATCGTAATGCGTATTTGTGAGCGTGTGTTTGTGTGTGGCCTATTCATCAAGTCATGGAGGCTGGCCCTCATATTTATTCATTCTTTTATGAAAATTTTTTTAGTTAATTGTTTTACTGTAATTGTGATTATTTTGAGGGAAACAGATCAATTAAGATAACTGTGATGTAAAAACAAGCACTGAAATATGTTTCTTAACAATGTGAGGCTGATCTTGGGAAGAGAGTCTTTTTGCAATTAAACTGAATGGACAGCTGTTTCGTATGATGACACGAGAGAAGGAGACAGTTAGAGAGATCGTTCTTGAGCGCCCAGTGAACTTATCCTACCTAGATAACCGATGGTGCTGATCTCACGGACATTAGTATTGTGCTGCCATGGTAGCTACTTATGTCTTGTAACAGATAATTATATGGGATTGAAACTAATCACACTCTTGCCTCATTAACCATGTCGGCAGTGTAATCTATACATGTAGCAGGTAAATCCTGTTTATGCGCTCCAAGCAGTTATCTCTAATGTTTGATTCTCTCTGTGTTTGACACTTATGGAGTTTTGCGCCAATGTCTGGGGTATTTTTTTTACTCGTATAAAAAGTAACAATTGATGCTTTTACACTGTGTCCAAACACAGTGGAATCTGACAAGCAGAAGTAGAAAACCAAGGTACCAACAAAATGTTGCGTTGCTTGTAAAATTTGGTTTGAAAAGAAAAGAAAACTACACAGAAGGGAAAACAAGTCTTTGTATTTACATGGAGGAGTAGGCTAATTTTTATTGCTTGTTTCTGTACTGTGCATCTAAATATAAAAGAAAAGTTATTGATTTTTCGCAGGTGTTTTACCTGTATTTTGAATTGCATTGTGTTGTGTTTTAAGATTAAAGGAAATGTCAGGTAATGTACTGTCCACTACCTACAAGTACCTCTGCTTTTCTACATTTTTGGACACAGTTAGCCCATAAGTTCAAAATCCTAATGAATGTATAGCTAATGGAATAACTAATGGAATTTGAATCAAATGCTGCGTTCACGCCATGTCATAATTACCGTCATTTTGAGATGACAGCACTATCAATGGCTAAATGAATCTGCAGCAGTCAGGTGGTACAAGTCGGAGCTCTCAGAAAATTCCCAGCTTACAAGTTGTAATTACGAGCTCTACGAGGACGTGAACGCTTTTTACTAGTTGAAATCTCGTAATTACGGGCATTAACCTACAACATGGCGTGAACACACCTAAACCTAAGGTCAAATAGGAATTCTCTACAAATCAAATATAGATTTGAACATTTCCAAATGTCAGTTCATTCAATAGTGTTTTTATTATTATTATTTTATTACTATTTTTTTTTTTACAAGATTCCTACAGTATTTGATTCCTTGGTTCCAAATTATGATTAGCATTCATTGTTTTTTTTTTTTTTTTTTTTTTTTTTTCACTTTATAATTAGGGTTATATGTTTAGTGTAAGGAAAATGTTTTGTTTTATTTTGTAGAATCAAAAGTTTCTTGCACCTGCTGGGTTTATTTAACTTATATATTAAATATTAATATATATATATATATATATATATATATATATATTATTATTATTATTATTATTATTAATATTATTATATTAAATATTAAATAAAATGCAATGCTGGTCTCGAATCAGAGATAAGGCACGGAAAATCCTACTCCTCCAGCCCTGTGTTCGTTACAGGCCCCGTCATTGGCACACTCCAGTCCACTATAGATCCCATTCAGGTCCAGTTGAAATGACAGGGAGGGCGCTAACCCATCCCTTGAACAACTGGCTGCCTTACCTGTTAATTTATTCAATATAATCATGTTTTTATTTTTTTATAAGCAAATATATTTAAATCTTTTAATGTGTTTATTCACTTGTGCATATTGTGTAGTGTTTTTTGGAGCAAAAGATGTCATATAAAGGAATTTCAAAGATTGACTTACTATTAAGAAAGAATTTGGAGCCATTAAGTCAGACAATGATTTGGTGCCATTTTATTTACCTCTCTGTGTATGCCATGAGCTTTACAAGCTGTATTTTCTATTCACTCAAACATTTGTTTCTTTTTTTAATCATAGTCCTCCAGGCCTTAAATACTGTTTCAGGATTATTTGTAATGATGAAGATGTTCCTCTTTATCATTATCATATGATCAAACATTATAATATTTATGTCTTTCTGAAAGGTCTTTTGTCGGCCAAACGTCTGCAACATTCTCAAAATGAAAAACATTCAACATTATTTGTAATATCAAGACAGCTGAAATGTTATGAAAAAATAAGATGCTGTCGTCCATTATAAGGAGATCCAGTCTCCTTGAAGTGAAGCCATCTGCCACTCGTACAACACATCTCGGCCTTAGTGTTTGTGTATGAACATATCTTTGAGTAGAAACACTTTGTATGATGTGAGCTCTTTTTTTTCTATTATCATTGTTGAAATGACTGAAGTACACCAATAAAAGTAAGTTTAAGCAATATCTCTTGTTTCTTGTCCTTGGTATGTGTGAGTGATTCAGTCAGCTGAAGTAAGTCACTTAAAATGTCTTTCATTGCATTATACCTAATGATCATACGCTAAGAGACATCTGCACTCAAGTAATGCTCGGGGGAGTCATTTTTTAACCTTATAAAGCCCGCTTTATCATATTTGAAATGCAAATTTGTAAGGCCTGTTTATATCTACATGATCAAAACTTTGCTGGAAACCCTGTTGTATGCAATCCATAACATGTCTTGATTTTTATATAGTAAATGTAAAAATAAGTTTTATATTGTTAATATTTGCAGATGAAAATTTACTGGACTTAAGCATCTTTACACGACACCATTTTCAAATAAAAACTGAAAACTTTTCATGCGTTTTGGCTGTTCATTTACATGACAACAGCATTTTGAGGACCTGAAAATGCAAACTTTTGAAAATGATTTTCAAAGTGTAAGTTTTTGAAAACGATACCATTACTGTCTCCATGTAAACTACAAAAACTCGAATTTGAGAAACGCTGACATCATTCGCATGCGTATTACAAAGTGAATTTCATCTTTTTCGGCCATATAAAAATCAGCAACTGTTTTTGCTCAGTTTGGGTCTCTGAATAAAATTGTGGTGTTTTTTTCTCCTCGATGTATGAGATCCACATTCTCATATTCATATTCATATATGAGCCATAAAAGCTTGATGTATCAAATATGATTCTCAAAAAAAAAAAAAAAAACTCATATGCAAAATTTCTAAATATTTTGTCTAAAGTTTCAATAAACTGTTCAATTTATATGTATATATATATATATATATATATATATATATATATACAGCGCAGTTCATCATATAACATTAACGTACCACAAAGACAACCAGACATTGTCCCAGACCATTTGTCTTCATTTTGAAAATTGCATTTACCACTTTATATTTTGAATCCTGAAAATTGCGATATATTTCTTTCATAAATGTGCTATTTAGAAAAAAGGAAGAAGAAAAAAAAAAAAACAGTACGAGTATGATAATGTCATGATCCCAGCCTGTGATCCCCAGGACTTGTGTGGCTCCTGTTCTGTGCCATGTTTTGTAGTCCTTTGTAGTTTTTCTTGTTGATTAGTTCCTGATTGTTCCCATGTGTGTCTTGTTTGCCGCTTACCCCTTGTGTATTAATACCCCAGTGTTTCTCATGTTCTTTGTCCGGTGTTGTCCTTAGTGGATGTTTTGAGTGAGTTGTTTTCAGTTCTGTTTTGCCCTGGTTTGGATTTACTCTGGTTTTTGCCTGTTTCTTGGATTTTGTGCTATTTTGTTAATAAACTGCTATACTGCACTAGGATCCTCCTCTTCCTTGTTTCTGAAACACTCTGCGTCACAGAGAGTAGGCCTATGCTATTAGGACCACAGTCTGAGCAGATCTGAAGTCAGATGTTCGTTTTTGTGTTAAGGTTAAGCGGTTGTGTGAGTCACAGTTCACTTTCACTCATTTTTACATAGCATTTCAGAGAATCAAGGGTATGAAAAGTTGGTCTTCTATAATATAAATTATTCATTCATTAAAAATGGGTTTATTTTAAATAGTTTGATATGAGGTAGATACATTAATGTTGTTTAAAATATCTTTTAGAAGTTTAAAATATCTTTCATTGTCTGTACTAACAGTGACCAAAGCACTTTTTTTTTTTTATTCTTCATTTCAACCTTTCCCTTCTCTGTCATATCAAACATATCTCTTACATTTGATGTTACATGTGTATTTGAGAGTGTGTCCTACTGTAAATGAAACATTGTAACAAATTTTACAGGATCTTCCATGAGAAACAAGGGATGGTATTTGGGGTTGGAAAGTAAAAAGGGCTCGGTGATCTCAACCAAAAAAAAAAAATTTTCCTTCTTTTGAATAGCATGCACTGATGAATTGTGCCAATAAAGTGTGTTAAGAAAGTACTGTAAATAGTTCATTTTGATTACATGCTAACATTGTGAATGGAAAGTTCAGTGCACTTTCAAGTTAAAGTGTGTCATTATCATCCAGCCCCATCTGGCATTTAGTCAGACGCTACACTGAAATAGAATTGGACTCTTTTGAGTCCTCCACTAAAAATAACTCTCCCCGTTTTAACAGCATTTAGCACTCATCTGCTTCTTTTCAACAGACATCTGCAGAGACTCAAAGAGCCGCAGAAATACAAAGATCCTCATTATGTCAAACAGGAAGCAGTTTTCACAAAGCATGAATGAGTTTTAATGACAGCTCCGAATGGACTGCTTCAGTTGGGCACAGATACTGAAACAGCCGTTTTAGACCTTGATGGGATGTGGATGTTTCTGCATGTACTGTATCATATACTGTATATTTATAATTACTATTTAAAAAATATATTTGGTAACTCTTTATTTCGATGGTCAATTTAAGACATTCTAGTAACTATAAGTAACTTTGCAACTATGTGAGCAAACTCCAGGACCAGACTGCCTCGACGCCTTACAATGCCTTACATTGCCTTACATTGCTTTGATGGGCCAGGGCTGTTTTGGCAGCCAAAGCGGGACCAACACAATATTAGGAAGGTGGTCATAATGTTATGCCTGATCGGTGTGTGTATATATATATATATATATATATATATATATATATATATATATACAGGCATAACATTATGACCACCTTCCTAATATTGTGTTGGTCCCGCTTTTGTGTGTGATCTCAATAAAATTAAAGCTTTTAATGTCAAAAAAGTCCTCTTATTTGTTATTTGTCCTCTTACCCTACACATACACACTCTGGTGTTAAGAGATATTTGCAAAATTAAGCAGAAATGCAAACATTTCTCAAACAAATATTTACACACCGATCTCTTGCACCCTTGTCCTCCTGTTTGCTCTGCTGCTGCTGTAGTGTGGCCTTGTTATAATAGTGGGTGGTTTTACAGAGCAACTCAGGGACGTCTGTATCTGAAGCCAAAACACTGCACACAATGCACTCATCAAACAGAAAAAGTGTGCATTTGTCTACATTCATGTTATCAGTCTTCTTCACAATGCACAATAGAGAGTATGTGATGAATATTAAAACCTGAAGATAAACATATTATCACAGGGTTATCATGAAATATAGAAGAAAAAAAAAAAATTAAAGTCAAACAGATCCTTGTGTTTGTATTAACATATGATATAATGCTCATCTGGTATAAAAGAAAATGGGTTGGAATATGGATCCATAAATGAATATAGAAATAAGATATCTTTTATTTATTTGTGTATCGCATAACATTTGATCATTAATATGATAAACATAAAATATTTCTCTGGAATAGATACTTCAGTATAATGACTGTTGAACAGTATTGATCACTTTCTATACATGCAAACAATTTAACTTACATGACTGTGCTAGTCTCGCACATCACTCTGTGCTCTCAGATAATAATTTAATAATTTAAATAACAATTTTTCGTGTCCAGTTATTTGGTAATTAACCATGTATTCAGCAGATTAATGTCCATTCAGATTGTCATGAATGTCAAACTGGGTTTATTTTGTAATAATGACCAGCTGACAGTTCATTATCCCTTTATGGCCTAAGTTTCATTGGTTTGTTTGAGTTCTTGATGACACTGGGTGGTCATTACTGGAACTTCCACAAAAGATGCATCAGAATAATCCAAATTTAAAGGAAATAGCTGACAAACTTTTTTTTCTTCGGTTCACACATTTCACTTTTATTAAATCTCGTAGAAAACATTTCAATAATGCGAAATATATTTTTAAAACAAACTATTTCACACTTTTATAAAAATGCGTAGCTTCGTGGTGTTATAATACAGTATTTGAAACAGTAATTAAATCAGGAGATGACTTGGATGCTGAGATGAGAAGGTAGTGAACAGTACTTGCCATTAGAAACCCGTAGCAGCTTAGTAGTGTCATAACATTCGCTTTCCTGTGTTTTGCATGTTTGTTACTTTATTTAACAAATTGTCAAATATGTTTAATAATGCAGTCACACTTTCTTCATATAAGTTAACAAAACTCAGTTAAATCGGTATAAAGGCTTAAAACAAATAATAGGAGACAAAATGCCCTGTTGAGGGAACAAAAATATTGCAAGTTTGTACAGCCTCAGGCCTTGTGGTTTCTCTGTATAGGAAGAATTACTGACCGTCACCCCGCGGTCTTGCAGGGTCCGTTTTGCTCATGCAGTCTTTAAGACCATCCTTCAGTTGGACCAGCTGCTCAGAATGGCTTTCTAGTGTCCCGTTGACCTGTTCCAGGAATCTGTCCGAATGTCTTTCCAGCTCACTGCGGATTCTCTCAAGGTCATCGGCCAACTCACCTAGGCTGCCACACTGTCCTTCAACCTGAGTGATTCGACTTTCCACCCCCATCACTTCCTGTTGCATTCCCAGCGTTGTAGTGCGACAACCCTGTAGTTCCCCAGCCAACCTCCGCCGCAAGCCCTGGAGTTCCGCCTTCAACTGGATCAGCCTCTGCTCCCCGGCCCCAAGCATGGACGCCTGCCGCTCCACCAGATCCGAGATGCCCTGCACCTGAGAGACCAGCCGGCTTTCCCGTTCCTGCCAGGTGGAATTCACCTGGCCAACTTCTCGAGCAAACAGGCTGACCGAATCACGTAGCCCCTTCAAGGTACGATTGACGGAGTTGACATTGATCTTGAGGAGTGTGATTTCCCCTTGAATGGAGCCCTCTGTGTCCTCCTGGGATAGCTGTGTTAGGAGACCCTGTAAGGTGTTGTTGAAATGATCCAGTTTGCTGGAATGCACGTCCAGGCGGTCCATCATCTTCTTTTCTGTTTCCTTACAGTCTTCTACCTCCGTCTGGATGAGGGCCGTCTCTGGGCTAGAGGCAGGGGAGCAAGCAGAGGTGCAGAGGAGCTCAAGGACAGACATCTGCTTCTGCATCCCATTGAGGTCGGCCTCCACCCTCCTCCGGACACTGTCGATCTCCGTCTCCAGTGCCGGCACCACTTGCCCCTCCAGCAGAGCCGGTGCCGTGGCGTTACTCAACTCCTCAACTGCTACGAACAGACGTTGCTCCAATGTCTTCAGCTTATCATCTAACAAAGTCTTGAACCCATCCAGGGAGCTGAACCCAGGCTCCAGCCCATCTTGGTGGCCATGTTCAGAGGCATTAATCCTGCCCTCCATGTACACCAGCCGGTTCTCCAGTAGGGTCTCGATGTGGAGTGTCTGGTCAGTCATGTCCACTTGTAGCTGCCTCTGGGACTCGGTCAGGCCCGTAACTGAGTCCTCCAACTGGAACATCCTCTGGGTCAGGCTGTTTATGTCGCCGCAGCAGCTCTCAGTCACAGTCAGACCCTGGATCTGTGCCTGCAGCTCACCCAGCTCTTTCCTCAAGCCCGTCTCATGGCCATCCAGGGATAGTTGGATCTGTTCCTGACCTGTTAGGTGCTCTTTATGACACTGCTGCTGAACCTAAGGACAGGATACAGGAAAACTTAGATTAGGTGAATCAACTTTGTATCATAGCTGATGTTGCTCTGCCTCAAAAACTTTCATTATTTTCAGTTTAATCCTAAATAAGTTCTAAATAAGTTCTAAATAAGTTAAATAAGTTCTTTATACTCTTTAAACTCTTTATATCTCTTTATATACTCTTTATATCTTTATACTCTTACTTTATACTCTTACTTTTTATACACTTTATACTCTTACAGTTCTAAAAATCGTTCTAAATATATATTAAAAAAAAATAGCAGAGTCCACACTACAACTATAACGATAACAATATAAAGGAACGATATCGTTGGGATCACTTTCAGAATGATTTTTTTTTTTTTGAGCTGTTGAATGATAAAACACTGACAGCCAATCAGTATCCATTCGAATTTAAGGGCTCACACATTTAAAATGGCAGACGACATTGCAGAAAAGTGAATTGCCGAGGGCCAGAAAAATCCACCACTGTTTGACAAGTCAAACCCCCTTTTCAAGGATACTTTAAAGAAAATGGATGTGGAAAACAATCGGTCATACCCTCAAAATAAATGGTGAGAAGTATTAACGGAGATGAGATCATTATGCCAGGCTAGCAAACAGTATGACATAAAATTACCTTAGGTATCAGGGCTAGTTTCGACAACATTGTCTTGCTTTGAAGTTGCAGTGAAAAAGACTAGGTGTTGTTTTTATTCCACTATATTGTTAGATTAGACTGATTACACTAGCTAGATTCACTCGAAACATAGCATGCTGAGGACATCTGCTGGTTAAAGTCGTGTGTAAGTAAGTGAGTGAGTGAGTGAGTGAGTGAGTGACATGTGGCAAGTATGGTGTCCCATACTCGCAATTTTCGCTCTGCATTTCACCCATCCAAGTGCGTACACACAACAGTAAGTATTGAACTCACACACACTCAGAGCAGTGAGCGGCCATTTTTGCTGCAGTGCCCGGGGAAGGATTGAGGGTTATGTGCCTTGCTCAAGGCACCTCAGTTGTGGGTAATGAGAGTGGAAAAGAGCACTGTTTGTGTGAATGGGCATTAAAGGGTTAGTTCACCCAAAAAATGAAAATAATGTCATTTATTACTCACCCTCATGCCGTTCCACACCCGTAAGACCTTCGTTAATCTTTGGAACACAAATTGAAATATTTTTGTTGAAATCCGATGGCTCCGTAAGGCCTACATAGGGAGCAATGACATTTCCTCTCTCAAGATCCATAAAGGTACTAAAAACATATTTAAATCAGTTCATGTGAGTACAGTTCAATATTAATATTATAAAGCGAAGAGAATATTTTTGGTGTGCCAAAAAAACAAAATAACGACTTATTTAGTGATGACCGATTTCAAAACACTGCTTCAGGAAGCTTCGGAGCATAATGAATCAGCGTATCGAATCATGATTCGAATCGTGTGTCAAACCGCCAAACTGCTGAAATCACGTGACTTTGGCGCTCCGAGCCGCTGATTCGACATGCTGATTCATTATGCTCCGAAGCTTCCTGAAGCAGTGTTTTGAAATCGGCCATCACTATATAAGTTATTTTGGGTTTTTTTGGCGCACCAAAAATATTCTCGTCGCTTTATAATATTAATATTGAACCACTGTACTCACATGAACTGATTTAAATATGTTTTTAGTACCTTTATAGATCTTGAGAGAGGAAATATGTCATTGCTCCCTATGTATGCCTCACAGAGCCATCGGATTTCAACAAAAATATCTCAATTTGCGTTCAGAAGATTAACGAAGGTCTTACAGGTGAGGAATGGCATGAGGATGAGTAATAAATGACAAAATTTTTGGGTGAACTAACCATTTAAGATTAATGAATCCTAGTACTTATATATTAATACCCCAGACTCTACAGTGCAAGTATTTCAAAATTACTGCATGAGTCATACTGAGAAAGTGTGAGTTTGCTACTGCAAAAATCAATGATGGCTTGAATATTGATTTGTTTGCTAATCTTCCAAGAGTGTCTAGTTGTGTTAAGTAATTAATATTCATGACCAGTCTTCACCACAGATAATGAATGTGAGGTAGTTAATGTGCAGCTCATATTAAAACAGATCTTGCAGGATTGATATATGCTAATATACTCATGTTTGATCATCCAGTATCTCTAAAGTTAATAATTCTTCAATGCCTGCTTGCACTGTACACTGTGACATATTCATGTATGAAAAATTAGTCTCAAAAATTAAATTAGTCACAATTTCTGGTTCATGCCGACTTGAAATAGAACCAACAAAACAAATGACATTATGCTCAATGGTCTTTGTGAAAAGTTGAGTGAACAACTCACCTGACCGATTCTCTCATCACAGTGAGTCTCCAGACCCGTCAGTCTCCTCTCAAAGCCAGCGAGGACATCCGCCCTCACTCCGGCCAATCTGGAGTCCAGAAGTTCCTCTAGATGTCGCTGATCACCAGGGATGGGTCTCCCTGTGGCAGTGTCTATCAGTCTCTTTAGCTGGCCATCGTGTCCCATCACCATTCCACGGATCTCATCCAGCATGTCACTCTTGACCTTCAGCTCATCTTTAACCTCCATCACTCTTCCCACCAACTCTCCAAAACCAGGGAGGTTCTCATCGCCGTCTAAGCCATTTGGCGTGCCCTCTGGGATCAGCCCGAAGCCCACAGAGGTATCCAACAGCCGGGGGGCACCACCAAGCAATGAGGTCAGCATCTTTTTAGTGTCCTCACGAAGAGAGACGCGCAGACGTTCCTCCATGCCAATCACCATGCCATTCAAGGTGTCCAGATCTTGAGAGAGTTTACGAAGGTTTTCTTCAATGCGGTCCAAACGTTCACCAGAGACTCCTGCCTTTGGACCTTGGAAGAAGTGGGAAAAAGATAACTTTTAAACCTTTGCAAACTACATTTACGAAATTAGAAAAGCAGGGTTTCCGGGGGTTTGTGAAGGAACTTCAAGGGGTTTGTGAGTTGATGAAAAGCTAATAACGAATTATATCCAATGTAAAATTAACACAAATAAATGGTGCTCCATGATAATCGTGATATAGTTTAGTGTGATTATCAAATCAAAGTTATTAATTAATTAAATGACACCAGTGTAATTGTAATGTGGACTGAAACACTATCACAACTAAAAAGAATTCAGTCAAGCTAAAAAGTCAAAATAAACATTTACCAAACGAGGGGGAAAAAAGATTAAACGTTTTATCTATTTACTTGCGTGTCATGTGACCATTAACCGATATCAGAGAACTGTGAACATACAGAAGTGTTGTCAAATTATTGAAATATTAACTTCAAAGCATAGAGGGTACTTCAAGTACATATTTTACGACTTAGGGATTCAGCTGACAAAAAGTTTGGGAACCCCTTGCATAGATGTTTGGCTTTAAAACAATAATGTACCATTGTAAACATTATTACTTTGTAATGATCTATTTATTACAATTATACTTTACCCAACTGTTAATATTAATGGCAGTGTTCGTGTCACATTAATAATCAAACTGCTAATGGTGAGATATGTAATTTGCATTTACCATAACTTGTTTTTGGAGTTTCTGATGGTATGAATCCACTAGGGATGGGTTTGTTGTCAGGGTGACCTCCAGGAAAGGGGATCCTGGGATGACCCCTGGGGTAACCCTTCACCCTGGGCCGAGGGAAAGAGCCCTTGAAGGGTGGCATCATGGCATCTGGGTCAGAGGTCGGCCCATCAAAGCAGTTCTCTCCAGAGTAACCAGGGCAACAACGCCACTCCAGTTCAGTGATGGTTTTATAACCGATTTTGTACTGTGGTTTAAAGAGTGTCCGATACCTGCGGGGAAAAACACGCTGAATGTCACAAACATAATGAACTTCACACTTCACCATCCATTTGCCCTGTGTACATCAGATAGAATTAAATCTAAGGATATTAGATACTAGGAGATATTCACTGACATTCAGGTAAGACCGTAATGATGCAGCCTATACTCTGAAAAATAATAATAATACTTATTTCTAATTTGTTACAGCCGAATGTATTACTTTTTTTCTCAAATTATATTTATGGTTTGGTTCAAACATTTATTCAAACAAATATTAAATAAATAAAAAAATAAATAAAACTTTAAAAGACCTTAATGTTAATTGTGATGTCTTTTTTTAAAATAGGCATCATATCTTCTGTTATAACAAAAGCAAGAAAGAACGTGTGACAGAAATATAATTTCTGCAGTCAGTAAAGCTAGTATGTGTTCTATACATCAACACTATTCAAAAATACTATTTTTTCTCTTAACTTTTTCTGTTGTTTCTGTCATTTGCTTTTAGACAAACTGAACAAAACAGATTTCAGCTGAAAAACATGATTTTCAATTAGACCAATGTAGAAACAATGTAGAAGCACTTTTCATTTTTTTTCAGTGTACTCCATCAGTTTATCTCACGTTTACATACAGAAGCCACATCATATCATATGCTTCTTTTGCTCTCTGAATGTGGAACTGAACAGCTTTACTGGACTTTGAACAGTATTCTAAGTGGCCACTAGAGGGCAACTCAAGGACACAATAAAAAGTGCTTGACTTCTTCAAACACCACCAAACATATAACATTCAAATAAACATATTTGAGACCATCTTTCTCTTGCTAGTTTGAAAAATAAAAACCTATTTGGAACTATATTTTGTTGTAACACTAAAATCCCTCTACATTCTATTCCATTCAAGATTCTTAGTGCATGACTTACATGAGCACAGGACATTTCTGTCCCCATATGCACTTGGTAGTGTACTCTGGTTTGACATATGTGGCCACTCCATCTTGCATTACACAGGTGACGTTCTTCTGGACAACGTAAGCACAGAAGTTCCTTTTGTGAGGAAAGAGACATGCAAAATAAATAAGTAATCAGGGCTTTTTATTATTGGGTTGAGTTTCATGATAGAAATGATCATTTATTTGTAAAATTTTTTACAATCACTTTTTCACTGGGCAAAGTAACATCAGCTAAAAAAACTCCAATAAAGTTAAACATCCACTAGAGAATCTTTCAGGATTGTAAACAGAAAATGCAGCAGAATGATTCATTAAAGCATGAAATAATATACAGTTCCACAGTCCATGCTGAAACTTGCATCAGTGTTAAACTGAAAACACACCCATTCACATTCGTTCAAACTTTTTCATCGGAAGTGCAGCTAACTGCCTAGTGTCCACAGCAACAAGAAACAACATAGAGATACTGGCTATGTAATAACAGCAATGGAACAGATTATGCAGCCACAGTATGCTGCATGTCCTCATGAATCATTTTTTAAATACAATTTTATGTAAAATGTCCTAATTTTTAGCAGTTTGATTAAATAATGATTAAAGAAAGATACAAAAAGATATTGCTAATGGCTCGTTTATCACACAGGAAATGGAAGTTCAAGTTGTTGTTGTTGATTTGTATTGTGGGACACAGTATTCCATTCAGTGTGTTTCTCAGTTTTGGGGATAACCCATTACTAAGTAATGAGAGTTACATAATCAGATTACTTTTTCAAGTAACTAAAGTAATGCATGACTTTTAAATTTACAACAAGACATCTGAGTTACTTTTTCAAATAAGCAATGCAAGTTACTTTGTTGTCCCATTTTTTGACTGACACTTCTCCCTGTTCCATGAAATCAGGAGTGCGTGCAAAGACGTGTGTGCAGTGTAAACAAACGTGATGGTTATTGTAGATCTAGACCAAATGTGAGCATGCATTTACTCATATCACTTGCACAAAAACAGATTCAGTATTCCTCAAAATGAAAAAAAAAAAAAAAAAATGAAATGAAATGAAATGAAAACTCAGAATATTATGCAAACCTGCAATAATTAAATATGTTCAATTTAATCTCACTTTATTAAGCAATGTCTTTGCTGCTGACCTTCAATGATCCAATTCAACTATACGAATAAGCAAAAATTAGTTCAAATATCACATTTGTGTTTCTTTTCTTTTCTTTTCTTTTCTTTATTGCTGAAGAGTGTTGAATCTTCTCCAGCGAACCTTCTCCTGCGATCCAGAATGGCAGCCCAGCTGAAAGGTTTGTTTGAGCTGTGCCCTCTACTGTACAGGCGTGAATTTGCATTTCCTTCAGCCTGAGGCTTATTCATTTCACTTTTGGTGTGAAAGGGCCTTTACATTTGCCAAAAAATAGAACTATGTTGTTGTTGTTGTTATTAAAAAAAAAAAAAAAAGCAAGCCCAGCCCAGGTATAAGTAACCAAAAAGTAACATTACTTTCCATAAAAAGTAACTAAGGAAATTAGTTACTTTTTAGGGAGTAACACAATATTGTAATGCATTACTTTTTAAAGTAACTTTCCCCAACACTGATGCTTCTCAATACATAAACATATACCAAGTCAAAAATTTGTCAATATTTGGCCATTCTGAGATTTATATTGTATATCGTTAAATTTCGTCAAATATGTATTCCATAATATGTATATTATATTCCATATGTTTGATTTTATAGTGCCCGGCATTTACCTTGTTCTCAGCTTGCTAAAACATAGTATGAATAGTATAGAAATATGCTATTCTGTCAAACCCAAAGTCATGTTTACTAGCTCTATTAGGAACCACATTATACAGTGATTACACAGTTCAACAGCTGTTGAAATCTGATTTATGGCTGTCTAATGCTATCACAGCTATGAAACAAACAGTTTTGTTGAAGTGATACATACAAGACACACAAAGAAACCCACATTTGGCCATAAATTTGCAAAATACGGTCCACATGTACATGTGTCTTAACACAGAGTGCTCATAGAAAGAAGAGCAGTCATGCATTGCTGTACTAGAGTTGGCATTTTCCAGTGAGCCTGGAGCAAAACTCTAAGTCCTGCTGTTCAACAGCAGTTCTGCTTGAGAGATCTGGACTGTTATAGAGCTTCAGTCATTCACAGTGTGTAAGAGAGTTCAGGTGTAGAGAAATTCCTGACATTAATGAATCTAATTACAAGTGTGGCCAGTGAACTAACTAACGGGAGAAGTCTAGTGTGTCTTCATATTTCTGTCTTAAAGCAGCTTGGAGATTCTTAAAAAGAGAGAGAGAGAGAGAGAGAGAGAGAGAGAGAGAGAGAGAGAGAGAGAGAGAGAGTGTATGTGTGTGTGTGCATTTTTGTGATTTATAAGGACACAAATTTGTATAATGAAATGGGTATTACACTGGTATTACGACGTAAACATGAAATATGAGGACATTTCATGAGTTCTAATATTTAAAACAGCTTTAAAAACATACTAAACAATGTTTTATTAAAAATGTAAAAATGCAATGTTTTCTGTGATGGGTAGGTTTAGGAATAGGGGTAGTGTACAGTATAAAAACCATTACACCTATGGAATGTCCTCACTTGGATAGCAAAGCAAACCTGTGTGTGTGTGTGCGTGTGTGTGTGTGGCCCTGGTAAACCCAATGTTATGGGAACAAAATGTCCAAATGGCAATATCCAAAATCCTTGTCCTTGTGGAGACATTTTTTGTCCCCCATGAGGAAAACAGTAAATCATACTAAGTTTTTTTTTTTTTTTTTTTTTTTGAACATGTAAAAATGCAGAAAGTTTTCTGTGATGGGTGTCACGAATGTGGCTCCCTCGGCCCTTCCTCCGGACCACCGGAGGGAGCCATCACCGGAATACTGATCAGTTCTCATTCGGACTACGTTTCCCATGGGCCCTCATTCCTGGGACTGATTGCACACACACCTGCACCGCATCACACTCACACTATTTAAGACACACACACACACTCACCCTTTGCGAAGTCTTGATTTGCCTTGGTGATCATTTCTGAGCGTTTTTCTGTGGACTGTTTACCTGTTATCGATTGGACTGTTTATTCCCTGCGACCCTTTGCTGCCGACCCTGATCTTTGCCTGTTTCCTGGACTGTGAATGTTTTGCTGCCTGCCCTGATCCTTGCCTGTACCCTGATTCTGTTTGTCTGCCGCCTGCCTCGACCATTGCCTGTTACTGTTTTTGCCTCTGCCTTTGCCCTGTCTACTCTGTAAGTACTTTTAATAAACTAGCTGCAAATGGATCCACATTCTGTCGACCCATCATTACAGAAGACTTCGCCACACAGTGATCCAGCAGCCCTCATGCAGATTTCATCTGAATTAACTGCCCAGGCCAACCAGCTGGCGGTGCATCAACATCAACTCAACCGCTTAACTTCCCTTACTGAAGAGCTGGTGAAGACGCTTCAAGACCTCCGATTCAGTCCTGCCGAAACCGCCACGCCGCCGCCCGCTGCTCCCGCCAATCCAGGCTTCGCGGCCTCTCCTGCAGTCAATCCTCGCCTAGCGCTCCCAGAAAAGTTCGACGGCACTCCAGCCAGATGTAAGGGGTTCCTTCTCCAATGTTCCCTGTTCATCAACCAGCAACCGTCCCTGTACCCCACCGAATCCAGTCGGATATCGTTTGTGTGTTCCTTGCTCACCGGCAAAGCACTGGATTGGGCCACCGCGGTGTGGAGGGATGACAACCCCGTGTTTTCCACTTTTCAAGATTTCTTGCGAAACTTTAAAGAAGTCTTTGAACATCCCGAAGGAGGCAGAAGCGCTGGCGATCAGTTACTTTCTCTCAGCCAAGGTAAACAAACAGCAGCCGAGTACGCGCTGATATTTCGTACTCTGGCCGCTCAAACGAACTGGGTTGAGGACACTCTAAAGCTGTTGTTCCGAAGGGGCCTAACACTGGAACTGCAGGCCGAACTCGCATGCCGGGATGAGGGAAGTTCGCTCAACGCTTTCATTGAACTTGCCATTCACATTGACAACCTGCTACGAACCCGACACCCCGTCCGGCAATCCTCCTCAGCCAGTCCCGCTCTGGAACCCATGCAACTTGGCTATACCCCACTACCTCCCGAAGAGAGAGAAAGGAGACGACAACGACACCTGTGTCTCTACTGCGGCCAGGCTGGCCATGTCAAGATCAATTGCCCCGTACGACCTCAGTCTTCCAATTCCAAAGCGGTGAGTTCTCCTCATCACTCTAACTACTCTTCCAACTGCTTCAAAATCCCAATTCAAATTACCGTTCATGGCAAAAATCTATCCACTCACGCCCTACTGGATTCTGGAGCCGCTGGGAATTTCATGTCAGATTCATTCATCAAAGATCATAACATCCCTCTAACAGACTGTAATTCCCTGTTAACAGTGGAGGCGCTAGATGGGAAGCCCATCGGTGGAGGCAGAGTAGTCCATATCACCGCCGAGCTCACTTTGCAAGTAGGAGCTCTTCACCATGAACAAATCCGCTTCTATGTTATTCACTCACCCAACAACTCCGTGATCCTTGGTCTACCGTGGCCCAGAACCCATAACCCTCACGTTTCCTGGAAAGATGGCCAGATTGTGCAATGGGATGCTAACTGCCATAAAGGTTGCTTGAAACAAATCACCCCTCTGCCAGTTCAAACTGCTTCACTCCACGATTCTGACACCGGAAAACTTAACATACCCGAAGTATACGCTGATCTGGCTGTGGCATTCAGTAAAAACAAATCCACTGAGCTACCTCCTCATCGTCCCGGTGACTGTGCCATCGACCTGCTGCCTGGTACCACGCCTCCCAAGGGCAGGATCTTCCCCCTGTCACAACCCGAGTCGGCAGCAATGAAAACCTACATTGAGGAGGAACTAGCCAAAGGGTTTATCCGCCCGTCCACATCACCAGCAGCATCAGGGTTCTTCTTCGTGAAGAAAAAAGACGGCGGGTTAAGGCCCTGTATTGATTACCGTGGATTAAATGACATCACCGTCAAGTTCCGGTACCCCTTGCCTTTGGTTCCTCCAGCCCTTGAACAACTCAGACAAGCCGCATACTTCACCAAGCTGGACCTCCGTTGTGCATACAACTTAATCCGCATCAGAGAGGGGGACGAATGGAAGACAGCCTTTTCCACAGCCACTGGTCACTACGAGACCCTCGTCATGCCGTTCGGGCTGTCCAACAGTCCCTCTGTTTTCCAGTCCTTCATTAACGACGTCTTCCGTGACATGCTCAATCGCTGGGTCATAGTCTACATAGATGACATCCTCATCTATTCCAACTCTTTGGAGGAACATGTTCAGCACGTACGGGCAGTACTTCAAAGACTGATACAACACAGACTATATGCAAAAGCTGAGAAATGCGAATTTCACCAAACCTCCACAACCTTTCTGGGTTACGTTATCAGCCGTGAGGGCGTGGCCATGGATGACAGTAAGGTGAGGGCGGTACTGGATTGGCCACAACCTCGCACACTGAAGGAATTACAACGGTTCTTGGGGTTTGCCAACTTCTACAGGCGATTCATACGGAACTTCAGCGGCGTTGCAGCCCCGTTAACGTCCATGACCAAGCGGCAGTCCTCACGTCTCACCTGGTCCTCTGAAGCAGTACAGGCTTTCCAGGAGCTAAAGGAGCGTTTCACTTCAGCACCCATTCTCCGTCACCCAGACCCTGAGCTCCCTTTCATTGTAGAAGTGGACGCCTCCAGCACGGGCATAGGGGCCGTCCTTTCTCAGCGCCAAGGTAACCCAGAGAAGATGTACCCGTGTGCCTTTTATTCTAGAAAAATGTCGGCGGCTGAACGTAATTACGATGTGGGCAATCGGGAATTACTGGCTATGAAGGCAGCACTGGAGGAGTGGCGTCACTGGCTGGAGGGAGCAAAACATCCGTTCACCATTCTCACAGACCATAAAAACCTGGAATACCTGCGTTCCGCCAAGCGTCTAAATCCACGGCAAGCTAGATGGGCCTTGTTCTTCACACGCTTCCAGTTCTCGGTAACTTATAGACCAGGCTCTAAGAACACCAAGGCAGACGCGCTGTCACGGCAGCATGAGGAGGTGGAACGGACAGAGAACACAGAGAATATAATCCCTGACACTTTACTGCTTGCTCCAGTTCAATGGGACATTATCACAGAGATCACACATGCTAACGAACAGACCGCTCCTCCTCCAACATGCCCACCTGATCGCACCTACGTCCCAGCACAGCTCCGAAATAGGCTACTTCATCATGTGCACGACTTCCCAAGCTCAGGTCACCCAGGTGTCACAGCCACCTTCCACCTGCTACAAAACCGGTTCTGGTGGGACTCTATGCTAACCGACACCTCCCGCTTCATCTCTAACTGCTCACTCTGTCAGACCACCAAAGCATCACATCAAGCGCCAGCCGGTTTGTTGCAACCGCTACCCATTCCCCAACGTCCCTGGTCTCATATCGCCATTGACTTCGTCACTGATCTCCCAGAATCCCAGGGCCACACCACCATTCTCACCGTCATCGACCGTTTCTCAAAAGCCTGCAGACTCATACCACTGGCCAAGCTCCCCACAGCATTCGAAACGGCCGAGCTTCTCTGCAATTATGTGTTTCGATTCTATGGACTACCCGAGGACATTGTGTCAGACAGAGGCCCACAGTTCACATCTCGAGTCTGGTCCTCCTTTTTCAAAAACCTCAATATCAATGTCAGCCTCACTTCAGGGTACCATCCAGAATCCAATGGCCAGACAGAGCGCATGAACCAGGAATTAACACGTTTTCTACGCACCTACTGCCAACGCAACCAGACGGACTGGAGTCGTTATCTGCTCTGGGCAGAGTATGCCCAAAACTCCCTACAAAAACCTGCCACTGGTGTCACGCCCTTTCAATGCGTCTTGGGCTTCCAGCCTCCATTATTTCCTTGGTCTGGGGAACCATCCAATCTACCATCTGTCACTGAATGGATGCAAAGAAGCGAGGAAACCTGGGACCAAGCTCATCAGCACTTACAACGCGCCGTAAGAAGGCAGGAGATGCAGGCCAATCGTCACCGACGTCCCAATCCCCAGTACGCCGTGGGACAATGGGTTTGGCTGTCCACTAGAGACCTCCGGCTAAGGCTTCCATGCAGAAAACTCAGTCCCAGGTTTGTAGGGCCCTTTCAAATTATCAAACAAATAACTCCAGTATCATTTCGTTTAGATTTGCCTGTTAATTACCGTGTCTCTCCCACTTTTCATGTTTCGCTGTTGAAACCCGCCGGGGGTCCGAGAGGGGAGCCAGAGGGAGCCGAGGTCCGCGCCCCCCCACCCTTGATGATTGAAGGCGAGGAAGCCTATCAAGTACGAGAGCTGCTCGATTCCAGGCGCCGGGGTAGGAGACTACAATACTTGGTCGACTGGGAGGGGTACGGCCCGGAGGAGCGATCCTGGGTCAATGCGGATGATATCCTGGACCCCTCACTCACAGAGGAATTTCATCGGACGCACCCGGAGAGACCGGCCCCTCGACCACGTGGTAGACCCCGGCGTCTGCTTCCTCGCGTCTGGAGCCGCTCACAGGGGGGGGGCTCTGTCACGAATGTGGCTCCCTCGGCCCTTCCTCCGGACCACCGGAGGGAGCCATCACCGGAATACTGATCAGTTCTCATTCGGACTACGTTTCCCATGGGCCCTCATTCCTGGGACTGATTGCACACACACCTGCACCGCATCACACTCACACTATTTAAGACACACACACACACTCACCCTTTGCGAAGTCTTGATTTGCCTTGGTGATCATTTCTGAGCGTTTTTCTGTGGACTGTTTACCTGTTATCGATTGGACTGTTTATTCCCTGCGACCCTTTGCTGCCGACCCTGATCTTTGCCTGTTTCCTGGACTGTGAATGTTTTGCTGCCTGCCCTGATCCTTGCCTGTACCCTGATTCTGTTTGTCTGCCGCCTGCCTCGACCATTGCCTGTTACTGTTTTTGCCTCTGCCTTTGCCTGTCTACTCTGTAAGTACTTTTAATAAACTAGCTGCAAATGGATCCACATTCTGTCGACCCATCATTACAATGGGTAGGTTTAAGGGTAAGGTTAGTGTAAGGGGATAGAATATTCAGTTTGTATAGTATAAAAATCATTATGTCTATGTAAAGCCCCCATAAAACATGGAAACCCAACATTGCATAGCACAACTGTGGATTTAACTGAAAACAACATTTTTATAGTTAATATGACCTGAATTGTTCATGTTAATAACTTTATCATTTATGTAACAGCCACTAAGCGCACCCAAAGCCTTTTACAAAATACACTTGTGCTAAACCCTTTATACTGTAACATTTACACCATTTTCATCACATAATTAGTCTGTGGAATTTAATGTAATTTCGCCTTTTTAAGATGCAGCATTTTGACTAAGCTAGCCAGACATGGAAATTTGTAGAAATAAAGTAGTCTTTATTCCAAGAAATTACTCACTATGCAATAAAAGCGTGTCTAAAGTTGTGTTGTATGATTAATAGTGAAAGACCATTTCTCACTTACAGTAACAGCTGAAATGACCCTGTGACTTGTCTCTTTAATTTAGGCAGCATTAAATAGATCTGTGCAAACACTGCAAATGAAGGGAATGCAAATAACTACATGCAGAAGGCTCAAGATTTTCTGACTGTGAGTAACAAAAAACAGACTTCAGTATTCAGCATTTGTTTGTCAGGTGAGCGCACACTTGGAAGAAAAAGGACAACCTCTGTAGTCAAGCAAAATGAGTCCAGGTGTTCAAATGTTCCACATGTATACACATAACCCAATTCAACCATATCTGCATGAGTTGATTCCATCAATATGAGACATGACACAGATACAGTATGCGTGTTAGACATGTTGTTTCAAGTTGCAAGCATTCTGTCAACAATTGCAAAAAAAAAAAAAAAAACTGTTTAACAACAAAAAGGTCCTTTACTAATATTTCATGCATTGTATCTTGTGATGCTGCTCGAATTACAGTACTGTGACTTCTTGTGAAAGGACAAATTAACACATTGTCAGACATGTAAAGTGATCTAAGAGCCTCCTGTGATGTGTTAAACAGGGCCTATGGTCTGTGTGTTGCATATGAAAGACGAATATTAGCTCTGCAGGCTGATCTCCCAAACCACAAAGACCACACAGCATGTGGAAAACATGTGTTCATCTGTCAGAGGAATGGTGAAAGAGGCTATTGGAGAGATCTTTCAGCTGGTGTGTCTTCTGTGCTGTGCTGGATTCATCTCATGGGATAAAAAGCAGCAATGAATTGATAACAATGTGAGGGGGCCTATTACATACACCTGAGGTACACCATATGAAGAAAGAGGTGCAAAACTTGTCTCAGCCTCAAGCAGACGACATTTACTGACCATCTGATGCAAACAGCAAAGAAAGCAGGACAGCACATCAGATTGGGCAAATACAATACAATTTCCGGGAGTCTAAAAGTTAAAAGTTTTTATCAGAATAATCATTGGTTTTTATGAGGTTTGTAGTTTTAGATCATTTAAAGATATTCAGAGTTTTATCTGAGCCACTTAGTAGCTAGTAAATTGAATATTCATAAGCAAAACTATCAAGTTATCACTACTTACTACTTTTGGAAGTCTATAAACGTTTATGCAGTTTTTTTTAGTATTTTCTGATTAATTATTCACGGAATCATTCACAGAACTAACTAAATAAATAAACAAGACAAATGGTGCTTGGTAACTGCACATGTCAGTCACTTTGTCTCTTCCTGTCTAAGTGGGAAGTTCTTAGGCCAGACTTTATGGACCAGACTTTATGCAGCTGGCTACATGTGACAAGTGCAAAAAAAAAAAAAAAAACAGAGCCACATAAATTGTTTTAGACCATCATCTAGCTCAAGATTTAGCTGTGGATTTTCATAATCTAAATATAAATGGCCAGCATTGTTTAAAATGACCCCTAGTCACCCTTGAGTAATACACAGGCATGTCAAAAGCTTTTAATGGCACTTAAAGCTTACAGTTGTGAGATGGAGTTGTGTCAGAATTTTCCTCTTGTTCTCCATATAAATATCTCCCTCCATTTTTTCATTGTTCTCTCTATCTCATCCACTCTCTTACTCACACTAATGGAAGCAATCTTTCATTGGTCGTTGGGTTCAGTCATTGGTCATGCCTTAAAGAGTCACTCTGAAAGGGATGGGGCTATTGACAGTATAAATATGGAGATACGGTGCATGGAAGCTTTTTAGGATCCATTAACTAAAGAAAGAGGAGCTGCTACACGCTACTGAACAATGGGATACATTTAGTATGGAGATACTGTATCCATCCTCCAGAATAGCTTGAGTTCAGAGAAGTAATAAAAATAGACCTTCACTCCAATTAATTTGGCCTGCTCTCATGCACAGCATTCAAAGATACATGCAGAAATAGATGTCAAACTGATATGAGTTATTTTCAGCTTAATCAATATGGACTGCATCTGTGGCAAAGTGTCAATTACCATGCATAAATGAACAGAAAGTATATTCAAATATGTTCATTTATTTATGATGCAAAATGGAAGCCCAGCAAGAAAAAATTCCAGAGCTTTTAAAAGTAGGCATACCTTTGTCTATGGCACGTAGAAGAATTCTTCCCTAAAGCTGTTTAAAACTGTAAATTTGAAATTTGTTGAAATTGTCATTTTTAAATAGGGCTGCTTTCCTGGATGGTGAAACTTCTGGTTATCTGCCATGCTGGTAGATGCTGTCAACACCATTCTGCTGCCAATAAGGATCTTCACATATTGAAAATATTTATTTATATCATAGTAGATGTTTTAACTAAATATTTTAGAGTATTTAAAATGAATTTTAGGATATATTTCAGCTTGTAGCGTTTGAAGTTATAATTTGATGTAGTTGTATGTCTCGGTACCAGCATATTTTCTCATTACATAGAGTATTTAAAAGTACACACTCTTTCATCACCAGCAAAGCACTTATATGAATAGAAAATTGCATTTTCAGCTGGTCATGACATGATGTGAAATACTGGATATAACTTACAGTGCATGAAGAGTTGATAAGTGAATCGCACCAGCCTCATGCTAAGAAAACTTATATAAGTTGGTAAAACTTCAAATACATTGCAAAAGTTGTATCTTCAATACACATATATATATATATATATATATATATATATATATATATATATATTTGCATGTTAAGCTTCCATTATAATTATATTACTATAACATGTTTCTCATTCATTTAAACAGTTTGTATATGTGTACACATTCACAATGAATTAAAAATATTGTTCATGTTAACAGATGTGCCATGTGCCACAGATGTTGTCCATAGATATTAGATAGAAAATTGCAGAATCACACCAACAGTCTGTTCACTGCATACAACAATGACAAGAACTGATTGGCTGGGAGCTACACCATTTACAGAAATTATAGAGTGCTGATGAGCTCAGTGAGGGTATATGGGTATATGGTGAGGGTTTCAATATTGTGAAAACAGAAATGTATAATTCAGATAAATTACGATAAATTAATTCATTATTTGATTATTAATTAATTAATTATTAAAACTTGTGTTACATATGATTTTTAGAGTGTCACATTGATAACAGCAATATGCTAACACTGTATGACACTGGGTTGCTGCCTATGTAGCATTCAAGATCTGGTTATCTGCCAAAACTCTGTTAGTTTAGGTACATATTTTAGGTCTTATATGAATGATTAATATTTTTGATTAATTAGTTGTCCAAATTTACAATAGCTTCTTTCTCTCTCAGCTTGTGGTGAGCCACTGATGAAAAACAGTGATGTTTAATGATTACATACAAATTAAAAAAAAAAAAAAAAAAAAAAAAAACGAAATAGCTTTAATTGTATAACAACATGATGTAGCTGCTGTTTGCAGAAACTAAACTTTCAGTTGCACTGAATGATATTAAGAGATATGAAATGTGAAACATATGAGAAACACTTAGAACTAATATTTCATCATTACACTAGCAAAGGCATAATGACTTTGTGTAAGTCTTGGATGCTTTATTCTCATATGTTCTTACTTAAATGATGAGCTATTGTGATGTGCTCATCAGGTTTTGTCATACAGACAAACAACTACACGTGACATTTTCATGGACTTGTTTGTTTAAGGATGATCATTCACGTTTTTTATTGCATGTGTAATATACAGTAATTAGGGATGATAAACATCAGTTTATAACAAAAATACACAATGTTGAAAAAAATACAATATGTAAACACAATGCTCTATTGCATATATACTGTATATACACAGTATAGATCTGGCTATGTGAGACTATAGTTTGAATTATTTTCTTTTCTTTGCAGGACACTGACATTGCAGTACAGAATGGCTCTTTCTGCATGTTTCATCTGTAAGAACTGAAGAGAGGCTCTCGGGAGCGCATGTTACCATTGTCACAGTCACCATCTCTGCCTCTGTTCCTTCACTACATTTCCCAGCATCCTCCTTGGCTCCCACCTGCAAGTCCTTCTCAAGCACCTGCACCTGCCAGCTATCATCCTAATCACCTGCACTATATCTTCACTCTTCTTATCTCTCCTTGCGGTTGAGTCTCGTTGATACCTATTGTGTGGAACTTGTTGGACCTTTTATCTCCAGTGTTATCTCCAGCGTCATCTCAAGCGTCATCTCCAGTGTCGTCTACAGCATTGTCTCCAGTGATTCCTCATGTGATCTTCCCCAGCGTCCTTCTCCTGCATTCCACTCCACGGTGTTCTCTACTACCTTGTGCTCTCCTTGTGCCTGTTTGTTTGCCCTCTGCTGCACAAATAAACATCTGTCACCCAATCCTCTGTCCCGGGTCCCAGTTCCGTTACAGAAGACTGGACCTTAACAGACTGCAGCATGGTGGGCATTCTCCTTACCCCAGTTGACCCTGCCGATCTGCTTCTCTCCATTTCCCTAGGATCACCGTCTGATAGAGGATTACATCAAAGAGTTCCTCAAACTCGCCACCCAGGTACCCTGGAACGGTGCTACCCTTAAGACCATCTTCAAGCAATTACCATCTGCTGCCACCACGTGTTCCCTTAAGAGGTACATCGATTACATTCTGTGGTTGTGTGGATCGTCCTACACTGTCGAGGAAGCAGTTTCGGATTTCCCTTCTGTCCCTTCCTGTCACAACCACAATTCCAGAGTCTTGTCCCAAAATGGCCGCCATTCCAGAGCCTCATCACAAGATGGCCGCCATTCCAGAGCCTCGTCACAAGATGGTCGCCATTCCAGAGCCTCGTCACAAGATGGTCGCCATGCCTGAGCCCTCGGCAAAGATGGCCGCCACGCCTGAGCCCTCAGCCAATATGGCCTGTGCCCCTGGGATTACTAGTGGAGTATGAGGGGATGTCTTAGAACCCAGTAATGGCTCCATCCCCTGAGTCTGCTCCAGAGTTCGCTCCTGCCCACGAGCCTGCTCCAAAGTCCACTCCGGCCCATGAGCCCGTTCCAGCCCAGAAACCCATAGCTCCTCCCAAGAAAATGTTTGGGGGGGGGCATATGCCCATGGCCATAGTGGCAGAGCCTGGGGCCACGGAGGCCGCACCATCTTGGACCCTTGAAGTGCCAGATCCGCCCTGGCCCCCTGAATGGCCAGATCCACCCTGGCCCCCTGAATGGCCAGCTCCGCCCTGGTCCCTTGAACTACCGGCTTCGCCCTGGTCTCCTGAGCTGCCGGCTCCGTCCTGGTCTCCTAAATTGCCGGCTCCGCCCTGGAGTCTATATAACCTGCCTGCACTTCCCTGCTCACCCTCCATTCCAGAATCCAGGCCGACTTGCAACCATAATTGGCTAACGATGCTTTTGAGAAATGCACCCCAGTGTAGCAGTCACGAGCTGATGTCAAAAGACCACTTGAGAACTGCTCATACACAAATTTATGGACAGGCCATGCAAAAGAGAAGACGAGATACAAACTGGAGTGGGTACAGGGCATGGCACAGGGCTCTGTGGTTACCCGACAGACCAAGATTAAGGTCTGAAACATACTCTTCACTCCATGCTCAATTTAACACAAAGAGTCAGAATGCAATGGATAATGCAGCTCAGGTGCACATTGCATTCTCAAGGTGCTGTAGTAGGCATTGTACATCTTCTACGATAAATTTTCTTAGTCAGGTCAAATATTCCCTAGCAATAGCAAGCTAGCTTTGAAAGCATAAGATCCCACTCTCCCTTCAGAAATGCATAAATCCGTGTCTGATGGTTACGACATGGCGTAAACGCAGCATAAGCTCGTTGTTTTGGTTCAGGAGGAATTGTAAAAGGCAGCTACTGTTTGTTTGCGGCTCTCTGTGACTGTCTGTCTACAACTCTGCATTGCCTCATGAAACGCTCTGATGATGTGTGATGATTCGGCAGTACACTTTACCATATCTCAAAGACAATATAAGTAATTATGAACTTACATATAAATATGTACTCAAGTCCTACTAAAGTGGGTCGAAACGCACTCTTAAGTTCAACTATATTCAACAAATTGCATTTAAAATAACTACAATACAAATACAATAATACATCTTCATTTAATTGTAAAAAATATGCAATTAAGTTTACATTCATTTACATTCAGTATATTCTTTTAAAGAATATTATTTCCATAATAAGTACTTTTAAAAGTATGCTAAATTGTACTTCTTTTTTACAAGGGTTGTCAAAGCAGAGAACATTTCCCTATCTTTGTCCAATACTGGATGGAATATCTTCACTGGGCTCATTGCAATGCATTCTGGGATTGCCTTTTTTTGTGAAGAATACATGATATGCTGCCTTAGAATGTGGACAAAAGAAGCTATCTTAGAAGACAGTATAATTGTGAACAACTTTCGAATCGGGAGCATGCTAAGGAGGCCTTAAGATGCTACCTACATAGGCAGCTCACGAGAAACAGTGTTAGGCGGGAGATTTACAGGTTGTTGTGATTTACCCAGGTGACCAAGATGAACATGGTCAGATACACAAATGGTTTGTGTGGTAGCAGAAAGTGCTCAGAACATGGGTCGAGGACAGATGAGGCAGATACAACATCACTGCCAACATTTGCGATCTGCATTTGATACCACTGGCATTTCAGAATTCCTAGATGCCAACAGGTCTTTGATGGGAATTTTCTCAACATGCCAACTGCTTATCTTTCAGTCAGATTCAAATTGCTCCAGAGCAACTTCTGGAACAAAATATCAGTATTGATTTTAGGACATTTATACTGACTTCAGACTAGCGCTTAATTTGAGCTGGATCCTGTTCCTATTCAAAATATCAGATTTCGGATTTTGCGTTCTGGTTTTTATTTTTAAACGATCCAGGTGATTAACAAGTGCATTACATAGTAACAGTGTGTGTGAAACAGAGCACACATTTCAGAGGTTATGTTTTCCTACTGGCCCTCAACATATATTTTAACCAATCTGCTTTCTTAAGTTCAAAATCATTCTCACTGGTTGGTGCTAACCGCTTATTGTTTTGCAAGCAGTGAGCAGGGGAAAGTTTGGAGCGTGTATATACCTGACAAATTATTATATTATTATTATATAAATATCAAAAAGACAATCAAGCATATTTTCATTTTTCAATGTAGCTCTATACGTTACAGAATAATACAATTTTGTACATTTTAGTGCATTGTAATTACATTTAAAGGACTTTTAATTAACATTTGTAGTTACACTTTTAACTTTACCCCGTAACAACCCTCACCCCAAAGCCTAATCTGACAATTACTCCTAAACCTAACCAAACCTCAAACTCATTAGCTATAAATGTGGGAATTTTCCAGAACATGTACAGGAGTTAGTAAAACCATCGTCATGTAGGTATTTATTATTAGTGCATAGTAGTTAAGGCCACCTAATATAAAATATGACCACTTTTTTTTTTTTTTTAAATTGATATGGTCATAAAAAGAAGAGTGTTCATTTGAAGCATTGTGATGATTGTTATGATTTTAGAAAAGTATCCGATTTTAATCACCTTTTTTAGTTCACTAAAAGTCCTGAGGTGGGAAAATGAATTACTGTAACTTCAAACATTATATGTTGTCTCTCATGGAATTTGAGCTCCTGAAACTACATGTGTAATTAAAAGAATCAGAAAACGTTGTTAAAATAATTGCAGATGAAGCATGTGAAACTGCAGGACGCTGCTGTCACTGCTTGACATTTCATTTCTTGTGCACACACACACCCATATGGACTAATGCTTGATAAATTGGGCTTCTGTGCTGTACACACATATACAGTATACACACACATACACACACACACACACACACACACACACAGAGACATCTAGCTTTGCTGTTTACTTACTTATGGTGACCCAATGGTTTTCCAGGGTTGTATTGCGGGACGCTCCCAGACTTGTGTAGATTGTATCTGTATGGACTTCCATAGAGAGTTCCTTTGGCATCCACTGAAGTCAGTAGCAACGTGACTAACAGAAGACCCCCACATGTGAATATCCCCCTCATCTTTAAGCAGCAAAGCAAAGGTTGACAAAAACACTTAAAGTGGAGGAAGACAGAGAAAGTATATAGAAAGCAAAAGCTGGTGAGGATAAGGAGACGGGGGGAAAAAAGCAAAGTCAGCTGGGCTGCAGAGTCCGGAGGTTGTGAAGTGTTGCTTGTTTTCCTTGCTGAGTCCCACAAGGTTTCTCTGGAGCACTGACTTCAGTTGTTGGCGGGCAAGAAGTGCTGCAATCGAAACATCTGCTGTTCTGGCACCATCCTGCCCACTTTACCACTCACACGAGAGAGAGACAGGCAGACAGAGGAGAAAGTGAAGAGGAAAGACAGAGCGACAGGGCAGCAGTAGCAGAATACTAAAGCAGGAGTCGCTGTGAGCGCTCAGATCCCTCTGTCAACAGTCGGCCGCGTGAGCTCGACCCTGCAGCTGCAGCTCTGAGGGGGCCGCAGTCAGGACGGCTGCATTTGCATATCCCTCCCCAAACTCCTGCCTGAAATGAGACCCAGCAGGGGTGAACCCGCTCACTTTATGTTTCTCTCAAAACAGAAACCCATCGAACTCCTCAAAAACAAGAGCACATTTTGAAAAGTTAACCAATCTCCGCACTCGTTTATTTCAGTGCAGCTTTAATCTGTGGCTCAAGCGTAAAAGCACGCTGGGATTAGGAATATTTTCTTTGGGTTCCTCTGTGCCAAATCTACACCCCCCTTCATTGACCTCAGCCCATAACCTTCTCACATGCCTGCAGCTATAAATCTCCAAACATTTCTTTTGCTCTGTGATTTTCCTTCATTTCTGCAGAAAAGAAATGCAAGCAGGCTCCATCTCTGCATCTCTTTCTGAGAGTAAAAGCCAAACTTTTGTGAAAATGTTTTCATGCAACTTTATGCTTTTCTTTTTTTAATTATGATTCTCCATGTCACTGCATCTAATATGCATATTAACTTAAAGGGTTAGATAACCCAAAAATAAAATTTATCCCATAATTTACTTACCCTCAAGCCATCCTAGGTTTATATGACTTTCTTCTTTCAGCCAAACACAATCAGAGTCATATTAAAAAATATGGGCTCTTCCATACTTTATAATGGGAGTAAATAGTACCCGAGATTTTGAAGCACAAAAAAGCTCATCCATCCATCATAAAAGTAATTCATATGGCTCTAAGGGTTAATAAAGGCCTTCTGAAGTGAAGCAATGCATTTTTGTAAGAAAAATATCCATATTTCTATAATATAATTGGTTAATAATTTTTTGGCCACACATGGCCTTGGTTACGTGATTTCATATGACATTACTTTTTTGATGGAAGTTGATTATGAATAATAATTTTGATTTTTGTAAACAATTTCTGCGTAAACATGCAGTGAATGCATGCTGTTACATGATTGATGTTATGGTGGGATGATTATATAACGTGCAAAAAGCAGAATCTCACGGAAGGTGATCTGGATGAATAAAAGGAGCGATGACAGAGCAAGACGAGAGAGGACCAGGTCTGGACTTTATGTTGTGTTTTGTTTTTTGGCTTGGTTGAGCAGAACAACGTCACAATGATGATTGACAGGCAGGGTGTCCAGTGATCGTACACCAAGGAGCGGAATAAAGAAACAATGGGGACAAGAAAAACAGAGGAGCAAAAAAAAAAAAAAAAACACTTGTGGAACGTAACAATGCAGTTATAAATTTATAAATTATATATCGTAAGACCAGGGACAGTTACTTAGGCCACGTATGTACCAAAGCGTTTTTAGCCAAAAAGCTAGACGCTCTGCTGAAAACGCCTAGTTGTGAGTGCTTGTGACAAAGACTATAGAATAAAGTCCCTTTAAGACAAGTCATTTCACTCGGCGGCCATCTTTGAAATGCCTCTCGGGCATCCTGGGCATCATGCAGCTCCTATCTCTTTGAATGGGGAAACATCAAATTCTTCAAAGCTGTTTGCCAAGCTTTTGATTAAATTTCATATTTGAAATTACCAATGAAATCTGACAAAAACTGTCTCATAAATTTTTTTTCCAAACGCTCAAATCATGACAAAAAAAAAAAAACAGTATTTAGGCTGGATCAAGCTAATGTGCATGCGCAGACCTAAATGCGCGTCTCTTGTGCCTCATTTCGGAGGCGCGCGTCTGACTGTTTCTAAAGAAACCGGTGCTTCTAACGGCCGCTGCAGTGACGCGATGACATTACAGGTCGGCGATTGGCTCTTATTTTGAAGGCGAGACTTATTCCGCCATATTGAGCGTTACACTTTCTCCCATTCAAAACAATACGAGTGCCATGTCTTGTGTTATTCTATAGTCTTTGCTATAGAATAACACAAGACGTGTCACTCGTATTGTTTTGCAGATAATTTGTTTCAAACTAAAATTGTCAACACAATGTACTTGATATGTATGTTCGGAGACCAGCGATATTCATTTCTCATCCATTTTGTTCCGTTCTCCACTTGTTGTTGTCATTGTACAGCAAGAATGTTGTGACAGTTGGTTGGTGTTGTATTTGTCTCGCCTTCCCTCCACTCTGATTGGATGACTGGCTAAAAGTTGACAGTGACGAGCGCGGCGTTTTACTCATAGCTGAACATTCTTCAACTCGAGGCGATCGTTAAAAAAATGCTGAGCTCTCAGTGCTTGAGCGTGAAAAAGACGCTCAGCACCTCGTAACGCTCCTGGCGTTTAAAAAACGCGGTGCTCCCATTGAAAACAATTGGAAAAGTATGCTAGCCGCTGGAAAAAAAACGCTTTGGTGGACACACTGCCTTAGAATGGAAATAAGAGATTATTTGATTTTGTGTTGTTTTAAAACACCAGAAAGACAAAACTAAACAGCCAGAACTGGTTTGGTAAGTATCAGAAATATATAATTTTATAAACTGATTCATGAGGACAGGATTTGGACCTGATCTCCACCGATCAATCAATGACCAAATGACTGGAGATGCAGTTTTAGGTTATTGTGGGGCATGACAAGACGGTATGTTACCGGATCAGGAGTATTTCCTCATCCACTAACAGCTGCTCAATGTTTACTAAAACCAGAGGAAAAGTACTTCTCTCATAGGTGTCAGGAGATCACATTTACAGTGTCATGTTTGCTTTTCATTCACACATAATTATCTAAAGCAAAGAGCACCAAGCAGTCTTATTTGCAGTTTCTTGCAAGAACGCACCAATGGAAAGAGACCAAATGCACTCAGTTTTACTCACACATACTGATGACAAACTTGATGTCAAAAGTTCAGTTCATACTCAAAAAACAACAAAACAAAAGAAAGTTGAAGGAAGAATTTATGGAACTTGAGCCTGGTATAAGCTGATATATATGGGGGAAAGTCACGTGAGAGGAGCCAATGTCTCCATCGAGCTATGATTGGATGTAATTGGTTATGATTGGATATGACGGGTTTGTGCGATAAATCCCACCTCTTGTTTATGTGCACCTTCCGCGCGTCAGTTTGAATGAACAAATGATGGCGTCAATGGGAAGACTAATTGAAAAGTAAGTAATCAGATCACCCAGTTAGATATCACCACTTTATGTCACGTCAAAATCAAACTTGAAATGGACTGAAAACACGATGACTGGGGGGGGGTTTTAGTGCAATCAGCTTGGTGAAATTAAAAATACTTAAAAAAAAAAAATTCGTGTCTGTGACAGATGGTGTTTACGGAGCATGACTGATGATCCAAAATAGCCTAAGTTGACTATTAAAAAGAAAAACATCAATACAGGGTTCCTACACATTTTCCATTTCAAAATTCCATACTTTTCCAGACTCAAATTTCCAGACCTCCTTCCAAACGATTTTCTAACATTGGTAAGCCGCGGCCTCCTTTTCTATGTTTTCCCTGCTTCATGTTTTGTAGTCTGGGTCTTACAGTCTTTTAGTGGTTTTTAAATTAGTGTTTGATTGTTGAAATAAAATTTGGTATTTAGTATTGATGTCTAGGTCCTTCTCTTCTTAAAACCACGTACCTGTGTGACTTTTGTTGGCGATTAATCTACAAGTACTAATATATTCCCTGTTTAACAGGGTGGCATCGTGACTTTGTTTGTTTCCCTTTCCGACCATACCACTTGCTACATAGGCGTAAATATTTAATTTGTTTAACATTCTAATAATTCGATACATTTACTTCATAGACATCCTTCTCTGATTTATCCATTCTGTTCTGTGTTTGCTCTGTTGTCGGTATTTGTTGTTGGTATCGAAGCATTTTATAGAGTAGCCTACGGGCAGGAGTAGCCTACACAAGCGCATAACTTTATTCATCAAGTCAAGTCAAGTCACCTTTATTTATATAGCGCTTTTTACGATGCAGATTGTGTCAAAGCAGCTTTACAGTGATAAATGGTATATAATTTTGGCTGCACAGCAGCTCTTAAACAAAATGCTGTCAATGTATGCAAATGCAAAGCACTGTTGAATATCAAATGTCAAATGTCAAGTGTCCCCAACTAAGCAAGCCAAAGGCGACAGCGGCAAGGAACCCAAACTCCAACAGGTGACATCAGGTGGCAAACAGGTAGCAAATAGGTGTTAGAATGGAGAAACCAGGCTTAGTCGGGGGGCCAGTTCTCCTCTTTGTTACGACTCAGGTAGCTGTCATAAGCCAGATAGGATCGCAACATTCAAAGTATTTATTCCAGTTCAATCCATCTTCAATCGATCGTATTCATCATGCCGGTATGGACGGTTTGTTGAGGAGCTGTGCCACTGGCTGTCGTGTCGATGAGGCCTTCACAATGGATGATCTAGTTGACTCAATCTCTGCTGACACTTCAGGGGTGCGATGTGGTCGTGTCAAGGCGTAGGTCCTCAATCTCACCTGGATACGGCCTGGATCCGGTTGACTACGGTAAACCTCGGGATAAACAGAAAGACTAATATTAGCGTAGATGCCATTCTTCTTCTGATGTAATGAGTACATCTGGTGTTATAGGAAGTGTTCCCGGTTCCGGTTGATCTAATTTATGCAGCCTAATAATCCTTTAACGGATTTGAAAAAATAAATTGATAATGTGTTATGTGTATGCCAAGTTATAGAGATGCGTTTTTAGTCTAGATTTAAACTGACAGAGTGTGTCTGCTTCCCGAACAATGCTAGGAAGATTGTTCCAGAGTTTAGGTGCCAAATAGGAGAAGGATCTACCGCCTGCAGTTGATTTTGATATTCTAGGTATTATCAGCTGGCCTGAATTCTGAGATCGCAATAGACGTGAAGGACTATAATGCATTAAGAGCTCGCTCAGGTATTGGGGAGCTAAACCATTTAGTGCTTTGTAAGTAATTAGCAAGATTTTAAAATCTATACGATGTTTAACAGGAAGCCAATGCAGTGTTGACAGAACTGGGCTAATATGGTCATACTTCCTAGTTCTAGTAAGAACTCTAGCTGCTGCATTTTGTACGAGCTGTAGTTTGTTTAACAGGCGAGCGGAACAACCACCCAGTAGAGCGTTACAGTAATCTAGCCTTGAGGTCATGAACGCATGAACTAACTGTTCTGCATTTGTCATTGAGAGCATATGTCATAGTTTAGATATATTTTTAAGATGGAAGAATGCGGTTTTACAGATGCTAGAAACATGGCCTTCAAATGAAAGATTGGTATCAAAGAGCACACCCAGGTTCCTAACTGACGACGAAGACTTAACAGAGCAGCCATCAAGTGTTAGACAGTATTCTAGGTTATTACGTGAAGAAGTTTTTGGTCCAAAAATTAGAATCTCTGTTTTTTCTGAATTTAGTAGTAGGAAATTACTGGTCATCCAATTTTTTATATCAGCTATGCATTCCGTTAATTTTGTGAATTGGTAAGTTTCGTCAGGGCGCGAAGAAATATAGAGCTGAGTATCATCAGCGTAACAGTGAAAACTAACGCCATGCTTCCTAATGATATCTCCCAAGGGTAGCATGTACAGAGTGAACAGCAACGGTCCTAGTACTGAGCCTTGCGGTACTCCATATTGAACTTGTGATCGATATGACATCTCTTCGTTTACTACTACAAACTGATAACGGTCAGATAAGTATGATTTAAACCATGACAGTGCAATTCCACTAATGCCAACATAATTTTCGAGTCTATTTAAAAGAATATTGTGATCAATAGTGTCAAATGCAGCACTAAGGTCCAGTAACACTAATAGAGAGATACAACCACGATCTGATGATAAGAGCAAATCATTAGTAACTCTAATGAGAGCAGTCTCAGTACTATTGTACGGTCTAAATCCTGACTGGAAATCCTCACAGATACTATTTCTTTCTAAAAAGGAACATAGTTGTGATGATACTGCCTTTTCTAGTATTTTTGACAGAAAAGTGAGATTTGAGATTGGCCTGTAATTGACTAATTCCCTAGGATCAAGTTGTGGTTTTTTAATAAGAGGTTTAATAATAGCCAGCTTAAAAGTTTTCAGTACGTATCCTAGTGATAAAGATGAATTAACGATATTAAGAAGAGGATCTATGACCTCTGGAAGCATCTCTTTCAATAGCTTAGTCGGTATAGGGTCTAGCATACATGTTGTTGATTTTGATGATTTAACAAGTTTAGACAATTCTTCCTCTCCTAAAGCAGTAAATGAATTAATTTTTTTTCCTCAGGGACACTACAATGCACTGTCTGATGCGATACTGTAGTAGATGGTTGCATGGTTATAATTTTCTCTCTAATATTGTCAATCTTGCAAGTAAAGAAGTTCATAAAGTCATTACTGCTGTGCTCTTTGGAAACATCAGAAGTTGAAGCTTTATTTCTTGTTAATTTAGCCACTGTATCAAATAAATACCTAGGGTTGTGCTTATTTTCTTCTAAAAGTTTTGAAAAATAGGCAGTTTTTAAGGCCTTTCTGTACTCAATCATTCTCTCTCTCCACGAAATGTGAAAAACTTCTAGTTTTGTTTTCTTCCAGCTGCGCTCCATTTTTCTGGCTGCTACCTTTAGGGCCTGAGTGTGCTCATTGTACCACGGCACTGGATTAATTTCCTTAATCTTTTTTAAACGCAAAGGAGCAACTGAGTCTATTGTGCTGGAAAAGACAGAGGCAATAGTTTCTGTTGCAACATCGAGGTCTTCTAAGCGATCTGGTATGCTAAGGCGATGAAACTGATCAGGAAGATTATTTATAAAGCGATCTTTAGTGGTAGAAGTGATGGTTCTACCATATTTATGGCAGGGAGGCAGTTTAGCAGCCTTGACTAAATGTAGTATACACGAGACTAGATAATGATCTGAGATGTCATCGCTCTGCTGCAGAATTTCAACAGCATCAATATCGATTCCATGTGACAATATTAGATCTAAAGTATGATTACGACAATGAGTGGGTCCTGACACGTGTTGTCTAACTCCAATAGAATTTAGAATGTCTGTAAATGCCAATCCTAATGTGTCTTTTTCATTATCTACATGGATATTAAAATCACCAACAACAAGGACTTTATCTGCAGCTAGTACTAACTCCGATAGAAAATCAGCAAATTCTTTGATAAATTCTGTATTGTGTCGTGGTGGCCTGTATACAGTAGCCAGCACAAATGTCAACTTACATAATGTTACATAAAGTACCATCACTTCGAAGGAATTATATTTGAAAGATTTTTGACTAATACTGTAAATATTACTATAAATTACAGCAACACCTCCCCCTTTGCCTTTCTGACGAGGATTGTGTCGAAAATAATAACCTTGAGGGCTAGACTCATTTAAAGTAATGTAATCATCTGATTTTAGCCAAGTTTCTGTCAAACACAGCAAATCCAGATTATTGTCTGTGATAATATCATTTACAATAAGTGCTTTTGAAGAAAGGGATCTAATATTTAACAACCCAAGCTTTATCATTTGTTTATCAGTATTATCTCTATTTTTTATTTGTTGAACATCAATTAAATTTTTACCATTAAATGGGTTTGGAAGTTTTTTGTTTTTACTAATTCGGGGTACAGACACAGTCTCTATGTGATAATGTCTAGGTGTAAGAGTTTCTATGTGTTGGGAATTATCTGACTTCTGTAACGTGAGGCAGCTAGCAGACGGTCGGTTTAGCCGGTATGTCTGCTTCCTGACCTGGGCCCTAGTTTGTCATGTTTCAGCTCTAAGACTATGTGCCATATTACTAGAGAGAAGAGCAGCACCATCCCGGGAGGGATGAATACCATCTCTTTTCAACAGGTCAGGTCTCCCCCAAAAACTTTTCCAATTGTCTATGAAACCTATATTATTCTGCGGACACCACTTAGACAGCCAGCCATTGAGTGATGATAATCTGCTAACTATCTCATAACTCCGACGAACAGGAAAGGGACCAAAGCAGATTACTTTTCCTGACATTGTACTTGCGAGTTCACACACCTCTTTAATGTTAATTTTAGTGATCTCCGACTGGCGAAGTCGAACATCATTAGTGCCGACGTGAATAATGATTTTAGAGTATTTACGATTAGCATTAGCCAGCACTTTTAAATTTGCTTTAATGTCAGGTGCTCTGGCTCCTGGCAAACATGTGACTATGGTGGCTGGTGTCTCTATTTTCACGTTCCGTGTAATAGAATCGCCAATAACTAGGGCACTTTCAACAGGATTCTCAGTGGGTGTTTCACTGAGTGGGGAGAACCTGTTTGATGTTCTTATTGGAACGGAAGAGTGGTGTTTTCCGCGGCTAGGCCGCCTCATCGTTACCCAAGTGCCCTGCTGCGCGGGCTCTACAGCCGGAACTGAACAATGTACAGAGTTCACTAAGCTAGTGGCATCCAAAACAGTATCTGAAGCCCTTACATTCTTACTATCCTCAATTAAGGATGCGTGTCTCTAATTCTGAGATTTTCTCTGTCAGCCTGACTATTTCCCTACATTTATGACATGTAAATCCCTCGTCGCTGACAGAGAAAGCTATACTGAACATGTGGCAAACAGAACATGATATAACACTAGGAGAGGATGACATGACTCACCGTGTTTGTAGACTGATCCGACTTACCACAGCTGTTTGATGAACGCGTTGAAAAGAAAATGACCGCGCGAGAGACTGATGACAAGTTAACAAGCTAGCGAGATGCAAACGCGTTGTAATAGCGATTTAGATTCAAAGATTAAAAGCTAGCGACGTCAGATTAATGTGGTAGGCAATACTATATATAAGGTAATGATAATATAAGCAACAATGAATGAAAATAAGAGATTCAAAACAAAGCTATACGGAGTTACAGACGCAAACCACTCTGAGCAGCGAGGCAGACAGGAGCAATCGATCGCATCAACGAGTGTACAACCGATCATATCATATCATTCATAAACATCTGCAAAGTCAAAAGAGGTGTAAAAACACCACTGCACGCCACTGATATATATATATATATATATATATATATATATATATATATACACACAACAGTTCTTTCTGATTCTCGAATCTGATTGGCTGATAGCCGTGCGATATTTTAGTGATAATAGCACTCCTACCTTGTCACCGTTTGTATCACTCCGCTAGAAGCGACCGTCATGGCGGCCGGGCAAATCCAACGTAATTTTTGCGAATACTACACTTGTTGTACCACGAACTGTAGTTTTAAGAGTTTTTTAGGCAAGAATGTAGTTGTTTAGACCTGGCTCTTATAGTGGTTAAACATGAGACATTAATTTTGGGTACATAAAACGGGCAATTGGTCTTATTAATCTATTACTTGTTCCAGAGCAAGTGGAATTGTGCTATGTTAAATTTGATAATTTAATATAAAGGCTATATTCAACTTACATCCTTTATCCGTTATATAGCATAGCATTTTGGCTAGACGGGAACTATCAGACTAAGACTGTTCTCCGCTCTTCAAATACACAAAACATTAGAATTTACAGACATATGGTGTTTCTTGAGCAAAGAAAACGTTTTACAACGTTTTTTTTTTTTTTTTTTTTTTTTTTTCCAAACAACAGATCTTTATTTACCTTTGGAGATCTCCAAACCGCATGCGGCACTTCATAGAGGTGGGCGGATTTATGAGGTTTGACTGACAGTTTGAGGATCCCATGGAGTTAGGAGGTTTTGGCACAAGCTTGGCACACTTGATAACCTGTCACGGACACACTGGTGCTTTTGTACGGTTGAATGAACTGTACAGTTGTTTATTTCCTACTGTCATTTTTAATGGCTTCTGTTGTTAATTTGTTGTTCAATAAATATTTAATACATGTTGTATTTGGCATTGAGAAAGGGTCCATTAGTGCGTAATATGGATTGAGTGAAAGTTACATTAATACGCCATTAGATGGCGGCAAAACTTTACGAGTGAATGAGTCAGTTAGTCACAAGAGAATTTTAAATTAAAAGGAACTTTTGCAAAGGAAGTTGTTTTAAGCGCTGTATGTTATGGAAAATTCCAGCGGACATTCAAACGGACTTTTATAATGGATATATCTAAGAATGAATGTTATTTCAGACACAGGTAAATACTCGCTCAGGCGATCTCTCTCTCTCTCTCTCACACACACACACACACACACACACACACACTATAATACTGTACAAAGTACAATGAGTTTCAATGGAGGGACTGAACGTTCCTTCGTTCTGATGTGACGTTTTAAAATTAGTTACGGAATTGTCAACTGGAGATTTGAATCCGTGGCGGAAGGAAGTAGTGCTGTACAAAAGAGGTTTTTAAAGACACTCTGTTGTTATTTCTTACTTATTTACACACTCGTGCCGTCGAACTGTTGTATAAACGCAATATATATATATATATATATATATATATATATATATATATATATATCAGCACGCTGTGATCACAGCCGTGCAGATATACAGCCATATCGCACGGCTACGAGTGTGATATTGCTCATATATATATATATATATATATATATATTACACATTGTGTACATACCCTTGTGAAAAATAAGTGTTCTTATTTTTATTGAATTTGCACTTGTAGTGTTCTTCAAATCTTAGCATATTTAAAGTATATATTTTTTTTAAAAAAACTGTAGGCCTACTTACGCAGATAATATAATATTGATAATGAAATAGAAGTCCACACAACCCTCGTAAAATTGCAGGTTTTTGAGATGTAAAAAACAAATCTAAGGTAAATTGTGTCAGATCTGTTTTCACCCGTAATGTAATAATGAATTTTGGAAATACTTCTGTATCCTTCTCCTGGTTGGTACCTCTTCATAATAAGATCTCAACACATCCTCTATAATCCTATCTTCAGCAATAAGGTACGATCAAGAAGATGCTAAAAAAAATCCTAAAGAGACAGCTGTAGAATCTGTTAATTACAAACAGAGTAACCTGCCCCGTTAAAAAAAAATGAGCACATTTTTGCAACCAGGCAATTTTAAGTTTTTATTTTTTCCCCCTTGAAAGTTTCTGTTTGTTAGTTGAATTTTCATTTAATTTAACTGCAATTAAAATGCAGTTAAGTGTCTGAAAACATTACATTTTGTACTTAAGTGTATACTTTTAAATTTTATCATAATGAGAATTCTTTTTAAAAAAATATTCTAAAGTGTACTTCTTTTTCACAAGGGTAGACCAGCTATTAAAATGTAATGCCCCTGAGTCTACCAATTAAGATTAAACTAGACTTTACATAGTGGTAGTCATCTGTCAAGTTCAAAAAACGACCATAAAAGGCAGTTAGCACCAATTTAACAGAGTGGACAAACTAATTTAATAGTTTACACATTAAAATAATGTATCATAATAAATCGTATTTTATGTCAAAGAGAATAAGTTAATATATATTAATACTCAGAATTGCACATTTAGAAATATACTTTATTTCAAAGTTGAGAAACATGATTTGGAACATGGGCATTTGTCTGTCAAGTGTTTCAAAATTATATTTATATATTTTCAAAATTATTCTTAGGTGCCAATCATTATGATGTTTTGTTAATGGGGTGCATCTATGCATGGACAACCATGTGGCTTGAAAGCTGATAAACATTTTATGCCAAACTGTTGGAATGACCCTCTCCTGCATCACTTTGTGAAACAAAATAGCAGCAAACATTCAATCTATAAATTTAAATTATTCCATTTAATTGTGTTCAGTCAAATTATTATTTAGTTCTCTGGACTCCTCACCACCCATGAACCATGAAACATCTGTGAATAGTTTCAGATAAGCACACTTATCTCTACTGTCAAATCACTTCCATGCACAGGAGAGAAATGTACTTTCATTAACATATTTGCAGTGTATTGTTCACCACATGAAAATGTTAATACATAGCAGACATGTAGAAAACTCACATGGTCACTGTTTTCTGACTGCAGCGAGGGATTTAATTTAATGCAATAACCCCCCAACTGCAGTGTAATTTTTAAATCGGGTGTCTCTGCGGATTCTTGAAATGTGTCCTGAACTGACAAGTTGTTAAAAGAACCACAGATTTATAGAGAATGTGTAAAATATGAGCTAGAAACACAATGCACACACATTCACACACACTACACATGAGCACACCACTGTCCTATGTAGTGAGAAACTGAAGAGTGATCTATTATAATGAAAATGATACTAATACATTTCTCTACAGAAATGAGGCCCATTTCTCCCCAGTATACTGATTTACTCTCATTTCTTTACAGCAGTTGTTCTGAAACAACCTTTGGAACGACACCAGAGAAATGACAGAAGCTATTTAACAAAGCAGTTGCTGGCCAAATTTTTCTAATGGTGACCTGCTCCCCATCAAACAAAATAAAAGCTGAGAAGACATGACAACTATATTGGTTTAATAATGTGGGCATGTTGACAGATCCAGTCATAACATGTTAAATCATGAAAAAGGTAAATTGCCCTGTGTACACATAACAGAGGAGGAGATCTGTGATAGCTGGAGAGAGCTACCAGTTAGTATTTCATCTCAATGATGCCTGACCCTTCAGAAATGTGTGACCTGCATGCATTAAACGATAAAATGTGTATAATGTACCTTTAATGCACTGTCTGGATAAAAACAATTGTAATGCCTATTGCGAAGAAAGTGTAATGCCTCTCGCAGTTCAAAACCCTTCCGCTACATCCTACGCCTTCCATATTCAAATTACAAAAAAGTTAGTTAAGTAAGTTGAATATGGAAGGCGGTCTGGCAGAAACTAGATATTTTACTTTAAAACTTGTTAAATATGGATATTTTTCTGACACAGACCCATCGCTTCGCTTCAGAAGGACTTTATCAACCCCCCGGAGCCGTGTGGAGTAAGTTTATAATGGATGGATGCACTTTCTTGAGCTTCATACTCGTTGGTCCTGTTCACTGCCATTATAAAGCTTGGACGCGTCAGGATATTTAATAATATAACTCTGATTGTGTTCATCAGAAAGAAGAAAGTCATATACACCTAGGATGGCTTGAGGGTGAGTAAAGCTTTTCATTTTAAAGTGAACTGATCCTTTATTATCTGCTAACACTTTATTTTGATGCTCCCCAACAGACATTCGGTAATAACTAACATGAACTAACCATGAGCAATACTGTTATTACTGTATTTGTTCATCTTTGTTAACGTTAGTTAATAAAAATACAGCTGTTCATAGTTTGTTCATGTTATTTCAGAGTGCATTAACTAATGTTAACAATTACAACTTTTGATTTTAATAATGTATTTGTTACAGTACAGAAGGGACCGAGGCAGATATAACAGGTAGAGACGTTTATTAGATACCAGCAAGAGTAAACAGTGGTGCAGGTGAATGAAGTGCGATGAGATGAATGAAGTGGAGAGTGCAGAGAAGTGATACTGTCCTTGTTGATTGTAGACACGGGTGGTTTCGGAAGACGCTGGAGAAACTTGACACTGGAGACCAGGAACACTCACACACAGATGGGAAACACACGAGGAGAACAGGAGACGCTGGAGACAGGTAAGTAGTTCGGTTGGAGTCCTTGAGGTAAGCATACAGATGAGACGTAATGCAAACGAGACCGGACGAAGACTGTGTGTGAGTGTGTGGGTTTTATGCGGGAGGTGATTGCAGTGATGATGAGGTGCAGGTGCGGGTGATCAGTACTCTGGAGAGTCAGTGCGCTGTGATTGGTGAGCGGTGGAGCCTGGCGTGTCTGTGACAGTACTCCCCCCCCCACCCCACCCCCCCCCCCCCCCACGGCCCGCTCCTGAGGGCCGAGGACCCCGACGTCGTGGTGGCCGTCCTCTTCCACGTGGGGCAGGTCTGTCGGGATGATTAGAGTGGAAGGTGTGAAGCAGGTTGGGGTCCAGTATGTCGTTTCTGGGAACCCAAGAGCGTTCCTCAGGGCCGTAGCCTTCCCAGTCCACGAGATATTCTAGTAGACCACCACGGCGTCGGGAGTCCAAGATCTCGCGAACCTCATATGCAGCTCCGTCCTCCAGGATGAGTGGAAGGGGGGGTTCGTCAGCTGCAACGCCAGGCCCTGTGGAGAGAGGAACAGAGGGGTGGTGAGGTTTGAGGAGTGAGACGTGGAATGTGGGATGAATTCTGTATTGTGGAGGGAGTTGGAGCTGGTAAGTGACAGGGTTGATCTGCTTGGTGATGGTGAACGGGCCAATGAATCTGGGACTCAATTTTGTTGCAGGGCAGACGCAGTCTGATGTCCCGAGTTGACAGCCAGACCTTCTGTCCCGGTTGGTAGGAGGGAGTCTTGGACCGACGAAGGTCGGCTGTCATCCTGCGTCTGCGCAGGGCCCGCTGTAGTTGATGGTGAGCTGAGTCCCAGACCCTCTCGCTCTCTCGGAACCAGTAATCCACCGCTGGAACGTCCGATGGTTCCCCGGTCCAGGGGAACAGAGGGGGTTGGAAACCGAGTACGCACTGAAAAGGGGTGAGTCCAGTAGATGGCTGACGCAGGGAGTTTTGCGCGTACTCGGCCCAACCCAGGTACTGGCTCCAAGAGTTCTGGTGGCCGTGACAGAAGGTACGGAGGAAGCGGCCGATCTCCTGGATCTTCCTCTCCGTCTGCCCGTTCGATTGGGGATGGTAGCCCGATGAGAGACTGACGGCCACACCTAGGAGCGAGAAGAAGGCCTTCCACACCCGTGAGGTGAATTGGGGTCCCCGGTCAGAGACAATGTCCTCTGGGATTCCGAAGTATCTGAACACGTGATTGAACATCAGTTCAGCGGTCTCCATAGCAGTGGGTAAACCCCTCAGGGGAATCAAACGACATGATTTGGAGAAACGATCTACGATGACGAGGATGCAGGTGAAACCATTGGATACTGGCAGGTCGGTGATAAAGTCCACTCCTAGGTGTGACCAGGGTCGATTGGGAACGGGCAGAGGATGGAGCTTGCCGGATGGAAGATGGCGTGGGCTCTTGGAGATGGCGCACTCCCTACAGCCCTGCACGTACCTTCTGACATCCGATGCCATGTTGGGCCACCAGAAGCGTTCTTTGAGCAACGAGAGGGTTTCATTGACCCCCGGGTGGCCAGTGCCAAGTGACGAGTGAGCAGAGTGAATAAGTGGAGTGCGCTGTGTCCTGGTGATGTGGCGCAAAACGATAGAGGAACTCCCGGAGCACCTCGTGGATGAAATCCTGGAATACGGAGGGGGCGTTGACCAGGCCATACGGCATAACGAGGTATTCGTAGTGGCCAGTAGGTGTCACGAAGGCAGTCTTCCACTCGTCCCCCTCACGTATCCGGATGAGGTTGTACGCGCTGCGGAGGTCCAGCTTCGTGAACACAGTGGCACCACGGAGATGTTCCAGGGCCGCTGGGACGAGAGGAAGGGGATAACGGAACTTGATGGTTATTTTGTTGAGTGAGCGGTAGTCGATGCATGGCCGCAAGCCTCCGTCCTTCTTTGCCACAAAAAAGAAGCTCGAAGCAGCAGGGGACGTAGACGGACGGATGTATCCCTGGTCTAGAGCTTCCTTGATGTAATCCTCCATGGCCTTCTCCTCCGGGATGGACAGGGGGTAGATCCTTCCCCTGGCCACTGGCTCACCCGGAAGCAGATCAATAGCACAGTCCCATGGCCGATGAGGAGGCAGTTTGGAGGCTCGCTGGGGGCAGAAGACGTCGCTGAAGGGGGCGTAGCAGGATGGAATTTCCACAGAGCGTTTTTCCACAGGGCTCTCGATGGACGTGGCGCAGAGGGAGATTTCTTTGGAGTGAGGAGACGATGGAATGGGAACTCTGGAGATACAGGAGGAGAAACAGGTTTCGCCCCACTTCAGGATCTCGCCGCTGCCCCAGGAGATGACAGGGTTATGTTGCTCCAACCAGGGACGCCCTAGGATCACGTCAGAGGTGGAATCCTCCAGAACCAGCAGATAGATGGATTCTTGGTGCAACACGCCGATCCGCAGCTGGAGAGGGCCAGCACAGCGACTCACACGCTTCTTAGTGAGAAGTTTTCCCGTTACAGAATGGATCTGGTAGATGGTCGGAGAAGGCGTGGTCTTGAGCTTGAGTTGTCTGCAGAGGGCGCCGGAGATGAAGTTGCCGGCTGACCCTGAGTCGAGGAGCGCCACCACTGGAAGGGACACATCAGCGGCAGTAAGGTTTACAATAGTGGTGAGTGGTTTCAATTTATTCATGGAGGGAAGGATTGCACTCACCATGGGACGTGGAGGACGGGTTGGGCATGAGGAGAGTACATGCCCAGGTAAACCACAGTATAAACAAAGATTCAGGGTCAGCCGTCGTTGTCTCTCTGCAGACGATAAACGGGAGTTTTCCACTTGCATAGGCTCGTTGGCTGGTTCTGGAGGGCTGACGGACTCTGGTCGACGGAGGAGGGTGTTGAATAGTGACTGGCCCTGGTGTTCTTGGATACACAACTGCATACGGGTGGCGAAGCGGATGGAAAGCTGGATGAAGCGCTCGAGGCCGATGGAATCCTCGTATGCAGCGAGATGCAACCGCACACGAGGATCCAATCCTTGGCGATAGGTGGTAATTAATGCCTGTTCGTTCCATCCACTGGAGGCTGCTAGCGTTCTAAACTGCAAAGCATACTCATTCACAGTCAAGGAGCCTTGTTTTAAGTTATATAACTTCTCACCGATCGAAGAGTCAGACGTGGATCTTCCGAAGACTTCCCGGAAATGGGTGACGAAACTGGAATAGGATTGTGTGACTGGACTGTTCTGGGACCAGATGGAGTCGGCCCACTGCAGCGCTTTGCCTTGCAGGTGAGAAATAATGAACGCTACCTTGGTGGTATCAGTGGGGTAGAGGTGCGGTTGCATCTCCAGGACCAGTGCGCACTGCAGGAGGAATCTGCTGCAGTCCTCCGCCGAGCCAGAGTAGGGCGCTGGTTTGGCCATGGGACTGGCGTGCACCTGCGGTGAAGGAGAGGAGACGGTGTTTGCAGAAGTGATCGCTGGAGCAGGTGATGGTGAACTGGAGGTGAGTGCTCGGCGCAGGGCGTCCACGAGCTCTTGAAACGGGTCCGGGTGGCTCATGCTGGTATCTCGCTGTTATGGTCCGGTCTTCTGTTACAGTACAGAAGGGACCGAGGCAGATATAACAGGTTGAGACGTTTATTAGATACCAGCAAGAGTAAACAGTGGTGCAGGTGAATGAAGTGCGATGAGATGAATGAAGTGGAGAGTGCAGAGAAGTGATACTGTCCTTGTTGATTGTAGACACGGGTGGTTTCGGAAGACGCTGGAGAAACTTGACACTGGAGACCAGGAACACTCACACACAGATGGGAAACACACGAGGAGAACAGGAGACGCTGGAGACAGGTAAGTAGTTCGGTTGGAGTCCTTGAGGTAAGCATACAGATGAGACGTAATGCAAACGAGACCGGACGAAGACTGTGTGTGAGTGTGTGGGTTTTATGCTGTAGAAGTGTGTGTGGGTATAAATGTTGTAGAAGTGCAGTTCACTATTAGTTTATGTTAACTAACGTAGTTAGCTAATGTTAAATAATGAACCTTACTGTAAAGTGTTTTCAGACATTCTCCTGACTGTAAGCAACTTTGCAACTACATATCAACTTATTCCTCTAACTCTAACCCTAACCCAACAGACTACTAATACTCTAATGATTGGTAGTTGACATGTAGTTGGACCGTCGAAATAAAGTGTTACCTTAGTTTTAAATGAAAATTCTACTTTTATATTATAGCTAATTTAGCTTTTGTTTATGGTGAAATTTAGTTGTAAAAGCAAAGAAAAAACTGTATTGACCTACGTTAAGTAACATTAAAAAGAAAATATATTGAAGCATATGGTCTTTATAATCATTTTACTTTGTAAGAATGTTTGTCTTTAGGAAAATAAATATGTTTGATTAATATTAAATTAAAATTTAAGGTTTGAATCAAACTAAATAAAACATTTTTTTTTAAGTTGATCCAAAGTAAAAAAAATTTTCAGCTTATGGTTTTGAACTATAGATTGATGGGTGGGATGCTGGTCTCTGCAACAATAACGATAGAGGCAGGGGGAAAAATGGACATGGCTACCAAAGATAACATGGATAATGTGCCATGCTTTACTAAACAATTTCTGTCACCTGGTGGAAAACAAACACTTTTAACATGAAATTACCACTACAACAAGTAGATGGCTGCAGAGGATCACTCATTAGCTTATTTGTCATTTCCACTCCCTTTTATAGTTTTTTTCAAGTGTTTTGATTTTAGATTTATTATAACATGACTATTACAACAAATTTTAGCAATTTTATTGTACTGAAGTATGAAATATAGCAAGTAAAAGTAAAGTCACAAAGTCTCATGCCATTAAAGATGAAGAGAAGAATAAAAACGCCCAGATCCCAACAGCCTAGAAGGGATTATTTTTTATATTTTTATTTAAATGTTTAATGTAAAAATGACATCTTAAAATGAAAATAGCATCATTTTTACAGTATGCCTTCATGCATGTGAAATGCTCCATTTTGCTCCAGCATCACATTATGTAGTAACACTTTACAATAAACGCACATGAATTTCCTTGCCTGTGGATTTATTAAAGACTGTTATTCCTTTATCTTCCTTGTCGTGCGTATACTTACAACCAGACTGTAACAGAATACCAGACCAAAACAGTAAGATAGATTGCGGTGTTTTCTTGTTTTTTTTTTTTCTGTCAGTGTTTTCGTGCTACAGCTTTTCTTTTCCGTCACCATACTCTCCCTCGTACCTGTTAATCTGCCTTGAGCAGGGAGATCGCTCCCTCGAGGCACATATTGCCGAATATCTCGACTTCGCACATCAGTCGAACTTCCCGGACAACTGCCTTTGTTCATTCCTCTTCGTTGGACTCAACGCAACCACAAAGGCACAGTTGTCTGGGGAGGGGCTTTCACCGTTGGATTTGACGACAACGACACCAGCCCCACTCCCACTCCAGTGCCCAGCCAGGAACCTCCAGACGGCGTGGAATGGCAGCGCGATGCCACCGGAGACAGAGAGCCCGCCTCTACCGCGATGCAGGAGCCATCGACCAACGGAACGACTGAGCGATCAATCGCCGCGGAGCCGGAGCACAACAAGTCTGACCAGACATCCGTCGCCGAGGGAGTTCGTGATAAGCGCGAGGGTATGGAAAGGAGCCCCGCCCACACTCCCGCCACTGAGAGTGAGTTCCAGGCATGCACAATGAACTTTTGTTTTGATTTTGGAGAGGATTCTTCCTCGTTGTGCGTATACTTACAACCAGACTGTAACACTAACATTAACTCATGGCTTTGTTAATGCATTATTTTGTCATGACTTTACTTCATAATTAATTCACTATTAACTACTTACTAAATTCAGCTCATGATTTATCATAAACTTTCTATCAAATACACATGTTCTTGTACAACTAGTGTTTAGCCCAGTTAAGTGATGTGATGTGGCTTTTCAAAAAGTCAGAGAGTGGAGGTACAGTATCATCACAGCCTACATTTGGATGGAGAGTGAACTGTACTGATACCCAGCAAACTGACCTCCTGACCTGAATGTTTCCTATTTGATCAGTGAAAATAATGACAACTAATCCTGTGCCATTCAGTAATGTTTATGACAAAGCTTTAGATGTCAGTAGTTTAAATTACGACAATAATAAATTGTTTACATTTATTTCAAAGTCAAAATATTTTTAATTCTTATGGAGCCTGATTGATTTAGTTTACCCCTAAATGTTAATTAATGTATTAACTATCAAACATGTACTAACATGTAGTTAAGGCTGCTGTTATTCATGTATGAATCCATATGACTACTGTCATAGTTAAGGATAGCTCTTCATTGGTTCATGATTAGCTTATATCTTCACTAATCAGGTTTATGTTAAAGTAAGTATTAATTCAGGCAGTACATGATTATTCATGTACGTGTCACGGTCACCGTCTGTCTTGCCTTCATTGAACTCCATTTCCCATAATCCCTCCTTCAACTCACCTGCTCACACTCAGCAATCTCCCGCACCTGTTTGTCATCACCTCATCACACAAGCTGCACTTAAGCACACTCCTCACCTCACTCCAGGGTCCGATCTTGTTTGAATGTAGAGGACCTTCTCCTTGTGTTTCTCCAGCGATCTCCTACGAATTCTCCATGTGATCATCTCCTACGTTTCCCGGTACTGTTCTCCAACGATCCTCCAGTGTGTTCTCCTCGTCTGTTTGTTCCTGTGTCTTTGTGTGACAACTTACCTCCAGTTTAGAGTGTGTGTGCATCCCTCTGTCATCCATCCATCCTCAACCTCCTGCACCTGTAAGAAAAGACTGTATCAGTATCATCATCATTACATCTCCACATCCCTTCATCCAGTTTACTCACCTGCATCGTTGTATTCACCCTGTTGTTGTAAATAAACACCCTCTTTGTGATATACCTATTCTCCTGAGTATATGTCCGTAACAGTACGTTTATTATAAAGTGTTACCCATATGTAAACTATATTTATGACAAAGAATTGCACAGATGTAGGTCTCATGATAATCAATCAGTAAACGCACATACCTTGTCCTCTGCTGCTGACGTTAGTGATGTGCTGCAATAGGCTTGGTCTGAAGGTGACAGTACAAAAAAGAACACTGACTGTGAGTTAGATTTATCTGTTTGAACCCATAAATACCTCAGCTCAGAGTCTTTGTGTGTACAAAACTTCTTGACAATACAGCTAAGGACAGAAGGTTTGTGACTTCCTCACACAGATAAGGAATGTTTAGACGGTTTGGGAAGCACATACTGTAGGTTCCTCAGTGCTTTAGAAGGCTGGGAGAGAATAGCTTTTCTCATGCCTGGACTCAATGATTGCAGTTCTTTGTTGATGAATACCTGGGGCCCATTTCAGAAAGGAGGTTAAGTGAAACTCTGAGTATGTTAACCATGAAATGAGGAGAAACTCTGGGTTTTCTGTTTCAGAATGGGAGGTATGTCAAACCCAAGAAAGCAAGGTAAGTCAAGCCCATTTCTGAAAGAGAGGTAACTTATACTCAGAGTCAGTTACCATGGTAACTTACTCTGTGAACCTAACCTGGTCGCGAGCAGGTTTTCTTCCGTAAACCCAAAGTTTCCTTCGGTCTCCTCCCCCTTTTTAAAGTGCAAGTTATGTTTAAATAGTTTGTTCATTCATTCATTCATTCACGCTGCAAAATATTTTTTTGCCCTATTTCAACTACAAATATCTAAAAATGATTAAATCAAGATGGATTTTCTATATAAGAAAATTATATATTTAGTTTTGTTTCCTGGGGGGATCTAAATTAACTGCATTTTACTTAAGTAAAATTATCAATATCTGCCAGTGTGGTAATACTAATAATCTTAATGCAAATGGAAAACAAGATTATTTGGAGTGTCTATTACTAAGTGCGAATTTACAGTAGCGCCGCCAATGTCATACCAGGTTAAAAACGGTTAACAGCGGATGTAATTAATGGCTTAAGTAGTGTAGGCAGTATCGTGTTGAGCGCGGAAAATAACTTGTGACGCAATTGACTGGGTTCGAATCCGCCTTCTGCTGAGCTCGCTCTTCTCCCTTTTCCCATCACATATCGCATCAGAAAGGCATTTATTTTCAATAAAAATGAAGAAAATGTTCTAAAAGTGGAAGTAAATTGCCTAACAAGTGTTAAATAATGATAAAATCATTTACACTCTGTTATTATTGCATCCAGTTAATGTACAAACAATACTGAGGTGCAAAAAGTATGTATCTGTCAGTATAAAATAGAAATAGCTAGCATCTAATGACTATTTACACTTATTGCAAAGATCTGCTACTTTTAGCCTACATGGTAAATAGAGCATAATTTGCAAAATAAAAAAAAAATGCACTTAAATTATTATTATTTTTATTTTTTTTTTATTTATTTTTTTTGCATGTGGGATACTATGAAAATGAATATTAGCTCAATAACTTACAGTTCTGCCAGTTTTCACCTTTGATATTACAGTGAAACTTGCATTGACGTCATTTCGTCACATGCTGTTGCCAATCGTAATATTGGAGCTCCATTGATAATGGCTTTTCATAGTCGTGGTGCACGCGCTTAACTCCGAGTCAACCTACTCAGAGTCGATTGAACTAACTCAATTCAGCTGTTCTGAAACAGGGAACATCTCAGGTTACGCATGTAACCATGGTTCCCTGAGAACAGGGAACGAGACACTGCGTCTTAACTCATTTGGGGAACGAATACCCACGCCACCATGCTGAGGTGAGTGCATGCCAAAAAATGGCTGTGACAAATATCAGAAATCATTTAAACTGAAATGCCAAAAAACACTCCTCCTAAGGGTTGCAAAGGCTGTCAGTGACAGCATTCCCTACGGCCACCACCCAAGCTATAAGCCTCAAAGAGGCTTCCAGAAACATCTAGAGGCCTACCAAGGCTGCTCAAAGGCTTGGAACCAACAACTTCAAACAGAAGGGGTCCCTATAAGGGAATGTGGCCAGGGAGCCGAAAGGAGCCCCGGCCAGTCACTTCTCAGGGGAGCATAGTCTACCCTGACTGCCACCAGGGAGGCCGACCTGGTCCTACTTAGTAGAAACCTAGTCTGGTCAGCAACCTGTCTGTTACCAAAGCAGAATCTCTAAAGCACTAGCCTCCAGAGGAGGGGTCCAGAAAGAGGGACTGCAAACTGGCAGTAACTGGAAGTAACCAACTCAAACCGGACGTAGAGACGGGCATCCTGGGGAGCAGAACTCGGCATAGCTCTTAGAACCCTTCCAATTGAGGGGAGTTACTCTGCTCAACCTAGGATCTACAGAGCGCTTCTTAATAAGCACTCTGGAGGCTGAATACTCTAAAAAGGGTCCCTAAAGAGAGACGTACCTCCAGCTCCAACAGGAGCTGATCGATCAAGGGAGTTCTTACTAAAAAGAACCCTTTAACACTCAGGGGTCGGCTGGTCGCGCCGGCGATACCACCGTGCTTTTTTCTTATCGGTATGAAAGAGACTCAAAATACTCCGTCAATGTTGCACATACAATTAAGAATTATACACCATTTTAATCTGTGAAATATCTTCTTTTATTTGTGTACACTCAGAGTAAAAACAAAATGTTGTGCTTTTTGTAAAATAAAGAAAACTAACATGATGCGTGAACTGTCATCTCCCTCTGAACGAAGTCCAATCTGATAGTTCTCAGAAAATGAACTGTAACTTAGTAAATGCTAATCACAAAAAAATTACTTATGTCTAAAGAAACGTTGAAATGTCAGGTTTTAAATTTTGTAAGTCAAATCGAAAACAAAAATTCTCTGTTTATGTCATTTGAATGAAAAGAGACACATGTCATCACTTGAGGACATCAACTACCTGGAGCTCGGTGGAGCAGAGGCTTCAATAAAAACTTTCAAATGAGAGGAAGCCAACATACTCATCATAGGGTGATTGTCAAAGTGGCCTTGCAGTAGGCCAACTTCAAAGACCTCAACTACCTAGAGCTCAAATGAAGCGGCAGCCTTGAATAGAGACTCTCAAACAAGAGGGAGCCAGCTCACTCATCACAGGGTGATGTCAAGGGTGGCCCAGAGAGGGCCAACACCTACCATCATAATCTATCTGGAGCTCAGGGGAGCGGAGGCTTCAGCATATCGCCTTCTAATCTCTAATCGCTCGACCTAGGGAAGGTATCAAGGGGGCCTAACAAAGGCCAAACACCTCAAATCGTGATATTACCTGGAGCTCAGCAGCACGGTGGCTTCGACAAACGACTCTCTTTAACGAGAGGAAGCCAGCCCACTCAGCCCAGGAGGATTATCAGGGCGGCCCCTGAGGGCCGAACACCTGACATATCATCTACCTGAAGCTCGGATGAGCAGCAGCCTAAAAAACAACTCTCAGATCGAAAGGAGGCCATGCCATTCACTACAGGTGATATTTCGTTCTTAATGCTACCCGCTATTAAGACCTCATAAAGAAAAGAGGCACATAGTAAGGGTGCCACGATAACCTTCCCTAATAATGGGAGCTCCAGGGCCCCAGTTTAAATGCCCCAATACAAAAACATAGAATAAACATCCCCTTATTCCTTTCTACAGGGAGCTGAGGTCACTAAATTTGTAATGGCTCTCACAGAGGGAGAGGTAACCTAAAAGCTCAACCTGAGACTTCAAAGAGCAGAGTCCTAAATGTAAAAATGGCCTGCCAGACTCTGCAGTCTGAAAGCATGCGCTCACTAACAAGCTCTGCACCGGATCCACAGACGGGTTAAAAAAGGATGGAACCAACACATCATTGGTCCAGCCTCAGGCCTGGTGTGAAGCGCCTGGGATATAAAAACTAAATGAAAAATGGCTCTCACGCCAGAAAAGGCAACCTGCAAAGCTCAACCTGTAACTACAGTAAATGGAGGCCTCACTAAAAATATAACAATTCTCACCACCGGTGAGGCGACCTACAAAGCTCAACCTGTGACAACAGAAAGCGGAGGCCTTAACGTAAATGAGGCCTGCCATACTGCTGTAAACTGAAAGGAATAAACACTTACTAACAAGCCCTGCGCTGGACCAACAGAAGGGCCTTAATAATGGAACAGACTCATCATCGACCCAGCTTCACAGCACAGCATAATCTGCCACCGCGTATATCCTGCCATATACAGACAGGACAGTTTTCTGGTTCATAACACATAAACACGAGTGCAGAAAGGAAACACGCAACTAGGTTTGCTAAGGGAAACACTCAAGTGCGGGAAAACAGCCTTATACAGGCGAACACGTGTGCTCCTGGTCCAAACAAACAATGCACAAGTAATGTGTGTGATAGATGTAAAGCTTGCACACAAACCTAAACATCGCTCGTCCAAACGTATGCCAAGTGTGTTACCAGGTAACTAAACATGGATGTGCACACTGACTGAAACGTCTGTAAACAGCCGTTCTTACCTTTGTTATATGGTCTACAAAGCGGCATGCCCCGCGTCAGAAACAACCACAGTGTGGTGTAAATTCGGATTCTCTCCGTTTCATATCAAAGACTTCCTTTTATAACTCCTCTTTACTGGGAAATAACATGATGCCACTAAAAATGGCTTTGATAAACACCAGATCTGTTACAAACAAAACTTTCCTTTTGAATGACTTTTTCTCATCAAATAACATGGATTTTTTGTTCATCACTGAAACATGGCTTACACCAGATGATCGCAGTTCTCTATCTGAACTCTGCCCTTTGAGCTGTAAATATCTCCGTTGCCCTAGAACTTTTAGTCGGGGTGGCGGGGTTGCTGTGATTTTTGCTGAACTCATTTTCATGTAGGCCTCTTTCTACAGATGCTTATTCCAGTTTTGAGGCTTTGGTTTGTAAAGTTGATCTACCGAATCCTTTACTTTGTGCACTGATTTACAGAACACCAAAATCCAATAAGGTTTTTTTTTTAACAGAGTTCTCTGATTTGTTATCAAACTTGGCCACAAAAGCTGATGATTTTCTTATTCTAGGCGATTTCAATGTACATGTTTGCTGCCCACAAAAGCCACTTATAAGAGAGTTTACTCAACTTCTGGACTCTTTCAACTTGACAAAAGTTATTTCTGGTCCTACACATATGCAGGGCCATACACTTGACCTTGTTATGACTTCAGGTTTTCCCATAACCAGGTTTTCCCATAACAAACATTGATATTGGTGATGCTGGTCTGTCCGATCACCTGCCATCACCTGCCAATAAGATTGTTCTATTCCTGTTTTAAAATCTGAAAGCAGACCCTCTACTTACCTGTCTAGGGTTATAGACTCTTCTACTGCTACTCAGTTTAAAAAGGTTATTACTGAACTTCAAGTAGGTATCTTGTCACAGAATTCTAGTGTTGATGATTTGGTTGATAGTTTTAATACCTCATGTACTGAGATTTTAAATGAAATTGCTCCCCTCAAAGTTAGGAAATTAAAATCTAGAAAACAGCCTTGGTTTAATAGAGAAGTTCGTGCTCTAAGAAAGGAATGTAGAAGAGCAGAAAGAAAATGGAGAAAGGACAAATTACAAGTCTCCTATCAATTATTGCAAAATTATTTGGTCAAATTTCAAGAGGCGTTTGCCTTGCAAAGGTCTAAATATTTTCCAAATCTGATTTCTCAAAATTCTCACTCTCCAAAGTATTTGTTTTCTACTATCAATACTGTATTAAATCCTCCTACTGAGATTGGTGTTAGTCATAGCCCAGAGTTGTGTGAGAAGTTTTGCAGCTTCTTCATAAAGAAAATCATTTGCATTAAATCTCAGATTGTAATGAATTCATCCCAAAAAGTTTGGTATTTACCTTCAAATCCAGCTAAATTTTCACTTTTCCACCCTATCTCGCTTTCTGAATTGTGCGAATATTGTGTCCAGTTTAAGATCGACAACTTGCTCTCTTGACATTATACCAACTACATTACTAAAAGAAGTGTTGGACTCAGTTGCACCAAATATTATTTATAAACATAAACATATATAAACAGGCAGACAGACAGGGTAAATAACGCTCAGAATTGTACACAGGGTGAACAAGACCTCGCCAAGTGTGTGAGGGTGTGTGTGGCTTAAATAGTCCAGATAATGTGCTGCAGCAGTATGTGGCAATTGGTGATTGGTGGAGAGAGAGCAGGTGATTGCCAGGGAGGATTGTGGGAAATGTAGTCCGGGAATGACAGGGATACGTGACAGAATGTCCCCCTCCTGGAAGGCGCGTCCTCGCGCCGTGAATGGCACAACCGGGGAAGGGGGGGTGGGAGCCCTGGAGACCTACTGGCAGGTGAGGGTGTACGTACAGACAGGTAAGGAGGCCTCCAGGGCAGGTCCAGGGACTCTAGGCACCACGGCGGGTCAGGTGTCTCGGGCTGCCACGGCGGGTCAGGTGTCTCTGGCGGCCACGGTGGGTCAGGAGTCTCGGGCAGCCATAGCAGTTCGCTAGCCTTGGGACGCCATGGCGGGTCAGGAGTGTCAGGCAGCCATGGCAGTTCGGGAGCCCCACCCACAAATTCCCCACCCTCAGGTATATGGGAATTTTTCTTTGGGAATTCAATGGTGGCAGGAAAGGTTTTGTGGGCTGGAATGTATTGGTGGGCTGGAGCTGGGTCGAGGGCAAGGAACTTGGGTGGCGCCGGCAGGGCAAGGAGCTTGGGTGGCGCCGGCAGGGCATTAAGCTTGGGTGGCACCGGCAGGGCAAGGAGCTTGGGTGGCGCCGGCAGGGCAAGGAGCTTGGGTGCGAAGTCTGGAGCTGACTCGGCCTCGGGTGCGAAGTCTGGAGCTGACTGGGCCTCTGGTGCGGAGTCTGGAGCTGACTCGGCCTCTGGTGCGGAGTCTGGAGCGGGCTCGGTGAAGACTGGAGTGGCCTCGGGTGCAGAGTCTGGAGCGGGCTCGGCGAAGACTGGAGCGGGCTCGGCGAAGACTGGGGCGGGCTCGGCGAAGACCGGGGCGGTCTCAGCGAAGACTGGAGCGGCCATCTTGTCCGTAGACACTGGCGGAGCGGCCATCTTGTCCGTAGACACTGGCGGAGTGGCCATCTTGTCCGTAGACACTGGCGGAGTGGCCATCTTGTCTGTAGACACTGGCGGACTTGAACTTGAGTGAGTAGCAAACGGTGGACTTGGACTTGAGTGCGTAGCAACCGGTGGACTTGGACTTGAGTGCGTAGCAACCGGCGGACTTGAACTTGAGTGCGTAGCAACCGGCGGACTTGAACTTGAGTGCGTAGCAACCGGCGGACTTGAGTACGTAGCAACCGGCGGGCTTGAGTGCGTAGCAGCCGGTGGACTTGAGTGCATAGAAACCGGCGGGCTTGAGTGCGTAGAAACCGGTGGACTTGAGTCCGTAGCAGCCGGCGGGCTTGAGTGCGGAGCGGCCGGCGGGCTTGAGTGCGGAGCGGCCGGCGGGCTTGAGTGCGAAGCGGCCGGCGGGCTTGAGTGCGAAGCCGGCGGAGGTTTTGGAATGCCAGCTGCACGTGCTGAAGAGACGTGACGTGACTCTGGGCGATCAGCGGAGACTTGACGTGACTCTGGGCGATCAGCTGAGACGTGACGTGACTCTGGGCGATCAGCGGAGACGTGACGTGACTCTGGGCGATCAGCGGGCTGCTCTGGGACGACAGCGGGCTGCTCTGGTACGACAGCATGCTGCTCTGGGACGACAGCATGCTGCTCTGGGACGACAGCGGGCTGCTCTGGGACGACAGTGGGTTCAGGCTGGCAGACTGGTCCATGGACAAAAGAGCTTAAATGCAGGCACACAGGACAGCCAAAACATAGAATGTGAAGACAGCCCTCTTGGCCATGACAGGACTGACAGGAAGAGTATGCAGGGCTGGAGCGGACTCATGGGCTGGAGCGGGCTCTGGAAGATCAACGGTGGCTTGACTGGGCTCAAGAAGATCAACTGTGACTTGACTTTGCTCATGAAGATCATATGTGACTTGACTTGGCTCATGAAGATCATATGTGACTTGACTTTGCTCATGAAGATCAGCTGTGACTTGACTGGGCTCAAGAAGATCAACCGTGACTTGACTTTGCTCATGAAGATCATATGTGACTTGACTTGGCTCATGAAGATCATATGTGACTTGACTTTGCTCATGAAGATCAGCTGTGACTTGACTGGGCACATGAAGATCAACCGTGACTTGACTTGGCTCATGAAGATCATCGGTGACTTGACTTTGCTCATGAAGATCAGCTGTGACTTGACTGGGCACATGAAGATCAACCATGACTTGACTTGGCTCATGAAGATCATCGGTGACTTGACTTTGTGTTGTTGTTATGGCCGCCATTTTGTGAGTGTTCTCCTTAACGGCAGCCATTACATGATTCACTGTGGTGTCGCATTTCTCCGCGACACCCACAGTAAATGGAGAGCCAACAGACAATAAAGCATAATTCAAGAAATGACTAAGGGAGGAACGGGGTCCATTTCTAACTAATTGTTCTTTGAGTGGTTGGTTAATACCCTCACAGAAAAAGTCAATGAGTGTACAGTCAGGCAGATCTGAATAATATGCAATGTCCAGGTATTCAGTGATGTAATCCTCGATTGATCGTGTGCCCTGCTTGAGACATAATAGTAAATATGCAATGTCCATACCGGGCCAATGTTCTCTTGAAAAGCCGCTGGATCCTTGTGTTGGCGAGGTCTCTGTCACGTATCCCTGTCATTCCCGGACTACATTTCCCACAATCCTCCTTGGCAATCACCTGCTCTCTCTCCACCAATCACCAATTGCCACATACTGCTGCAGCACATTATCTGGACTATTTAAGCCACACACAACCTCACACACTTGGCGAGGTCTTCTGTAACAAGGCGGGACTCAAGGTAAGATCCATCTGCAGGCTTTTATTTAATAGTAAGACAGGCAATGGTCAAACAGTGGCAAACAGGTATGGCAGAGAGCAGGCAGAATCGTAGCCGAGGAACAGGCAATGAATCAGGGCAGGCAGATATCATTCACAAAACCAGGAAACAATAAACAGTCCAAAAGGTCCAAAGGGCAGGCGGCAGAGATTCGTACACGGGGAACAGACAGGATCAGAAACGGGGAACAGACAGGATCAGAAACAGGCAGACAGGGTAAATAACGCTCAGAATTGTACACAGGGTGAACAAGACCTCGCCAAGTGTGTGAGGGTGTGTGTGGCTTAAATAGTCCAGATAATGTGCTGCAGCAGTATGTGGCAATTGGTGATTGGTGGAGAGAGAGCAGGTGATTGCCAGGGAGGATTGTGGGAAATGTAGTCCGGGAATGACAGGGATACGTGACAGTTATCAACAGTTCCTTACAGACAGGTTCTGTTCCATCTTGTTTTAAACATGCAGTGGTTCATCCGCTGCTTAAAAAAGTAAATCTGGATCCATCTGATCTTAATAACTATAGACCTATCTCGAAACTGCCATTCTTATCGAAAGTATTGGAGAAAGCTGTTTTAAATCAGTTATCCCCTTACTTAATTGAGAATAATATATTGGATCCTTTTCAGTCCGGTTTTAGATCTAAGCATAGCACTGAATCAGCCTTGTTAAGAGTGGTTAATGACTTCTTATTTGTAGATTCTGGAAACTGCAGTTTTGGTATTATTAGATTTAAGTGCAGCGTTCGATACAGTGGATCACTGCATTCTTTTAAACCGGTTAAAAACTGAGGTTGGTATTTGTGACTCAGCCTTAGAGTGGTTTGAGTCCTATTTTACTGAGAGGAGTTTCTCTGTGGAGATGCTCCCCCTACGTTACATTTTTGAATTTCATAAGGTTCCATATCACATTTATGCAGATGATACCCAGTTGTACATGTCAATAAAACCTGGGTCAAAGTCCTTATCTGATTTGTTTGCCTGCATAAATGACATCAAAAGTTGGATGGGTGAAAATTTTCTTCAGTTAAATGAAAACAAAACTGAAGTCATTCTATTTGGTTCCCCCCCATTTGGTGCATGGTCTGACTCCCAGTTTAGGTCCTCTGCAAGCAAATATCCGCACTTATGTAAAGAACCTGGGCGTTGTTGAGTTAAAATTCAATAAGCAAACAAACTCTTTTGTTAGAGCTAGTTTTTTCCAGCTTAGGGGATTACAGAAATTTAAATCTTTTCTATCTTTTGGTGACCTAGAGACAGTTATTCATGCCTTCATTTCAACAAGGCGAGATTACTGTAATGCTTTATATGCTGGTATCAACTAGTTTTCTCTATCACATTTGCAATTAGTTCAAAATGCTGCAGCTCGCTTTTTGACGGGAAAGAAAAAACGTGAGCACATCACCCCTATCTTGGCACACTTACATTGGTTACCGGTCAAATTTAGAATTGATTACAAGGTTTTAGTTTTTGTATTTAAAGCCTTGCACGGTCTGGCTCCAGTTTATATCTCAGACCTTATTTGTCCATAATTTACTCAAAGAACTCTCAGATCATCCTCTGACAAACTACTAACCGTTCCAATGTCTCGCTTGAAATCTAAAGGTGATAGAGCCTTTTCCGTATTTGCCCCTAAGCTGTGGAATTTGCTACCTCAGTCAATTAGGTTTTCCTCCTCCCTATCTGTATTCAAGTCATCTCTGAAAACATATCTTTTTTCTCAGGCCTATTCAAAATTTTTAGATCTGTTAGTCTTAGTGAGTTAAAATCTTAGTCTTGATTTTATTTGGTTTTATGGTTTATTTTGTTGGTTTTCATACTTACTATTTCTTGTATGACTGTTTTGTATGATCTTTTTATTGTGTTATTGTGAAGCACCTTGGTCAGCAGAAATGTTGTTTAAAGGTGCTATATAAATAAAAGTGACCTTGACCTTGAATAGCGCTTCAAACAAAACAGTCCCTGAAAGACAAAAGAGGATGACTTGTTCTCTAGGCACCCCTTATGTGTGTACAGGTCGCACTAGTAGTGACGTCATAGGCTGTCGCCGGCCAATACGATGTGATTTGATAGCGTTTCAGACACCGGTTCCCGCTAAGGCGTTCCCCAAATACGTTAAGACGCAGTGCGAGTTCCCTTTCGAAAGGGAACTCAGAGTTTCCTATTTCAGGGTAAGTCAACTCAGAGTTCAAGTTTTAACTCAGAGTTGGTTGAACCTCATTGAAACGGGCCACTGGACAGCTTTACCACTGTTAATTTGACATCTTGATCTTCAGCAGACACTGGCCTATACCTGACCTAGCAAATATTCTAGGTATTCGGTGTTTAAAGAGTTGTTTCTTTTACCTGTAAACTCATAGGAAAAAAAAATCTCTAAAGAGATTAAATCCCTTGTGAAAAAGAAGTGTGCTTACTTGTACTGAAGCACACTTGTAGCGTACTTCAAATCTTAAAAGTATATTTGTAAAACACTGAATTTGCAGATAATATAATTTTAATAATAAAAGATCAATTAAGTGTAGGCCTACTTAAAGAGACACTTTCAGTACACTTCAAAAAGTAATGAGGTAATGATGTCAAATTAAAAGTTTTACTTTAAAGTACATTTTAAATTAAATTAAAGTACATTTTAAATTAAATAAAGTCTTTTGTCGTGCATTAAACAAGAACACTTACTTTGATGTGACATTTTATAAAGCACATGTAAAGGACTTCATTTTTAATTTGAACTGAAACGTGTTATTCAATATCACAATTAATACATTTTAAATGTACTAAATTGCTACATTATTGCCGATGTGTAGTTGCAGATACATTTAAATGCAAGTTTCAATAATAGTATAAGTAAAATAGTAATAATAAAAGTATAATATAAACACAATAGAAATAATTATGAAATTACATTTAAAGATGCACTTATGTCCTACTTAATTTGGTCAACGAGTGCATTTAACTGCATTTAATAAATGTTTAAACTATAATACATTTTCTTTTAATTGCAATTAACATGCAATTAAGTGTTTAACATTACATTTAGTGCAGACCTTAGAAATCGCTCATGTGTGTCTGGGGGTGATCAGACTTTTAAAGTCTAAAACAGGACATCCAAACAGGGGTGCAAATAAATTATATACCAAAGCACAATTAACTATTTAATACAAAATATTTTGTATAGCAATATACTAGATATTTTTCAGGTGATGAACAAAGAAAAGAATAAGATTATTTCAGGCCGTCATTAAAAAAGTCGACAGATCAGCTTGCAGTTATGACTAAGAAATAGTTTTTAAAAGACAAAAAGACACCAAAACCATTAATTAAAGGATGTCAAATGCATTTAAGTTAAAGTCAAGTGAGACTAACAGCTGAATTCAGGACATATTTACAGTTTTTCGGGATACCTGGACACACCTAGTGTGAAGGGTAAAGTGGGACATGTTGACACCCTATTCTGAAGAGCACAGAATTCAGGATGTCAGTAATTCTAGAATGTCAATAATGTCTCAAGCTGTGCTCACATTTGTCAAAATGCCAAGTCTGCAGTCAAAAGTCAGAGATCTCAGTAATAACCACCACATTATCTGAGCTGCTATCCAGATTCATGTTATAGCTCTGTGCTTTTAAGGTTAACAATGGACTCTTTTGTTACTTTTATCACTCCTGGGGGGAAAAAAAAATAATTTAGTTCTTAATTTAGTTTAATTCAGCTTAACTTTGTCATAGAAAAAAAATCTGACAAAGTTAAGCTGAATTAAACTGAGAACTAAATTAAATCAGGGGGAAAGAGCAACTATAGATTTCCTCTTGGAATGCATTTTCTAATCAGCTGTTTTTCTTTTAGAGGTAGAAAATGTTGAAGAAACAGTCAGACAAACCAGAAAGGCAACCAGAGATCATGTGCCAAAATCTCTGTCACATAAACGGGAAGGGTTTAGCATTTGAGCAGATCTCATATCACTGTAATGCAGAGAGAGACTAAACCTCAAAAGATTGAATTAAACATGAATACTCTCGTTGTAATCAGACTGTTCAGCATATACAGGTATGTATGATGTTTCTCTTATATCAGAGCTTGTAGTGAGAAATTATTCTTTGAGATCCATAAGGCTGAGATCATGTTTACTGTCATGATCATTTCTCATTTAAGCTATTGTGGTTTAGATGAAATTATATTGGATTGTTAATCAGTTGTCTATGTTTTGTTTCACACACAAACAGTATACTACCCTGTGTAAACTAAGCATCTGGACTTAATTACCTTTCTAACCTACACACACACTCACATACACACATCTCACCCACTACTGAAACTCCAGCGGTGACGTGCATGCAAGCTCAACACAATGTCTCTCTTTATTTAACACACAGGCCTTTCTCACTGTTCAAACTCACTCCAGAGCCCGTCCACCGATTATGTCTCCTGTTCATAGAGCAGCTGTGTGTGTACATCCATCCATCAACGTGTACCAACACAAACGTGCTGGTCAACACAATTGTTTGTGCAGACCCATGGGTCTGCACAAACAGCTGAGGCCTTGAGCTTTGTGATTACTAAGTTGTATGATAAAAGCTACATCCGCTGTCTAGAAAAAGGCATTTAATTATGCTTTTGGCCACATTTCTTCTATCTCAAATTCTTGCATGATTGCTGATACAAATCCAACAGACATCCTGTAGCACAAACAGTAAAGAGTAAAATAAAGGGACTGATGTATCTATCATGTTTAGTGTGGATTTGAACATAATAGCAACAGCCTAGCAAAACCCTTGCAGAGTGGCTCTGACTTTTGCACAGGTAAGCATTAAGGCACCTTTAACTCTGCACTGCGGAATTTTGCAGGTGGAAAAAGGCAGGAGCGGATGTGAAGCATTTGTGAAACACACCTTCCAAACAATGAATGCATTCTTCTTCATAATAGTGCCGTTGTACAGAAGTGATTGAGAAGACAACACCTCTTTAATTGTGGATGTTTAGTGTAGCTTTGATGAAGCACTGACCACAAATAGGTCAGTGCCAAATCAAACAACTTCTACTGGTTAGTAATATGAATTTAAGTTTCAAAGTTCACCAAACTTGAACCTGATTAGAAGTTCAGGTAGGGGCATTTCACCAGAAAAATTACAGAAGTAAATTGCAAGAATTCCCATTGAGATTATGGTGATTTTGACTAATATTTTGCCAAACGAAGGTAAATTTGACCATGCCTTTACTCTCATTTTCTTCAAAAGATGTCCAAATCTAATTTTACTTATTCGAACATACATATATTGAAGATACATATATTGAAGGTTTAGTACTCCAGACTTAATTGAAATAGTTTCAACAGTCTATATATATATATATATATGTATGTATCTTGGTTTGTAATTGATCTTAAAATGAATTGATATTCAATTTGAAAATGAATTGATTCAACAATGTTCAGGTGCCTGAGAAACAGAAAAGATCAGACTGTGAAATCCCATCCTCCCTCAAGCACTGGGACCACAGACAGTCTCTGGAGCTCTGCACTGATTTAAAGTGCTTTAAAAGCTCATTCATTGTTCCAGCCCATGATAATGAACTTAAATGACCTTACTCCACATTAGCAGACGCTCACTGGCTGTTTAGTGAGTTAGGATAAAACTGAATTACAATCAATAAACAGATTATGTGGGCTAATATGATTTTTCATTGATTTCATCATTATGCCACATGGCTGTTCTTTAACCAGTGTCCAAGCAAAAACCATCTGCTGTACCAAAATTCTATAAAACAAGACTTATATCTAAAATGAAAAATATTTTCCTAAAAGGTATCATGGGAGTTGGATTCTCTTTTCAAACTCTCTTGTCAAGAAAAGCACATTTTTATGTACAGTAAATCCATTCCAGCAAAATGTTAATGTGCATTCCACCATAAGACATTCTTTAATAAATCACATTAATATCGACAGTAGGCTCTGAAAATATTCCAGATCAAGGTCTTCGTTTGATTTTGCATCTTCTTTTCTGGTCTCTATGAATAGCACATTGTCTCAGTGTTCTGGCAATGACAAACACATCTGTCAACACCTTGTCATCTTTTTTCCTTTTTTTTTTTTTTTTTTTTTGACAAAAAAAGAGCCTTGTTTAACTTCTTTCTGTCTACTTGAAAATCCGTAAGCTGCTCAGATAAGCATCTGGGAAATTTATGAGGGCAGATTGGAAAAACAGAGCCTTCAGGAAAAGAAAGTTAAGCTTTCAGAGCTTCCCCAAAGACTCAGACTTCAACTCCCATGATGCACCAGTGTCTGAGGTGTCAGGGAAGCAAATTCTCAGACAGCTGGTTCTGTATTTTAATACGTGAGGTGTGTGTTCTACCAGGATCAGACATCATTTACATTCTTCCATACTAAAGCAACAGATTTTGATCTATACATCGCCAAATTTGTCATATAATGTTACTACAGAATGGTGCCATGAACTTATTGCAGGGACAATCCCCCAAGAGAAAACTGGGGGTTAAGTGTCTTTCTCAATGGAGATATTTCATGGCACATTCCTTTCTGGAATCAAACCAGCAACCTTCTGTTTACAAGTCCTGAGCTTTAGTCACCCTGTTAAATAACATTAATGATTATTACTGAGAAAGTAAAGTCCTTGCTAAGCTAGGCAATTATACATATTGAGCAACTGTAAACCAATACCAAGACAAGATACTGGAGCTTGACCATGAGATGAAGGTTAGATATCAGGTTTAGTATGTTGAAAGGCAAGCAAAGATTATTTCGGTAACAGAGACAAAATCAGGAATGTTATGTACAATTGAATGTCATCAGCATAACAGTGGTCAGAGAAGTCGCCAGTCTGGAGATCAATTTGGTTTGGTTTGGCAGTGTTGAAAACTGCAGACAGTTCCATAAGAATTAGTGTGAACTTAAAAGAAGATTCCAACCAAAAATTTCTGTCATCATTTACTCATTCTCATCTCATTCCAAACTTGTGAATATTTGAGGAATTATACTGGTCATTGTCACGTGCAATAGTGGATAAACACTCACGATGCGGAGGAATGCAGAAAGGAAGACTTTAATAAAAATAATCCAGAAAACAGGAGAAACACCATCAACACAAACGTATAACGCAAACGAGAACCGACAAAGACTGTGGGAGAACACAGGGAATATATACAAGTCAAACAAAGACTAATTAACAAGACACTCCTGGGACCAATGAACTCAAATCAGGGAAACCATAGAAACAAACCAGTGGCAGGAAAACTGAGAATAAGGAACGTGACAAAAGGAAACATAAACAGAACCCTGACATTACTCCCCCCTCCCGGAAGGCGTGACCGTGAGTCTCAAAAGAGTCCAACTGGGGAGGGGGGGTGGGCAGGAGCAGATCGGCTAGGATGCCTCCAGGGTGGCCCCAGCCATGCAGGTGTCCAGGGCGGAGCTGGCAGTTCATGGGACTATGGTGTCGCGGGTAATTCAGGGGGCCAGGGTGGCGGCAGTAACTCAGGGGGCCAGGGCAGCGCCGGTAACTCAGGGGGCCAGGGCGGCACCGGTACCCCAGAGTCCTGACCCCAGGCTCGGCAACTATGGCCACGGGTAAGAGTCGCCTCTGGACTCGGGACGAAGGAGGGAGTCGCCTCTGGACTCGGGACGAAGGAGGGAGTCGCCTCTGGACTCGGGACGAAGGAGGGAGTCGCCTCTGGACTCGGGACGAAGGAGGGAGTCGCCTCTGGACTCGGGACGAAGGAGGGAGTCGCCTCTGGACTCGGGATGAAGGAGGGAGTTGCCTCTGGACTCTGGTCACGGGCTGAGGCAGACACTGGAGCAGACTCAGGGGCTGGAGCCATCTCTGAGCTCCAGGACATCCCCTCATACTCCTAAAGGCACAAGTGTGGAGACCATTACGGCTGAGGGCTCAGGTGTGACGGCAGCCATCTTAACCGAGGACTCAGGCGTGGTGGCGGCCATCGTGACCGAGGGCTCAGGCGTGGGGGTCGGCCATCTTGACCGAGGGCTCAGGCATGGCGGCAGCCATCTTGACCAAGAGCTCAGGCGTGGCGGCGGCCATCTTAGGACGAGGCTCAGGAGTGGCAACCATCTTGCGACAAGGCTCTGGGATGGCGGCCATCTTGCGACGAGGCTCTGGAATGGTGGCCATCTTCATCACTGCACTGAGGACTTGGGGATTTGCCGGAGGACAGCAATGGACGGATCCCCAGAGGTGGTCCTCAGCCAGGATGGTGTTGTAATGGTCGGTTCTTCTGTCACGTGCCATGTTGGGGAGGAATGCAGAAAGGAAGACTTTAATAATAATAATAATAATCCAGGAAACGAGAAACACCATCAACACAAACGTATAACACAAACGAGAACCGACAAAGACTGTGGGAGAACACAGGGAATTTATACAAGTCAAACAAAGGGGCAAGGGAGACTAATTAACAAGACACACCTGGGACCAATGAACTCAAAACAGGGAAACCATAGAAACAAACCAGTGGCGGGAAAACTGAGAATAAAGAACATGTGACAAAAGGAAACATAAACAGAACCCTGACAGTCGTTCTGTACTTGTACATGCCATTAGAATAAATTGAGAATTGAGGCTTTCAACAACCAGGAAGTAAAAACATTATAAATTTATCATAAAAGTAGTGAATATGACTTGTGTAGTATATTCCAAGTCTACTGAAGTCATATGATAGCCTTGTGTGAACCATATTTAAGCTATTCACTGAAAATATTTCCCTCCAATGAGCTGCTGCAACTGAATTATTGAGATCAGATCAGTCTGATTCATTACAATTACAATTTCACCAACTTATTAATTAAATACATCAGATGGTGTATTGGATTTTGCTAGGAAGGAGTCTACCAATGAGATCTTACTAAGCTACAATATATATGGTTTCAGAAAGTTTATAGAAGAACATGAGTCATGTGACCAATGTTTACGGTGCTTTTGCTTTTTTTCTGAAGTTAAATGACCACAGAAAAGATAAGCCATATGTGTTTGGAACAAGATTAGGGTGAGTAAATAATAACAGACTTTTGGCTGAACTACATGTAAAAGATGATGCTCTGGCCTACATTATAAATGCTTGTTTATAAGTGGAGAATTGACTGAGTTTGAAGACGGATTGATCTGCTGTAAGTAGTTTTGGATGATGTGTAATGGGTCTTCAGAGAGGGGTGTTGCACAGTTTTGAGACTGGAATTTTTTGCAGGATAGTGTTGATGAATAGGTGGAGTTTAGGGGGAGGTGGTTATGTAAGAGATAAGATTAGAAGAGAATGACTTTTATGCGGAGGAATGAAGAGTCTCCTGGAATCTATGAAAACAGTCAGGTCAGAGCTGGGTTTGTCTTAATTTCCCCTCAATGGAAGGGTTTCAGAGGGAGCTCATATGGCTTACATACAGGCATGAGCTCTTCCTGGAGTGCCAGGGCAGCAGAGACAGGAAGTCAGAGTAAAGACTGAACGCATAAAGCAGCAGCTGCAGTTGGCAGACATAAGCCTGAGCTCCAGTAACATGGGCTGGCAATCAAATCCACTAAAACACAATTATAGACCATCACAGGAGATATGGTTCACCCCAAAATTCTGTCGTCATTTGTGCACCCTGATGTTGTTCCAAACCTGTATCAGCAGAACATTAGCAGAATGTTCATGCTGCTCTTTTCCATTCAATGCAAGTTAATGTTTGCCAGAGCAGGTAATTCAAGGTGTGTTTTGGATGCTGGGGTGCCGGTGTTCCAACAAGACTACTTCTGCGCCACAGCTCCCACAACACACTCCTCTTGATTTAAATCCAGTTATTACATGTAAAGTAAAGAACACTGGTAACTCTTTAGGTTTCATTTAACATTAGTTAGTTAATATGAACTAAACAGTGATGTTATTGTTAACAAAAGCTACAACTATTAAAAGTTGTTTTCAGTCATTTAAATAAAGCTAAAATAAAATATGAATATTAGATGAAAAACTTAAACTTAAAAAAAAAAGAAATTTTGCCTTGGCATCTACAGTAGCTCATATTTAAACAACTATTGCTTTGTGTTGTTGGCCAGATAAAATGAAAGAGAAAAGAAAAACGGACATAAGATCATTTTTCAGTCCGCCAAAACGCCACACATACTGTATATCCTTACATTATTATTACATTAGTATTATTTGTGTCTCCTTCAAAAATTGCGCTTGAGAAATTTTATGTTTATTGTCCCCCACAACTGTTGAAATTTACGCCCATGCTAACATTATACCACTGCAAAGGTATTTCAAACATGTTTTTACCCCTAAGCAAAGAATGAAAAAGAAGCCCTACAGCAACCAGAGATGTAGCTATATATCGCCAGCCAAACTGGCACGGGGGTTATTTTCCAAACCATTTACCCTCTAAAAGTTTTTTTTACTAAATATATAAAAATCGACAGCCACTGAAATAGTCACTAATTGTAGACTCACATATTTGAATATAAAGTAGCTGTCTATAATATAAAGTTAATCACGTCTCAAAAAACAAAATCAAAGGCATTGTGCTTTTATTCTTCACACAATAGTAAAACAGCATGCTTTCAGACTGCTGGTCCAGGCTCCAACCCCTATCTTACACACATGTAGTCCAACACACATTGGTCACTTTACCTTATTCTGGGATTGCTTCCAGTAACCCGGTAACATAAATAGGGTGCCACTATTTTGTTAAGGCTTGTAAATTTTTTGTGCCTGGTTTTTCTCTTTCCTCATTGCATGAAGTACCATTTTTTATTACTGTGGTTAGAAATGAGTATGATCCATGCCTGACGTTACCAAAACCACAACGAAACCCCAAAACGTATTGAAATTAAGACTTCGATCAAAAATTAAAAATGATTGCAAAGTTACAGTAAATACAAGGTTTTTGCCACTCTTATCATTCATCAAAGCAAAAGCAAATACCTAAAGGTTTGCTTATCAGCAGTGCTAGTCATAAGTTTCCATCCAAGTTGCAAATGTATTTTCAAAATTCAAATAACACAAAAACAGTTAGAGTTAGTTTTCTGTTGTTGTCGTGATTACTACAGGTCAGTCATGTTTGTCGTATGTAGATTACTTTGTACTGCACACTCTTTTAAACCAGTTTCATTTGAACAGTGCTCATTTCACAACAGTTCAAGCCCTCATAACATTCTACATCACACAGTCTAATAACCCCATCAAACACCCCCTGCTGCCAACAGCAATGGCCAATTAGCCTCTCTCTCAATAGGTGACAGAACCAATATCATCAAGGAGTGTTTCCACATCTGTACTGAGGTTTAAGAGATACACCTGTGTACACTCACACACAGATCCAAACCAAATCATGTGCTTATAACACCTGAAAACCTTGCTTTAAACAAAACCTGCTCAGTATGTTTAGGCTTCTGCATGAGATTTTTTTTTTTTTTTTTTTTTTTTTTTTCCCCAATTACAGTGCTCAGTACACCCCCTTTTATGTAAATGAGTACACCCCCTTTGAAAAGTAACATTTTAAACAATCTCAATGAACACAAAAACAATTTCCAAAATGTTGACAAGACTAAGTTTAATATAACATCTGTTATGTAACTTATAACATTAAAATAAGGTTAATAATATAACTTAGATTACACATTTTTCAGTTTTAATCAAATTAGGGTGATGCAAGTCTTCTAAGCATGGAATGAACAAGTTGCCGACATTTTGCAACATCTATCTTTTACCATTCTTCAAGAATGACCTCTTTTAGAGAGGATGGAGAGTGATGCTCAACATGTCCCTTCAGAATTCCCCATAGGTGTTCGATTGGGTTCACTTGGTAAAGAAATTATTTTCTTTCTCAGGTCTTTTGACATTTCTCTTCCATGTGGTGCCATTGCTGACAACAGAAATGCGAAGGGGTTTTAACACCCTTTTATAGTCAACTGTCTGCTGGACACCTGTGTAATGAATAATTAGACTCACCTGTGGTTGAATTCTTGTTAAATTAGACATTTGTAGTCTAAAATTTAGCTTTGCTCCAGAGACTTTCAGTTGGGTGTACTCATTTTTGCATCACACTAATTTGAGTAAAAATGAAAAATTTGTTTTCTAAGTTATATTATTAACCTTACTTTCATGTTATAAGTTAAACAGTTGTTATATAAAACTTAGTCTTGTCAACATTTTGGACATTTGTGTTCATTGAGATATTGTTTAAAATGTTACTTTTCAAAGGGGGTGTACTCATTTACGCTGAGCACTGTAGCATTTTCTTGTATGTCTAATTTAAAGTCTCAAAAGTGTATTTTTTTTTTTTATTAAAATACTGCAGAATGTTGTGTTAATGGAATGTTTTCATTTTTAAAAGCTGACAAGAGCAGTGAATCATTCTCTCTTTTTCTTTTATAGTTTGATTATCATTAAAGACACAGACAGCAGCAAGTTCATTAGGCTGCTGTCACTTTAAGATCTAATGCACGGATCGAATATACTGACATGCTGCGTCCCAATTCAGAGGCTGCATCCTTCTAAGGTCGCAATGACAGGCCGATTGTGTCACCACAGCGTGGCGAAGGCTGTCCCAATTCAAAGGATGTCTAAATGCATCCTTTGTTCCCCTTGCCTATCCCAGAATTCTCTTTATTATATGCAGAAATGGATCATGTTGAACATATTTAGACAGTGTGTGAACCCTGTTTTGTTTTCAGACAGTTTAATATAACTTTCAAAAAAGTCTAATAGTTGACTAACCGTTAGTCGACTAGAAGAGGCTTGGTCGACCAAGATTTTGGACCATGATGAACATATTTAGACAGTTTGTGAACCCTGTTTTGTTTTCAGACAGTTTAATATAACTTTCAAAAAAGTTGAATAGTTGTGTAGGGAACAGAACATTCCAGGGCCCAGTTTATGGCTGTTACGGACAGAGAGGAGCTCTCTGTCCATAACAGCGGACAAAGGTTTGCTACATTTTGATTGAATCTTGGTGGACTAACACAAACAAACAGCATCAGATAAAGATGTAAGGACAACATCCAGACACCTCTTAGAGGGCAAAAGAAGACCTCTTATACCAAGCCTAGGAAGGACAGGACTTCTCATTGGTCCACATGCAGTTTCTGCCCTTCACCCATCTAGAGACTACTTCCTAAGATTGGCCAGAGACTGCCATAAAAATTCCTCAGGACCTCAGCAGCAGTGGGTGAAACAAAGAGATATCACAGTGATCCATCCAAATCCATTCATAACTATGTTTGGAAAACTTTAAACTGATGCAGACTACACACATCCATTTCATACTTATTCACAGAAATAAGCATTCTCAGTGACCGCTATTTGTAGTGCAACATCTGACACAAATTCAGCTGTTAATGTACAAATTAATGAATGCATGACAGTTAAATCTTTTTCCATCATGTTTAGTCTCTATTTGTTTAGAATATTGCCAAAGGTATTCTGGTGGTGGTTTGGAAAGTGAGAAATGCATTGGTAAACTTTAAAGACACCGTAAAGTCTTCCAACTTTGTGCTTTATGCAAATGAGTTCCACAGGGGAAAGAAGGGTGGGCCACACTGTGTGTGTCCCCTCTGATGCCAGCAGCCAATCACAGCACTCGAATGGAGAAGCACCAAATTCCAATCTCCTCCTTATCGGAAAGTGATAAAGGTACCCTTTCAACAGACACTTCTCATTCTGAGTCTGCCCTTCAAAGGGGAAAGACATTGACAGATACATTCTCGTTCTGAGCCTCTGGTTCGTCCAGAGAGACAACAACAGATCCCATGATCTGAGTCTACAGCTAGTAGACTCAGTAGTAGGCAGCAACAAGTATGACCATGTTCTGAGCCTCCAGCCTGTGAGGAAAGAGACATTGACAAACACTAAGTTGTTTTTGTCCAGTGTGACAGTAACGACTACAGAGAGACAAAAGCGGATTGACCAAGTTCTGAGTGTCTGGACCAGAGAGGCAGAAGACAAACATTTGCAACAAGGTTAAGCTCAGGAGAGCAAATCTTCACTTCAAGGTACCTTCGTCTGCGTGTTCCAGATTGTTAAGGACCTTCTGCACCTACACCAGGGCCTCATCTGCGTGTTCCAGATTTTAGGATCCTTTGGTGCTCCAGGAGATCAGCATCCCACAGAGCTTTGTGTTGAAGGCTGTTGAAACAGATTCCGGCTCCTCTCCCCACTGCATTGTCACCAAGCACAACCAGTGGAAAACGTCACCATCATCGGACTCAACCAAGTGGAACGTAAATATCACTTAACCGAACCTCTTTCCAGAGACCTTGGCATTGTTGTATATTATCAGTATATAATTTCTTAATTCCCATTAGATGTAATATAGCTGATGTTAGTTAATAACAAATAATCTTTTGTTTATTTGTTTAGTGCATAATAAGGTTCCATCTTATTATTTTCAGAGAAACAGTTTATCTTTCCATAAGATAACGTAACTCTTCCATAGCCACATTCAACTTAATCACTTGTATTCTATGTATCGTATGCACTTTATTCCTTTATCATTTATGGAATTCATTTAGTAGTTGTGTTAGTTATTCTTGTTTATCTTTTGTTAATAAAATTTATGTTATTACACTTGTGTCTTCTCTGATAATGTGCTGATAATACAGAAGAGGCTCTACAAGTTAGCAATTTCACCAATCTTTCCAATAAATTAGCTGACCACTTTACATTAATTCTAAATGAATGAAAAGCCCCTGTTGAAAGTGTTCTCATACTGCCAAGGTAAAAGACCTTGACTGGTGCCCTGAACTAGGAAAAGGGGGGAAGTGGTCATCTGATGTACTCATAATCACACCTTAAGAGACATCACAACATCAGCGGTGACGTGAGTACTAATCCCTATTTTACTTCGCGTCCTTGGATGGGCGAAAGTAAAATCACTACAGTTGACTAACCGTTAGTCAACTAGAAGAGGCTTGGTCCACCAAGATTTTATTAGTAGGTTAGTCGCAGAAAAAAATAACTCCGCAAGAAGTGGTGAAGTCATGCAGTCCGTGAGGGAGAGATCATTAACGGCAGGAAATCCAAACATTTGCCTATCATTCATCAACCTCAAATATGACTTATCATTTACAACATGTAAGTATTAGCAACTCTACAAGTCTGCTCACTCTACAAGTCAATGTTAGCCTAGTCCTAGATAAATGTGTGCTATTATTAGGTGCATATCCATGCTAGTGGGGAGCGCGCTTACTGCATGACATGTAGGCGCTGGTGTGATCACTTGCATTTAACTTAAAATACTCATAGTCATTTTGGTCATACAGATAAGAGTAGTGCAAACTGTAAAGGGTCCACTTTTACTTCTGTAAACTCACAATAACAGCAAAATGTTGTGCTTTTGTAAAATAATGAAAACAATCAGGATGCGCTTTCTGCCATCTCGGTCTCAGTGAACTTGAGCATGTAATAAACATGAACCGAAACTCAGCATATACTTGCCTCACAAGTACGAGAAATATATCTATAGAAAGCTTGGAATGTCTACTTTAAAATGAACCAATTCAAATGGAAAATAAATATTCTTAGATTATGTAATCCGTATGAAATATGCATATAGACATCCACTACTGCGGAGATGACGAGTCAGCATTGTTGACTTAATCTCTGCAGCCAAAAACACAGGAAAAAAATTGTCACTGAATTATTGAAATGTTTAAACAGTCTCCTGTTTTTTTAAAACACACTCATAATCATTATGTTTGCTGGTGCGGTGTGGCAAACTTTATGTGTGCACTTAAGCGCTGTTTAGGCTGTTATGTATTATATACATAATACATAATATACATAATATACCATCCCATTTAACAATGCTCAGTCCGACCTTTGGGGCCTTCGAAGGCGTGGCCTTTGAAGTCCGAGTCCTGCAGCCTCTGAATTGGGACACAGCTATTGTGACACATCCAATTTTCTCCCAACTGTTTACATTCACTTAATGATGCTTATCAATGAATGTTATTATGAAACCATTGTTTCCTGTAATATAGGCTTCCATGGTGCAACTGATTGGTGAACGCACACTGAGAAATACGTCAGACCCTGAGCACACACAGAAATGAGCCCAATGCAAAGCAGAAATGAGAGACAACACAATACAGCTCCTGTTGTTAAAGACCCTCTCCCTCCCCCCAACATCTGCAGAATCATTAACAGATGTCTGAACCCTCTGAACACACACACATATATACCCATGCACATACAATATTCTGAATGGTGCACACACAGTTGGGCACAGTTATGCCCATAAATCCATATACCCTTGCAGAATCTGTAAGAGCGTTTGATTATCTTAAGTCTCACTGTTGTTTGTTGCCCCTCTTTGCATCAATGACGTTTGTGTCTCTCAAACATTTTGCACGCTTAATATAATGACATCGTTATGCATGTTAGTAAATGGGTTATTTATACAAGTTATGATAATGTTGAAACAACAAGTTGTCAACAACCAAAGGCAAGGCAGACAAGTGCAAATCCAACTCACAAGAAGACAAAGCGGTTGGGTAAACATTCAACATGAAAATAAACACTTTACTGCCTTATGTCATAAATACGGTAACGGTAACTGAATGTTAAAATGGAAATGATGCAGTAGGAAACATTGGGGAAATATGCCTCCTAAAGCGCAGAATATACAGTGCAATGTTTGATTTGGGTTCAAATGAGCGGACTTGGTTTCACATCTCAGCGCAAAATAAATATAATTGCAGAAAGACTGCAGAGATGAAGGTGGAAATGATGCCAGCTCTGTGAAACAGGACACAGATTTTGGAGATAAAGGCATGTTTTTCTCATGAGTGGTTTTGGACATAAACTAATATGTTTGAATCTTTGCCAAACATCAGGGGATTATGCTTGAGAGATTTAATGAATTGAAAAGTAAACTTTAATGTGATTTTGCTCCTTTCTATGTATGATATTAAAAGGAAAGCAGGGGAGCCCTAGTGAAAAATAAATGTATTTGAAATACATTTATTTTACTACAAAGTATACTACAAATACATTTACATATTTTCTTAATATAAATACCCTGCAATTGTACTTTTGGTATACTAAATTGATATATTTAAAGTCTGTTTAATTGGAACAACTAATTTTGTACTTAATGCACTTTATTTATCCAGAAGTAGTGCTGAGGTCCAATTAAAGACATACACTATATTGCCAAAAGTATTGGGACACCCCTCCAAATCATTGAATTCAGGTGTTCCAATCACTTCCATGGCCACAGGTGTATAAAATCAAGCACCTAGGCATGCAGACTGCTTCTACAAACATTTGTGAAAGAATGGGTCTCTCTCAGAAGCTCAGTGAATTCAAGCGTGGTACCATGATAGGTTGCCACCTGTGCAATAAGTCCATTCGTGAAATTTCCTCACTACTAAATATTTCATGGTCAATTGTTAGTGGTATCATAACAAAGTGGAAGCAATTGGGAACAACAGCAGCTCAGCCACAAAATGGTAGGCCTCGTAAAATCACAAAGCAGGGTCAGCGCATGCTGAGGCACACAGTGCACAGAAGTTGCCAACTTTCAATAGCCAATAGTCAATAGCTACAGACCTCCAAACTTCATGTGGCCTTCAGATTAGCTCAAGAACAGTGCGTAGAGAGCTTCATGGAATGGGTTTCCATGGCCGAGCAGCTGCATCCAAGCCTTACATCACCAAGTGCAATGCAAAGCGTCGGGTGCAGTGGTGTAAAGCACGCCACCACTGGACTCTAGAGCAGTGGAGACGTGTTCTCTGGAGTGATGAATCACGCTTCTCTGTCTGGCAATCCGATGGACCAGTCTGGGTTTGGCGGTTGCCAGGAGAACGGTACTTGCCTGACTGCATTGTGCCAAGTGTAAAGTTTAGTGGAGGGGGGATTATGGTGTTGGGATGTTTTTCAGGGGTTGGGCTTGGCCCCTTAGTTCCAGTGAAAGGAACTCTTAATGCTTCAGCATACCAAGACATTTTGGACAATTTCATGCTCCCATCTTTGTGGGAACAGTTTGGGGATGTCCCCTTCCTGTTCCAACATGACTGCGCACCAGTGCACAAAGCAAGGTCCATAAAGACATGGATGAGCGAGTTTGGTGTGGAGGAACTTGACTGGCCTGCACAGAGTCCTGACCTCAACCCGATAGAACACCTTTGGGATGAATTAGAGCGAAGACTGCGAGCCAGGCCTTCTCACCAATATCACTGCCTGACCTCACAAATGCGCTTCTAGTAGAATGGTCAAAAATTCCCATAAATACACTCCTAAACCTTGTGGAAAGCCTTCCCAGAAGAGTTGAGGCTGTTATAGCTGCAAAGGGCGGGCCAACTCCATATTAAACCCTACGGATTAAGAATGGGATGTCATTAAAGTTAATGTGCACAGCATTCCAAAACTTTTGGTAATATGGTGTACTTAAGCATATCTGATTGTGCTAAAATGGAACTATTGCAAGTATACTTTAGGTACACTTTGCATTTACAGACTGATATCATACAGTGATCATACTATCCTTACTAATAGTGATATTAAAACAAATTTTAGACTTAATATTAAGAAATGTGCATTGTGCAATAAAGAAGTACTCCAAATAAAGTTTAATTATACTTAGTATATGAAGTAAATGTATTTTAAATACATTTTGGTATAGATTTTTTTTTTTTTTTTTTCAGTAGGGTAAACATGTTTATCTATTGACATCAAGTCCTTGAATGGGCTTTTGGTTAAATGCCTGAAATAAGCTCAAGATATTTTCACATTTTATTCTATAACATAAAATGCATCAGTAATACCCCACTTGTGATTTTATTAAAGCTTTTACATGTCTTGAATAAGGCAGTTGCTAGCATTGGCTAAATGGGAATATACTGTATATAATACAGAGGTTGTCGAGGACATTAAACATCATCACGCTGAACAGGTAACTGCTCCTTCTCTGTAAATCATCTTGACAAATGCCATTTTTCCTTTGTTCAAACAGCACAAGACCAGTTACACACTGAAGTTTCATACTTTGTGTCTTAGAGTCACTAAGCAAACGAAATTGTTATTGTTGCCTTCCTTAGCAAACACTACCTTTGTGAAAAAGAAGTGCTTAATTTATTGCTTTGTCTGTTACAGATCCTTCGATATGTACTGAGTATTTAAACTGTAGCACCACAGTCAAACTGAATAGTCGTAATAGTTGTGATTTGCTGTTCTTTCCTTTTCTTCGACATTTATGGGGTTAATGTGTTGGATTATAGACCATTTGGGGGTTGGCCCACCATTTTAGGTGCAAACAACGATGATGTTTTTGTGGGCGGAGTCTATCTGGTAGCAGAAAATGACAGTTCTGCAGTAGCAGTCTATGGAAGCCACTGAATAAAAGAATAAAAAATGTAATTTTGAGTTTATATTTTTCAATTCTGTCTTTTTTCCTTCCAATTCTGAGTTTATATCTCACAATTCTCAGAAGAAAAATCAGAATTGTGAGACATAAACTCAATATTTTGTCTTTTGTCCACAGAACTGCAAGTTTATATCCCAAGTTTATATCCCGCAATTTTGCCCATTTTCCTCCACTTGTTACCAATATTTTTCTGCCACCACAATGCGCGTGCAGCTGCAAGTGACGTAACTGTGACGTATGCTACCAAATGGACTATAGGATGTGGAAGAAAGCACTTAGAGAACGCTGCTTTTGTTGTTTTGATCTAAGCCATTCGCTGTAATACTGAATAAAAGCTCCAGTGAGCGACATCTGTTTTGTCTTAAGTAAGAAATTACAACATGTTTCATTTTATTTAAAATACAACACTGCAAATGACAATGCATATGTTTTTCACTTTATTGAAAAGGATGAACGATGAATAGCCTATTAATGACGGTGTGACAATTTCATGGTACATTCATTCATAATTCTGTTTACACGAAACACTGTAAGTCCTTTGTCAATTATAACTGCGGTAACTCCAAGTACTTACTTATTTTAATATGCAAAACTGTTACCCAATCATAGCAGTGGGCATTTACTTCCAAGTCTTGAATGTGGCATGCCTATCAAAATAGATCGTTCGAAAGAGAGGGTCAAAACAGGATAGAAAATAGCTTAATACTTCTAAATTAGGATGTTTTTTGATGTAAAAATCTTGATAGCATAAAAATTGTCAAATTAACAAAAAATGCAGTTCATGACCCCTTTAACACACTTAAGTACACTTTTAAAATGTGTGCTTTGTAATAATATCAAATTAAAAGTTTTAAAGTACATTTTATATTACTGTTTTATTAATCCTTGACATACAGTACTTTAAAAAAGTAACTTATTTTGATGTGTTGACCAGCACACTAAAGCACATGTAAAGTATGTGATATTACGTTTAAAGGTAATGTATCTTAAATATAATAAATTGCAATTTCATAATTTCAAATGTGTAATTACAATTATATTTAAATCAAGTAGAGTCAAGTCACCTGGGTCATTCCGTGTCAACTCAACCACAGGTACCCGGCTCAAATTTTTGATTTTGTTGATATTTTTTTCTGTAGAAAGACAGGCATAAATAGTGATGAAAGCCAAAATATTAAATTTCACAGATGTATATTTACTGAGTAATCCACTATTTTGTATAGGGGGTCAAAATGACAATTTTCACCTGAAATTTGGAGCCAAATTAGAGGGGTGTAAAAATGACAATAGAAAGATGGCAGCATCATTATTTTACTTTTAAACAGAGATTGGTGGGTCTATTAGTAAAATATGTTCACTAGAAATCGCAAATCTTTTTTTATTTATTTTTTTTATACACATTTATAATGCTATACATTGTGTTGTACTACCTTGGCAGTAAATGACGAAAAAACAAATTAACCCTGCTGCGAGGGTGTTTCTAATACAACGGCTGAGGGAGTGATGGCAAATTTGACATCTTTCTCTCTTCTGACCAAATGTAATCAATCTCTCTATATTTTTCCCTCTTTTTGAAAGTCATGGAAACTCTATCACAGAATTTTTTTTTTTTTTTTTTTTGCTTTTGCTACTGGAGCAAATGCAAATACAAAAATTATATTTGCTCTCATCTCCCATTCACCGCTATAGAAGTTTCCCCAACTATGATGACTTCCACCTCTGAGATTCCCGGAAATGTGAAAAGGGTCCATTAATTAATGCAGCCTGTACACTATACCAAGAGATTTATAAGGTTGATGAATAAAGACATTTTCATTACATTTTAAGCCTCTGTGGCTCAGATAAACAGGAAAGTGTTGTCTATATACCAGATTGTGTATTTAATAAATCTGTTATAATAGCCTGTAATACAGGATAAATGGTTAATGCATCGTGACTAAGCTCATCTCCAGGGAGAAGTTCAGGGAAACTGTGCCAAACATGTTGTTAAAACATACTCCCTTCATAGAAGCATAAAAAGAAGATCTTTCTATGACTTTTATAGGGTGATTGTGGTTTCCAGGAACATGAATCCAGCCAGACTGGTGTGTCAAACTAATCTGCCCAGGACTAATCCGGTGTGGGAAAATGGAATTTAGGCAGATCACATTTCACTCTGGTTGGCATCAGAGATCAAAACCCTGTGTTTGCCAAAAAGTCAACAGCTGGGCTTTATGCAAACAAAATACTGGAATTAATATACCATGAGATTCTGAATAAATATGGTGGCATGGCATACAAATGCTCTAAGATGTTAATCCATGATGCTCATGTGAACAGTTTTTTTCTCTCTCGGCATTGACGGATTTCTTTTTAAAACAGGAAATGAGGGCAGGACATATCAAAAGGCTTGTAAAAAACAAACAACAACAACAAAACAAACAAACAAACAAAAAAACTAGCCAATAGGCTTCAGATACATCACAGCTGTGGATCATGATTTGCTATTGCTATTGTCAAAATAGCTGATATTGGGGAAAATATATTCACAACTATTTTTATAGTCATTTTTGATTAATTTTGCTGAAGGAGAAAGAATGTTAATTGTATTAAAAGTACATATCAACTTTTAGGAGTATTTATGCATATAGAAATGCAAAAATAATGATTCTAAAGGGGTCATGAATTAGGATATTGAAACATGTATGTTTTCTGTGATTAGTTTGCCCCATCGTTTGACTTAGTTTTCCTGAGTTGACTAATTAGTCATTTCCTTCACCTGTGAAGCGAATTTAGCTCAAAGGAGAAATATTTATAATCATTCATAACTCATTATGATTATTAATTATGATTAATTATGAATATTTAAATCAGTTAATCAGATTAACTTGATGTAGCTACATTAAAATTACAATCAATCAATCAGTTCATTCTGTGAACACTCAGTATTGATTATTAATTAATTCTAAGATAAGGGTATTTTTCATGGCAGTACAAGAATTGTATAGAAAGATCTGCAAAATTTTAAATTTTAAATTTTGCTAATTACTTACATGTAACTTACTTACTTAAGTGTAATGTAATGTCTTGTTTTGGTGTCATGTTTCATGTGCATGTTTTATGGTTTATTTTTCAAGTTCATGCCTTGTTTCATTGCTTTGTTATATTTGCCACATGCTCTGTGATGTCATTTGATTCCCTTGTACTCATGTGATCATGTCATGTGCTTCCCTAGTCTCATGTGTTATGTTCTCATTGGTTGATTTAGTCATGTGGTTTCTTAGTTCTGTTCTGTCATTGGTTCTTTGTCTCATTGTTCACAAGTGTTCCTTGTTTGTCATTAGTCTCTTTGTATAAATAGCCCTCATGTTTCATCGTTATCTTGTCTAGCTTTGTTCCCTGTAATCTGCTGTTTGGTGAGTGTCGTGTCGTGTCGTGTCGTGTTATGTCTAGTCTTTGATTATTTTGTACACGCTTATGTTAAATAAATGCTTCATTCTCACTACGCTCGACTCCAGTGGAATCATTACACAAAGCACTAAATGGTTTAGCTCCCCAGTACCTGAGCGAGCTCTTAATGCATTAGTCCTTCACGTTTATTGCGATCTCAGAATTCAGGCCAGTTGATAATACCAAGAATTTCAAAATCAACCGCAGGCGGTAGATCCTTTTCCTTTTTACCACCTAAACTTTGGAACTTTGTCCGGGAAGCAGACACACTCTGTCAGTTTAAATCTAGACTAAAACCACATCTCTTTAACCTGACATACACATAACACATTATCTTCTTCTATAATTCGAATCATGTAAATTGTTAGACTGCATAAATTAGGTCAGCCGGAACCAGGAACACTTCCCATAACACCTGATGTACTCGCTACATCATAAGAAGAATGGTGTCTATGCTAATATTAGTCTCTCTCTGTTTATCCTGAGGTTTGCCGTAGTCTGCCAGATCCAGGCCGTATCCAGATGAGATGAAGAACCTGCATCTAGAAACGACGAAAATGCAGCCCTGAAGTGTCAACTAAACTATCCCCTGTGAAGGCCTCCTTCCCTTTCCTTTTTCTATGTATAGATAAAACATTATCAAAATGATTCCAGTTCGCATAGATCCACAGAAATGATTAATTTTTCTGTATTATGCGGGCCAGACAAGTAATTTGCCAATGTCACTTTGTAAAAAAGATTAAGAGTCTGCGCACATACACATTCAAACGGACAAACCTATAGACTAAACACATAAATGAATGGCAAGAACGCATTAAAAGTCTTCTGTTTTCAGTTTAAAAGGTGTAATTTAAGTGGCCCCTAAGTTAATAATTATTTTTTACAACGGAAGTGATTCAATCAAAATCCTACTTTAGCTCAATAATAACTTTTTCCTAGAGCTGCTGTAAAGCCAAAACAATCCCTGTCCATTAATTTTCCCATTATCACTGTGAAGCTGCTTTGAAATAATCGGTATTGTGAAAAGCGCTATATGAATGAAGATGACTTGACCTGACTTGACTTAACGACTACAGAGAGACAAAAGCAGATTGACCAAGTTCTGAGTGTCTGGCCCAGAGAGGCAGAAGACACACAGAGACACTTTCAACAAGGTTAAGCTCAGGAGAGTAAACTTTCACTTCAAGGTATACCTTCGTCTACGTGTTCCAGATTGTTAAGGGCCTTCTGCACCTACGTCAGGGCCTCATCTGTGTGTTGGTGCTCCAGGAGATCAGCATCCCACTGAGCTTTGTGTTCAAGGCTGTTGAAATAGATTCCGACTCCTTTCCCCACTGCATTGTCACCCAGCTCAACCAGTGGAAGACGTCACCATAATCGGACTCAACCATGTTGAACATAAATATCACTTAACCAAACCTCTTTCCAGAGACCTTGGTGTTGTTGTATATTATCAGTATATGATTTCCTAATTCACATTAGATGTAATGTAGCTGATGTCCGTTAATAACAAATAATCTTTCATTTATTTATTTGATGCATAATAAGGTCCTTCACCTTATTATTTTCAGAGAAACAACAGCTTATCTTTCCATAAGATAACGTAACTCTTCCATAGTCACACCCAACTTAATCACTTTATTTTATGTATCTTATGCACATTCCTTTATCATTCATGGTATTCATTTAGTAGTTGTGTTAGATATTCTTCTTTATCTTTTGTTAATAAAATTTCTTTTATTACACTTGTGTCTTCCTTGTGCTGATAATACAGACGAGGTTCTACAAGTTAGTAATTTCACCAGTCTTTCAGATAAATCAACTGACCAACTCCATTCACTTTACATTAATTCTAAATTATTGAACAGCCTCCTGTTGGGACTGTTCTCATACTGCCAAGGTAAAAGACCTTGACTAGTGCCCTTACCTAGGAGAAGGGGGAAGGGGTCATCTGATGTACTCCAAAAATCACCACTTCACCACTACCAATCCCTGTTTTTTTTTTTTTTTTTTTTAAAAAAACATCTCCTACTCTACACTCAAAAAAATGATTCTTGCCACTAATTGAAATTAAGCAAACAATTCAAATAAAATGTATTTAAAAACGTATAAAATAACTATTATTATTCCAAATTACTTTTATACAACATGAATGAAAAGATTCAAGACCAACCTGATCAAATTACATAAACTATACTTAATTCATTGCCATAAGGCGCAAATGCAAGTGTTGCGCATGCTCATTGGAGTCTGGAGTCAAATAACAACTGAAAGCGGCAAACTGGCAACGGTGATCTACTGTCTGACTCAGCGAAAAGGAGGATTTGGATGCATAGATGTGGATGTTTTCAAGGTAAGATATGTTTGTTAACGATTTAAACTTCAACAATATCCATTTTTATGTTTATTCGATCTTGTTTTCTTAGTTCTAGCATGAAGGCACATTTTTGCTAAGGCGAATTAACTTATATTTTAGTTCTTCTCAGCTATAAAAAGAGTAGTAATTGTAACGTTGATCATTGTAAGATATAACGCTATGCTGTCGACTTGACTGTGCATCATGTTTGCATTCAGGCAGATTACGCGTATTATTATTATTATTTTTTTAATAACAGATTCGTCATTTCAGCGATCTTTGCTAACGTTATATGCTTTGCAAATAAGCCAAGACGTTGCTCAAACACACTTCATTAAATATATACGTTATCTACATTGTAAACGTTTATAGGCTTTCACATTAAAATGTCTGTCCACAAATATTGGTAAATTTGATCATTTCGAGATATGTGTTCAACTGACTGTGTATTTTTGCATGTTTGGACAGATCTTTGAGTACAAGTGCTTCAATGTGCATTTTACTTTGCTTGAAATATAGTTTGAAAATATACAAAAACATTGCACAGAGTGTGTCATTCGACCATATATAAACTAAAAATGTATAGGATTTCCTGTTAAAACAAGTCGTGTTCTTTTCAACCTGAGTCGTAATTTTATTAAATAATAATAATAATAATATAAAAATATAATTTAATAGTAATAATAATAACAAAGTGTATGTCATCTTTACTATTTCAGAAACCTCATAATTTTGGGACAATAACTCAATTACGGTATGTGTAATATTTTTTTTCATATTTTTTGTATTAAAACTAAAATTTACTCGTTTCATTTCTTTGTAAAATTGTTGATGTCGATTTTCTGTTTTTTGACTTTAAGATTTGTGGCAACGTAAAGTGTGTGGAAGAAGTATCACTGAAGTATCCAGTATGTTTAAGTAATTGAAACATTCTTAAACATTGACATTTTGAGGAGAGATTCAGGCAACCTGTTCACAGTAAATGAAGTAAGTGTTGTCATTATTTACATTAAGAGTTTTTCCTTTGGATTAATAATGCTGTTCAGATTGATCTACGCACTCAAGCTACGCTCAGAGTCTCAAATTCACATTTGAATTCTTCCAGAAGGTAATGATGAATTTGGACTTTAGGACATCATATAAATGTTTCCATCCCCTGGAAGGACATTGAAAACTTTTAAACTTGTTCTGTAATGTTGAATTGAAGACAGTATGATCAATGACACTATGAACCGATGACACTAACTCAAATCAAGAGACTGCACCTAATGCACCTTCTGGCTTCCTCTCTGATACATTTAAACACATTTAATTTTTTGTTCACCAAAACATGAACATTCTGTCATTAATTACTCACCCTCATGTCGTTCCACACCCGTAAGACCTTCGTTCATCTTCAGAACACAAATTAGGATATTTTTGATGAAATCCATGAGCTATCTGGCCTCCGATAGACTGCAACACAACTATCACTTTCAAGGTCCAGAAAGGTAGTAAAGACATCATTAAAATAGTCAACATGACTGCAGTGGTTCAACCTTAATAGTATGAAGCGACGAGAATACTTTTTGTGCGCAAAACAAAAAAACAAAAACAAAAAAAAATGACTTTATTCAAAAATGTCTTCCCTTTTATGTCAGTCTCCTACGCAGTTGATGTTGTACACACAAAATATCTTAATTTGTGTTTTGAAGATGAACGAAGGTCTTAGGGGTTTGGAGCAACATGAGGGTGAGTAATTAATGACAGAAATTTCATTTTTGGGCGAATAAACCCTTTGAAAAGATGTTAGCCCTTGTGCTATTCCTTGTCCAGGAAGTTAACTTGTGAGTAGCACACTTGGGCTACTGAATGCCTAAATGCTGAAATTTGACGGACAACAGAAAACCTGTTATATGTAAAGTAAATTATAATCCTTCAGATTGCTTTTCTCTTTTTCCCCCCAAGTGTCCTGATTGTTTATTTGTTTGAACAAATGTTTACAAGGAATGTAACCATTTACAGATCTGTATCAAGTTTTAGATAAGTGAAAGCACAAACTGATGACAATACTATGCAGTGAGATCCCAATATTACCTTGAAATTGTGAAAATAATGTTTGATGTTGAAATTTGGTTCCATGTTGATCTATGAACTTGTTGGCACACAGCCATAACCATTGTGTTAGTTTGGGAGAAGGCACAAAACTGCAGTAAACAGTTGCCTTAATTTGTGAAATACTGCATTATGTTCTATTTTTTTGTCAGATTGGATGTTTCTTATTATTCCTGGAGCAATTGTGACAATAAATGTAACACGTGTTTGACCATTTATTTAATATAAATAAAGAAATGTAAGATAGTTATATAAAGCAAGTAAGAATAAGTTATTTGAAAAGAGTAAGGTTTATGTATTACACAAGCTTAAATTGCAGTTTATCAGTTAACATAACCTCTATTTAATTCATTCAAGTCAACTGAACATGATGGGGAAGCTTAAGTAAAAGTTAACTTTTTTACGTTGGATTTATGTGATTAAATTGGATGGAAATTTTATATGCAATTGAATTACATAAGTTTTAACTTTTGGGGTTAAATATTTTTTTGAGTGTAGGGTCATTTCAGAGGGTGTTAAAAATGTATTTATTTTCCTTACCTTTAGCTTTTAATAATGTGTTGTAAATTGTATGTATTTTTGGTTGTATGTATTTGTTTATTTTTGCTATTTTCATGTACAGCACTTTGGTACCCATTGTGGTTTTTGAAAGTGCTCTAGAAATAAAGTTGAGTTAAGTTGTCCTTGGATGGGTGAAAGTAAAATCACTACATCTGCCTGCCTTCTAGTGAGTAAAACCTTGTTTATATTTTATAAATCCTGTCTTCTGTCTGTCTTCATCTTTGTGACGCTATCGTTTCTTAGGCGGGGTTATTACATTTTATATCAATGCACCAGTTTGGAGGCGTTACTTGCTTTTGTTGTTTGTGTCTTTGATGGGGATTCCCTTCTGTGGCTTCCTTGCTGAAAAAGGATTTTCCAGGTTCGTTGATTCGCTGGAGGGCTTTTCGTGTCTGAAGTGATGTCTTGGGCAGCCAATCAGATGGTGTGTTGGCAATGAATAGAAGCAAAGTGACTGCAGTTTGAAGCAACAACTATAGAGTTATGGACTGCGGCTTTGCTGCAAAAACTTAACTTGGAAAACAAGACTCTCAATGGAAAAGAAAAGAACCTAAGTAAAAAAGGAAAATTAAATGAGACGAGAGTAGTTAGATGGCTTGCATGATGTTGTTTTAGCCTCTAACCCATTTTACCAGTGCTATGCACATCCTTCTCCTAATGCTTTGTTTGTATCCAGAGTTTTTAAACTCAGATGTTTGTCCAACCCTTTGAAAGAGTTCTGACCAAGTACATCTTTGATTCAAGGGTGTGACTGTTTCTTCTCCTCTCACATAAATTACAGTTGTTATTAGTCACATGGTCTCTTAACTTGCCTGCTGTAGCAGGGGATAATTAAACATTATTTCTATAAAACAAATATGAAACATTTTACACAGATTTGATTCATACCACAGGTATTCTATGAACTATAAATAGTTATCAAAAGGACATAAACAAGGAGTGATTAAATGATATTTAAAAGTGTGCATTGCAGACATTATGTAGAATTATGCAATGAAATGACATTTGATTATTTGACATTTGATTAGTCTGTCTAGCATTATTTTGGAATCTGATGCATTTTGATCTCTGTGGATTTTAGAGTGGATTTCAGTCCTGTGTTCCAGAGGTAACTCAGAGGTCTTAAGAAGTTTTGTCTTGGGAATCACTGAACCTTTGGTGTTAACTTATGCAAACTCATGTGAAAACTTTTGAACAGGATGATGTTGTCCAATTTTTTCTTATTTTGTTGAATTTGTTTTTTTTTTTTGTTTTTTTTTTCCCATTTAGTACTGACCTTCGGAAGCAACAGAAGATACTTGCATGTTTCCTGGAAGACAAATTAAATAGAATTTACCTTGATCTTCAAATTCAAAATGTTTTCACCCCCGGGTCTTAATGCATCATGTTTCCTTCTGGAGCATTGGTGAATGTTTGATCCTTTTTTTATAGTTGTGTTTGATTCCCTCAGTTGTCCTAAGTGTGAAAAGATGGATCTCAAAATCATACAGTCACTGCTGGAAAGGGTTCAAATACGCAAAAGATGCTGGAAAACTGAAGAATTTGCAGGACCTGGAGGACTTTTCTGAAGAACAGTGCTCAGTTTAACTGCTCAGAACAAACAAGGGACTCATGAACAACCATCACAAAAAAAAAAAAGTGGCGTAGATCATCCAGGTAACCAGACACAGTATTAAAGGATTAGTCCACTTTCAAATAAAATTTTCCTGATAATTTACTTACCCCCATGTCATCCAAGATGTCCATGTCCTACAGGTTTTTGATGAAAACATTCCAGGATTATTCTCCTTATAGTGGACTTCAATGAACTCCACTGTTGAAGGTCAAAATTACAGTTTCAGTGCAGCTTCAAAGGGCTCTAAATGATACCAGATGAGGAATAAGTGTCTTATCTAGTGAAACAATTGGTCATTTTCTGGAAAAAAATACAAATGTATATGCTTTACAAACACAAATGATAGCCTTGCAAGTGGTTCCGCCATTCCCCCTTCCATATTCTTCAAAAAACGTAAGCTGTATGTTCTACGCCTTCCCTATTCTACTTACGGAAAAAATGGAACTGGCGCCACGTTCGTTCCGTAAGTAGGGAAGGCATAGGACATACAGCGTAAGCTTTTTGAAGAATACGGAAGATCATTTGTGATCATTTGTGTTTATAAAGCATATACGGTTGTATTTTATTTTTTTTTAGAAATAACCGATCATTTCGCTGATCATTTCGCTTCCACCGTCATGTACATCTGCTGGTTCACCTGCACTTCCACATCCCCCTCATATGGGCTGGTAAACTGTGCATCATGATCAAGATCATGATCAAGGAATCATGCAGATCTGGTATGTGCCCTGGCCAGGAAGGTCTATGCTTACCACACTGTGGGGCACAATGTAAAAGTTACATTAACTCTTTCTTCAGTACACACACAATGGGGAAAAAAAATATTAGAAAGGAATAAGCAGCAATGGGCATGACCAAGACATGAAAAATTAGCACCAAACACTACAGAGGCACAGTATAGTTAGGATGCACAAAGAATTTAATTCCACATTAAAGCTGCAAGCAGCGATGAAAGGACCCTCGCACCCGGGCTCACCATCACCCGTTGGCCTTAGGAAAACAGTGAACAGTGGGCGACATGCATGTAAGCGAGTAAATACAAGGGAAATATGGCAAAGTCATTTCAAAGTGCCACACTTTCTGCTGCCAACAGGTGGCGCTTTGACTGTAACTGAATATTGCCATGTAGATGTCTTCAGGCCAGGACTATTATCAAACATGTGAAGTTTGGAGCAGATCGAACATTGTATGCCTGAGTTACAACAACTTCCTCTTTCGAGGTGTTAATCGCATACATTAGCACTTAGCCAAGTGTTGCATGATTTAACATGTTTCTAGTATGTTTGGCACTTTGTGACATATTGAAATGTGTTTCTGGGAGTGAATTACAGTGGAAAGCATGCCATTTCCTGTTACCCACAGGTGGCGCTATGACTGTAACTGAATATTGCCATGTAGATGACTTCAGGTCAGGACTCTAATTAAATGTGAAGTTTCAGACAGATCGGACACTGTATGCCTGAGTTACAACAACTTCCTCTTTCATGGCGAAACATCGAAATTTGCCAGGCCGCCATGGACACGCCCTTCAGCAAAAACTCAAGATCTTTGCAATTTAACATCTCGAAGGCCTTTAGATTAGACTGACCAAATATGATGTTGATCTGATTAAAGCTCTAGGAGGAGTTTGTTAAAGTACAACATGTGGAAACGGCAAAAACTGCCAAAATTTTGCAGAGAAAATTCAAAATATCTCACTTCCTGTTGGGTTTACAGATTTAGCACCCAGGGGCTTTTTTGTAGGTATTGGGTTGTTACATCTGTCTACCGAATTTCATACCTGTACGTGAAACGTAGCGTGAAGGGCACTTAATTGAAGTTTTATAGGTGGCGCTATCGAGCCATTTTGCCACACCTAATTCTGAAACCCATATCAGAAGTAAATTTTTACCACTTCTGACACGTGTGCAAAGTTTAATGAGCATGTTTAAGCCCCTCAAAAATGTGATTCATTTCGGAGAAGAAGAATAATTGGCTGAGCAATTATAATAGGGTCCTCACACCATCGGTGCTCGGGCCATAAAAATGATTCTGGTTCCTAACTGATTTGGTTACCAATATAAAACATTTAGAATAGACCATATTAAGAAATGTATTCCTCTGTTACCAGTAACATTATTGGAGCTTCATGAAATCATGAAAATTATCAAATTGTACTTATTTTATGTTTACTTTTATTGTCTCAAAATAATATTTCAATTCCCTTTCAAAGTGAAACTCAACACCGTGTCATGGAGTTGACGCTCATCATGAGCCAGTATCTGAAGCACGTGTGCTACACGGCAATCTTGATTGGCTACCTCAGTCAGGTGACATCACAGGTGCACTGGCAGGGTATATAAGGGTGCCTAGAAAGAATATCATCTGTTTCTTTGTCTTCAGGAAGCCAGGAGAAAATCATGTCTAGCAAAGCATTTATGAGATGTGTCATGCTATGTTAGAGATAAATAACAGCAGGAGATTCACATGATCTGTATACGTCTCAGAGCAGAGCACACTCGATCAGCCCTCCAACCTGGCTCTTTTCAAGGGGGATGGGAGCCAGGCGTCTGGTGTAGCTTCCCTTCCTCCCTGATCTCCATAATGAGTTTGTGGGATAAACCATTCTCGCCTCGTGTTTACACCCCTGTAGTGAAAAGCTATGCTAATTTAAAGGGGCTTGCTGAAAATGGCTATGTGGAGATGCCCCAGTTCGAAGATTTGCTTGTGAGATATCTCATTCTTGGTGTGGCGACCTACTGGAAGGCTCCAGCCTTGCCATCGAAGCCATGCCAGATGGCATCTAGGCTCAGTGGCAAGGCGTATGTGATGGCAGGTCAGGCCAGCGGAGCTCTGCACACCATGTCGGTGTTGCAGGCGTATCAAGCCAACCTATTAAAGGATCTGAGTGAGGGAGCATCTCAGGATGCAGTCCTGGAGCTCCGCAGCATGACAGATCTTGCCCTCGGTGCCTTGCCTTAGTCTGTTCTTTTTAGTTCATCACTTTATCATCTGTCACCTGACTAATACTAGAAGTATGAAGTTGGCCGGTGCTGGGAGTTTAGAAGTGGTAGCAATATGCTCCTTCTATAACAGTTGGGCTGTGATGAATGTGGATGATGGACAATACCACAACTTGTGTCCTACATCCTCATTGGTCACCCTTCCCCCTCCGGTACCAGGAGTGCAGAGGTATTAGCTATGTGCTCCCTTCGTGATCACACGTCAATAGGCTGGACAGGACAGGAAGAGTGGGCAATACTGCTTGATCAACACACTTTTTTTGATGTCGCCTTCTATGGCATGGGGCTTGGAAAGGCATTAATCTACATCTTGTTGAATCACATTCATATTGGAAATAGCATTTTGACACTTCAACATCAGCCGGTTTTCTTATATGGATGGGCAGTACAGCAAGGAGAATGAGCTTTCCGTTTCTGTGTCACTGTCCTTCATTTGTCACCCCTCCAGTCTATCTAGAGGTGATAATGTGGACATAGTGTTAACACGACTGTTAACACAATTTCTGGTTAGCATGGAGTATTGGAACAGTATAAAAGTATAAAGTGTATTTTATATTGGACATGGAGTATTGGAATAGTATAAAAGTATAAAAGTGGACTTCATCACAGTTAGCGACCCACTCTCTTTTGTTCGCTGGAACTGTAGGAATGGGCAACCATCAGCCGACAAAAGCTAATTGGTAGAGCAGACCTGGGCATTTAGAATGGGTATTCTAAATGCATTTGAATAGATTAAATCACACAGTGGCCTGATCACAAGGACTGTATCAGTGTAAATCACACATGATTCAAGATAAGGAGAAAAAATGCCCCGTTGTTTACATTGTTTATATATATAAAATTTAATATAGGTATACGAATAGTGCCGTTTTTCTCCAAGTATCAGTATGATTACAAATGATGGCTATTTATACAACAATAAACAAGAAGTTAATAATTAGAGACTTACATTTTACTCCATAATGCCTGTTTTTGGTATATTTCTCCAACGAAAGTAGTTCCAAACAAAGACCACCGCAGTTTTGCGTCTCTGAGCAACACACGACTGTGAACTGTGAACTGTGAACACGAAGGTGTTGCTGTAATCTATAGTAATATTTACAGTATTAGTCAGAAGTCTTTCAAATATAATTCCTTCGAAACTATGGTACTTTACGTAACATTATGTAAGTTGACATTTGTGCTGGCTACTGTATACAGGCCACCAGGACACAATACAGACTTTATCAAAGAATTTGCTGACTTTCTATCAGAGTTAGTACTAGCTGCAGATAAAGTCCTTGTTGTTGGTGATTTTAATATTCATGTAGATAATAAAAAAGATGCATTAGGATTGGCATTTGCAGATATTCTAAACTCTATTGGTGTTAGACAACATGTGTCAGGACCCACTCATTGTCGTAATCATACTTTAGATCTAATATTGTCACATGGAATCGATATTGATGCTGTTGAAATTTTGCAGCAGAGTGACGACATCTCAGATCATTATCTAGTCTCGTGTATACTACATTTAGTCAAGGCGGCTAAACTGCCTCGATGCCATAAATGTGGTAGAACCATCACTTCTACCACTAAAGATCACTTTATAAATAATCTTCCTGATCAGTTTCATTGCCTTAGCATACCAGACAGCTTAGAAGACCTCGATGTTGCAACAGAAACTATTGCCTCTGTCTTTTCCAGCACATTAGACTCAGCTGCTCCTTTGCGTTTAAAAAAGATTAAGGAAATTAATCCAATGCCATGGTACAATGAGCACACTCGGGCCCTAAAGTTAGCAGCCAGAAAAATGGAGCGCAGCTGGAAGAAATCAAAACTAGAAGTATTTCGTATTTCATGGAGAGAGAGAATGATTGAGTACAGAAAGGCCTTAAAATCTGCTGGATCTGCCTATTTTTCAAAACTCTTAGAAGAAAATAAACACAACCCTAGGTATTTATTTGATACAGTGGCTAAATTAACAAGAAATAAAGCTTCAACTTCTGATGTTTCCAAAGAGCACAGCAGTAATGACTTTATGAACTTCTTTACTTGCAAGATTGATAATATTAGAGAAAAAATAATAACCATGCAACCGTCTACTACAGTATCGTGTCAGATAGTGCATTGTAGTGTCCCTGAGGAAAAATTCAATTCATTTACTGCTTTAGGAGAGGAAGAATTGTCTAAACTTGTTAAATCATCAAAATCAACAACATGTATGTTAGACCCTATACCGACTAAGCTATTGAAAGAAATGCTTCCAGAGGTCATAGATCCTCTTCTCAATATCGGCAATTCATCTTTATCATTAGGATACGTACCAAAAACTTTTAAGCTGGCTATTATTAAACCTCTTATTAAAAAACCACAACTTGATCCTAGAGAATTAGTCAATTACAGGCCGATCTCAAATCTCACTTTTCTGTCAAAAATACTAGAAAAGGTAGTATCATCACAACTATGTTCCTTTTTAGAAAGAAATGGTATCTGTGAGGATTTCCAGTCAGGATTTAGACCGTACCATAGTACAGAGACTGCTCTCATTAGAGTTACTAATGATTTGCTCTTATCATCAGATCGTGGTTGTATCTTTCTATTAGTGTTACTGGATCTTAGTGCAGCATTTGACACTATTGATCACAATATTCTTTTAAATAGACTCGAAAATTATGTTGGCATTAGTGGAATTGCATTGTCATGGTTCAAATCATACTTATCTGACCGTTATCAGTTTGTAGTAGTAAACGAAGACATGTCATATCGATCACAAGTTCAATATGGAGTACCACAAGGCTCAGTACTAGGACCGTTGCTGTTCACTCTGTACATGCTACCCTTGGGAGATATCATTAGGAAGCATGGCGTTAGTTTTCACTGTTACGCTGATGATACTCAGCTCTATATTTCTTCGCGCCCTGACGAAACTTACCAATTCACAAAATTAACGGAATGCATAGCTGATATAAAAAATTGGATGACCAGTAATTTCCTACTACTAAATTCAGAAAAAACAGAGATTCTAATTTTTGGACCAAAAACTTCTTCACGTAATAACCTAGAATATTGTCTAACACTTGATGGCTGCTCTGTTAAGTCTTCGTCGTCAGTTAGGAACCTGGGTGTGCTCTTTGATACCAATCTTTCATTTGAAGGCCATATTACTAGCATCTGTAAAACCGCATTCTTCCTCTTAAAAATATATCTAAACTACGACATATGCTCTCAATGACAAATGCAGAACAGTTAGTTCATGCGTTCATGACCTCAAGGCTAGATTACTGTAACGCTCTACTGGGTGGTTGTTCTGCTCGCCTGATAAATAAACTACAGCTCGTACAAAATGCAGCAGCTAGAGTTCTTACTAGAACCAGGAAGTATGACCATATTAGCCCAGTTCTGTCAACTCTGCATTGGCTTCCTGTTAAACATCGTATAGATTTTAAAATCTTGCTAATTACTTACAAAGCACTAAATGGTTTAGCTCCCCAGTACCTGAGCGAGCTCCTAATTCATTATAGTCCTTCACGTCTATTGCGATCTCAGAATTCAGGCCAGCTGATAATACCTAGAATATCAAAATCAACTGCAGGTGGTAGATCCTTCTCCTATTTGGCACCTAAACTCTGGAACAATCTTCCTAGAATTGTTCGGGAAGCAGACACACTCTGTCAGTTTAAATCTAGACTAAAAATGCATCTCTTTAACCTGGCATACACATAACACATTATCAATTTATATTTTCAAATCCGTTAAAGGATTATTAGGCTGCATAAATTAGGTCAGCCGGAACCGGGAACACTTCCTATAACACCTGATGTACTCGTTACATCAGAAGAAGAATGGCATCTACGCTAATATTAGTCTTTCTGTTTATCCCGAGGTTCACCGTAGTCAACCGGATCCGGGCCGTATCCAGGTGAGACCAAGGACCTGCACCTTGACACGACCACAACGCAGCCCTGACGGATCAGCAGAGATTGAGTCAACTAGATCATCCACTGTAAGGGCCTCATCGACACGACAGCCACGACACAGTTCCTCAACAACCGTCCATACCGGCGTGATCCTCAATAGGATGGAACTGAAATAAATACTTTTAATGTTGCGATCCTATTGGACTTATGATAGCAACCTGAATTGTAACAAAGCACTGTTGGCCAGAGGAGAACTGGCACCCTGACCAAGCCTGGTTTCTCCCAAGGTTTTTTTCTCCATTTTAACACCAATTTGCCACTTGTCTGCCACCTAATGTCACCTGATGAAGTTTGGGTTCCTTGCCGCTGTCGCCTCTGGCTTGCTTAGTTGGGGACACTTGACTTGACATTTGATATTCAACAGTGCTTTGATCTGCCTGCATTGACACTATTCTTTAAGAGCTGCTGTGCAGCCAAACAATGTACCAGTTATCAATGTAAAGCTGCTTTGACACAATCTACATTGTAAAAAGCGCTATATAAATAAAGGTGACTTGACTTGACTTGAATGAGTCAGCTGTTTGAACGAGTTGAATGAATCGGTTGAATCTCAATGACTCCCACATTAAGGCAGGCAAATGTTTCGTTTCTGAATGAATCGGGTGTTTGAATGAATCAGTGTAATCTCAATGATTAACTCATTAACAGTGACTTGCTGCCACCTTCTGCCGTTTTTTTTTTTTTTTTTAATTTTTTAGTTAAAGTGATGCTGGTCTTTGAATTTTTTTTTTTTTTTTTTTTTAATATAAAGTTGTGATGCTGTTTTTTGAAACCCTGGATAAAAATGCACATTTTAAAACTGATTTTGTGGATGTTCATTAAATAGTGATTAAATAGTGATTGTGTGCTCCAAATTTTCAATGTATCATTGTTTCATTTACTGTTTTTATAAAGTGAAATGAGTTAAGTGTACTGATGCGGCCCTCCACAACCACCCCATTTTCTCATGTGGCCCCTTGGGAAAATTAATTGCCCACCCCTGTGGTAGAGAGTACTATGACAGCGCTATGGTGCACTGCTTTCTCGGTAGCCCCTTCGGTTTATCCTGGAGGTAATAGTTGGACAATTGTATGTCAACTAGCTTCCTAGGAGACCCGTTACTGAGTGAAGCGCTTTCCTAGAGGTTCAGCGGCTGAGTTTTTTGGTCCTTAGAAGAGTTTTTCTTCTACTGTCCTTAATTGGTTTAAGTCCTACCTCAATGATCGGAAGCAGTTTGTTGCCACGGGTGGATTTAGATCTGAGGTTAATGCTGTGCAATCTGGAGTGCCTCAGGGATCAATCTTGGGCCCTCTGCTTTTTAATATTTATGTTTTCCCTCTTGGCCAGCTTTTGAGATCACTTGGTCTAAAATTTCATTTTTATGCAGATGATACTCAGATCTACATTCATTTTAAACCTAATGTGCCTGTTGATTTTCTTTCTGAATGTATTTCTAAGATGAAAGAATGGATGACAGAAAATTTTCTTTGTCTTAACAGTGAAAAGACTGAGATTATGCTCGTTGGTTCACCCCACCAACTACACAAAGCTGGGTCGGTCAATCTAACGCTTGATGGTTCAAATGTGGAGTTTCAAACAAAATTGAGGAATCTAGGGGTAATTCTTGATGCCAATTTAACATTTGAGCCACATGTCCAAAATACTGTTAAAACTTCTTTCTTCCATCTTAGAAATATTGCCGGATTGCGTCCAATGCTGTCGTTTACTGTCGCTGAGAGACTGATCAACACTTTTGTGTTTTCCCGTATTGATTACTGTAATGCCTTGTTGGCTGGGGTGTCAAAAGCTACCTTAAACAAATTGCAGGTAGTGCAAAATTCGGCTGCTAGAATCCTTACTAGAACTAAGATAAGAGATCATATTACTCCTGTTTTGGAGTCCTTGCATTGGCTCCCCGTTAGGTTTAGGGTTGACTTTAAAATTTTGATGCTTACCTACAAGGCCTTACATGGGCTGGCACCTGAATATTTGACAAGCTTTTAATTCCCTATACTCGACCTTCATTCTTCTGAAACTGGTCGTTTAACTGTTCCCTTAACTCGTTTAAGATTGATGGGAGATAGGGCTTTTTCTTCACTAGCTCCAAAACTTTGGAATTCTTTACCGTTTGAGATAAGGCAAGCTAAATCTCTTGGCATTTTTAAATCTCAGCTTAAAACTCTTTTTTTTTTTTAGGGTAGCTTTTAATTGAATAATTGTAATTCTTCATTGTGCTTATTTTATAGTTTATTTTGTCATTTTAACTTTAATCTTCATATTGTGTGGTGTATCTTTGTTGTTTTATTTGTTTCTGTAAAGCGCTTTGAGATGTACATTTAAAGGCGCTATAGAAAATAAAGATTATTATTATTATTATTTCCCATAGTGTCAACTCCATGTTACAGTGTTAAGTTCCACTTCAAAAGGGAAGTCTGGGTTACAGCAAACTCTGTGGTCCCCCAGTAGTAGGGTTTACACAGAGGATCATGATGATCATGTTTATGAGTGACTGCCAGGTTGTCAGGAAACCAATGTAACCATACATTCTTTTTCATATTGAGACTAACACTCTAACAGAAAATACACATATGCAATTTTCAGAAAGTTCATTTAAACATTCATATAATATTTTAGTTGCATTTGTGGTTGTGTAAAATAGGCATGTAATATCTGAATAATAATAATAATTATTATTATTATTATTATTAATCATAGGTGCCTGAATCTAATCCAATCATATTACTGCACATCTTGAGGTATCGTATCACTGGCTGAGTGAATCAATGTCAGATCGTATTTTGATAAAATGCCCAGTACAAAAAAATCTGAACTAACAGTTCATAGAGTTTTGTATACTCAACAACAGTCTGTCTTGAGAATTGTCTTTCATCAGTCAGTTCTCATGTTGCTTTAATTGTGAATTCATCGAGTTCTGGATCTGTTCCTCCAGAATTAAAACTAGCTGCCATTACACCAATTCTTAAAAAGCTTAGATGTGATGTTTCTGACTTGTCTAACTATAGGCCTATTTATAACCTCCCATTTCTTCAAAAGGTCCTGAAGCGTGCTGTGGCTGCCCAGTTACATAATTATTCAGCACTAAATAGTCTATTTGAACCCTTTCAATTAGGTTTTAGAACAGGGCATAGTACTGCCTCGGTGAGGGTCATAAACAATCTTCGGTAATGCTTTAGATTACAGCCCGGAAAGTACTGCGTAATTACAACGTATTTCCAGCATAATTTCCGGTAATTATAGTGTACCTATAAAGTAAGTATGTGTAAGAAAAGGGGAACAATATGTAAAGTCTGGGGAATAAAGGGGTAACAACCAGGAAAATAACAAATTAATTATACTGTAAGTATTTTAGAACTATGGGGTACTTATACTAGGGGAAATACTCTTGTTCCATAGTTACAGGGTAAGCATGACATCTGCGGGTTGTAAATGAAAGTGATGCTTGTTACCCTCTTGTTTCATGTAGTTACAAGGTAAGTACAATAAAAAACACACTATCTGGTATCACTGACTCTGAAACCTTTATTTAAAAAACAACTTAATTCAAAACTGTTTACAACTGTTTACAACACTTCTTATTCATTTATTCATTTTTTTTTTTAAATCAACTTTTCATTTCAAATTATAAAATAGAAAGTAGCATGTTTTGTCCTTTTTTTCTCTCTTGCTTGGCTTCCTCCTCCTCTTGTTCCTTTTCTTCTTTTTCAGTCTTTCCACTGATGAATCTTAAGAAGGAATCCCATGTCTTTTGCTATTCTGTATTATGTATTAAAAGAAAATTGTCACAATCCCAGTTCTGTTTTGTATGGACTCTTGAACCACAATAACTTTTGCACTTCACCTCAGACTACATTTCCCATCATCCATTGCACTGATTACACACATACCTGCAGCCAATCACACACCCTACATAAGCCATGCACTTCCTCTCTGTCACGGCTGAGTATTGTTTAGTGTTTATGCTGTTTAGCGTAGCTACTTTATGGAGCCAGTTCCAAGTCCTTGTTCTGAGTTTCTAGTTCTAGTCTAAGTCTTGTCTTGTCTTGTCTTGTTTTCTGATTGCCTGTTTCCTAATTACCTGCCTGTCTTGGACTTCTCTCTCGCCTTGCCCTTTGGACTATGTTTGCACCTCTCTTGGACTATTGCTTGTTTCCCCTGGATTATTCTCTAGCCTAGCCCTCCTGGATATTGTTTGCCACAGCACGACCATGCTTCTCCCTGGATTACTCTTCTGTCTTGCCCTCTATATATCTGTATGCCATTGTCAGACCCTTGCCTGTTTTGACCATGTTTCAGAATAAAGCTTTGCACATGGATCCGCACGCCTCCCGTTGCAGTTCCTCCGTAACAGAATACTTGGCCACACAAGGATCCAGCAGGTTTTCTGGAGGTCACTGGTCAGGTATGGACATTGCACGGTCATTATTGGTGCTCAAGCAAGGCACACGATCATTGGAGGATTATATTCAAGAATATTTAGACATTGTGTATTGTTCAGATCTGCCGGACTGTGTGCTGATAGACTTTTTCTGTGAGGACATTAATTAATTCATCCCTAAGTCATTTTTTAGATTTTGCGTTATTGTCTGTCGGCTCTGCATTTACTGTGGGTGTCACGGAGGAATGCGACACCCCATCTGCTCATGTAATGGCAGCCGCGCTAGAACACGCTCACAAAATGGAGGCCACAACGACACTAAATCAAGTCACAGTTGATCTCCCTGAGCCAAGTCAAGTCACAGTTGATCTCTGAGCCAAGTCAAGTCACAGTTGATCTTCGTGAGTCAAGTCAAGTCACAGTTGATCTTCGTGAGCCAAGTCAAGTCACAGTTGATCTTCGTGAGCCAAGTCAAGTCACAGTTGATCTTCGTGAGTTCAGTCAAGTCACTGCTGATCATCCAGAGTCACGTCATGTCTCCGCTGATCGTCCAGAGTCACGTCACGTCTCCGCTGATCGTCCAGAGTCACGTCACGTCTCCGCTGATCGTCCAGAGCCACGTCACGTCTCCGCTGATCTTCCAGAGCCTCGTCACGTCTCAGCTGATCGTCCAGAGCCTCGTCACGTCTCAGCAGATCGTCCAGAGCCTCGTCAGTCTCAGCAGATCGTCCAGAGCCTTGTCACGTCTCAGCAGATCTTCCAGAGCCTCGTCACGTCTCAGCAGACCTTCCAGAGCCCTGTCACGTCTGAGCAGACCTTCCAGAGCCCTGTCACATCTCAGCAGATCTTCCAGAGCCCTGTTACATCTCAGCTGATCATCCAGAGTCACGTCATGTCTCAGCTGATCATCCAGAATCGCGTCACATCACAGCGGATCATCCAGAGTCTGGTCATGTCTTGTCTGTTACACCCAAATCTTTGAGGTCAGTCCTTTAGTATCCCAGTCTGGTATCCAGTATGTGGGATACACCGCTGGTGTCAGCATGTGCCGCTGGTATCCCAAATCAGCTCCCTCCTGTTCCTGAACTGATTCCACTGTCCGCAGCGCTCCCCATAA